>NC_045427.1:421832951-422137594 GCF_902635505.1 Sarcophilus harrisii | reverse complement strand
TAATTGTTCTGCCTCAGTTTATAATTGTTCTGCTCAGTCCTGTGAAGTTACCTCTTAATCAGAATATTTGATAAGGATAAAAGATCTTATATTTTAGAATATCAGAATGCCTCTCCCCATCCCAAGCTATCAGAATAGCAGATACCATCTTATCAAGATGCTTCTCCCCATCTCTGGGTTCCTCCCCCCATTATGTCATCCCCATCTCCATGGCTCATCCCACCCTTCCCACTTTCAGTACTCTGACTCCGCCCCTACCTCAGTCTACTCCCTGAGTCTGAGCCATATACATATGTTATTGAGAACTCACATTGGCTGCTGGATTCTTGGAGACAATAGTCTCATTCAGCCCTGGGACCAAACCATGGGTCCATTTGGTCCCAGTAAATCTCTCCCTTTTAAATAAATTATTAAATACTCTCTAATCTCTATCTTGCTTCAGTTTCTCCAGCATTACATAGCCATATCAATGAAATCACAGATTTCAAATCTTGAATATTGACTTATTGAACTTGGGATGGGTATATCTCATGTCAGAGGAGAAAGAGGAGACTTCAAAGAGAAATACTTCTCTGTCCATGTGATCTGGGGAGTTAGCTTATTTTCCTTGAGTGAATCTGGGAGACAACTGTCACAACCCAGCCAAAACCCAGTAGGAGACACCAGGGAGAAGGGAATGCTACTGGAACATAAACTCAGAGTCAGAAGAAAGGTTTAGAGCTGCAAGGGAGCTTTCAGATCATCTAGTACTATTGGAGGATATGAGGTCCAGAAAAGGTTAAGTGTTTTGCCCAAAATTATATAGATAGCAAGTAGCACAGGTGTTATTTGAAGCCAGGTCCTCTGACTCCAAATTCAGCTTTCCTTCCTGGGGCTTTTGAGGGAGCTATTAGTGGAAGATCAGATGGAATAAATAGAAACTGGAGAGGGAGGCAAAAATACAGATATAAGACACCAACCAAGTCAATTATAGCAAAAGACGAAGGAAACTGAAATGAAAAAGACAAATGAATGAGAAAGATGAAAATGAAATGCTGGGTTTAAGTACATGAAAGTAGGAGACAAGTGAAGAGGCAAGCTATCAAAGTATAAGATAAGCCAATGTACAGTCTCTTACTGAGCTCAAAACCTGACTCTTCTGTCTGATATCTATATAATTCTGGAGAAATCACTTAATCTTCCTGCACCACAGTTTTCTCTGATATTCAGTGAAAGGGGTTGGACTAGAAGAACTCTAAAATCCCTTCTAACTCTCAGGGGTCCTCAAACTTTTTAAATAGGGGGCCAGTTCACTGTCCCTCAGACTGTTGGAGGGCCGGACTATAGTAAAAACAAAAACTTTGTTTTGTGGGCCTTTAAATAAAGAAACTTCATAGCCCTGGGTGAGGGGGATAAACGTCCTCAGCTGCCACATCTGGCCTGTGGGGCCATAGTTTGAGGACCCCTGCGTCTAGATCCATAACCTTTAGATCCTCTAATAATGTAATCCAACTCCATCAGCATTTAGAATTGTTTAGGGCAGTGAGAGGTTTTGTGACTTGCCTGGAGTCATATATTCAGTATGTATGTTATGGAAGAAGAAACTAAAGTCCAGGCAGATTTAATGCTTTGCATGAAATCACCCAGGGAGTAAGTATCTGAGATCAGACTTTGGACCCATTTCTTTTTTTTTTCTTTCTTTTTTTTTGCAAGACAATTGGGATTAAGTGACTTGCCCAGAATCACACAGCTAAGAAGTGTTAAGTGTCTAAGGCCAAATTTGAACTCAGGTCGTCTTGACTCTAGGACAGGTGCTCTATCACTGTATCATCTACCTGCCCCCTCTAGACCCATTTCTGCTGACTTTTAGGCCACTGATCTTTCTGCCATACTATGATGTTTCCAATCTCATGGTGACAGCTAAAGTCAACCAGCATCATGAAGATAGCAAGATGTATCCCTGAGGATGTCCTCCATTCTTCACATAGGTTTGATATAATATAGGTTCTAGGGGAGACAGCAATGATTTTGAGGTCCCCTGACCTTAGGGGGCTACTGTTCTAAAATAAGTCAATGATTCTAAATCTTCAGGGTTTGGAGTCTGCCTCAGGGAATTCCCACACCCAATCTAAGAATAACAATCTTTCTGATTCTGAATAGATCACTCCTCAGTTCTTTGCTTATCACTTACCACTCCTAGATTCTAGTCTAGTCCATAAAATTAGCATGTCAATGATAGAAAGCTGGATAAAGGTGTCTCTTTTCTCTTAGCACTTTGCTAAATTCTTTTGGAATTTAGTCCCCTTGTAATGGCATTACAATTACAATAAACTTTGTCCCTTGAGGATAAAACAGTCAACAAATATAGCAACCTAGTCTTTGACAAACCCAAAGATCCCAGCTTTTGGGATAAGAATTTATTGTTTGATAAAAATTGCTGGGAAAATTGGAAACTAATATGGCAGAAACTAGGCATTGATCCATACTTAACGCCGTACACCAAGATAAGGTCAAAATGGGTTCATGACCTAGGCATAAAGAATGAAATTATTAATAAATTAGAGGAACATAGGATAGTTTACCTCTCAGACCTGTGGAAGGGAAGGTCTTTATGACCAAAGCAGAACTAGAGATCATTACTGATCACAAAATAGAAAATTTTGATTATACCAAACTGAAAAGTTTTTGTACAAACAAAACTAATGCAGACAAGATTAGAAGGGAAGCAATAAACTGGGAAAATATTTTTACAGTCAAAGGTTCTGATAAAGGCCTCATTTCCAAAATATATAGAGAATTAACTCTAATATATAAAAAATCAAGCCATTCTCCAATTGAAAAATGGTCAAAGGATATGAACAGACAATTCTCAGATGAAGAAATTGAAACTATTTCTAGTCATATGAAAAGATGCTCCAAGTCATTATTAATCAGAGAAATGCAAATTAAGACAACTCTAAGATACCACTACACACCTGTCAGATTGGCTAAGATGACAGGAAAAAATAATGATGATTGTTGGAGGGGATGTGGGAAAACTGGGACATTGATTCATTGTTGGTAGAGTTGTGAACGAATCCAACCATTTTGAGAGTAGTTTGGAACTATGCTCAAAAGTTATCAAACTGTGCATACCCTTTGATCCAGCAGTGTTACTACTGGGATTATATCCCAAAGAGATTATAAAGAAGGAAAGGGACCTGTATGTGCACGAATGTTTGTGGCAGCCCTTTTGTAGTGGCTAGAAACTGGAAACTGAATGGATGTCCATCAGTTGGAGAATGGCTGAATAAATTGTGGTATATGAAAATTATGGAATATTACTGTTCTGTAAGAAATGACCAACAGGATGATTTCAGAAAGGCCTGGAGAGACTTACACGAACTGATGCTGAGTGAAATGAGCAGGACCAGGAGATCATTATATACTTCAACAACAATACTAGATGATGACCAGTTCTGATGGATCAGGCCATCCTCAGCAACGAGATCAACCAAATCATTTCTAATGGAGCAGTAATGAACTGAACTAGCTATACCCAGAAAAAGAACTCTGGGAGATGACTAAAAACCATTACATTGAATTCCCAGTCCCTATATTTATGCACACATGCATTTTTGATTTCCTTCACAAGCTAATTGTACAATAATTCAGAGTCTGATTCTTTTTGTACAACAAAATAATGTTTTGGTCATGTATACTTATTGTGTATCTAAGTTATATTTTAATATATTTAACATCTACTGGTCATCCTGCCATTTAGGTGAGGGGGTGGGGGGGTAAGAGGTGAAAAATTGGAACAAGAGGTTTGGCAATTGTTAATGCTGTAAAGTTACCCATGTATATATCCTGTAAATAAAAGGCTATTAAATTAAAAAAAAAAAAAAAAAAACTTTGTCCCTTGACCAGGAAATGAGTTCAAGCCTGCAAATTCTTTTGAGACACCTGCCTGCATACTGACACTGGTCTGTGACCCCAAACTTTTGGGGTCCCCTCCTCAACTTCAACAGATTCACAATCCATCTTAGAGTGAATGACTTTAAAACAATTCAAATTTTATGAGTTGGCCATGATTATTAGCCTTCTACAGATGTGCAAAATCTTTTTTTCTTAGTAGGTAAAATTTTTTTTATCTCATCTCCAGATCTTGAGGCTGTCTCCTGTTTGGGGCCATCAGAGGAATGCTGTTAAATGTTTAACAACTGTCTCTTCCTTACCATAACAAGCATACAGAACACACTTAAAGTTTTTTGTTGTTTACTTGTGTCCAGTTCTTCATGACCTCATTTGAGGTTTTCTTGGCAAAGAAACTGGAGTGGTTTGCCATTTCCTTCTCATTTTTTTCCTTCCTTCAGTTGTATCCAATTTTGCATGGCTCTTTGCAGAGTTTTCTTGACAAAGATACTGAAGTGGTTTGCCACTTCCTTCTTCAGTTAATTTTATAGTTGAAGAATTGAGGCAAACAGGGTAAAATCACTTGCCTAGAGTCACACAGCTAGGAAGTGTTTATGGTCAGATTTGAATTCTAAAAAAAGATTAAAAGAAAACATGAGAAAATACTCAGGTCTGGATATGTCTGATCCTGCAATACAAGATATATTGAAATTGAATTTTGTTACTAATGCTTGACTAGATATGTGAAGCGGGTTGTGGTCCCTTTAAGAAACTATATTTCCTATTGATCTGTGATTTCCTTTCATATTCCCAGCCCCTCCTGGCTGAGACATATAGTTTCATTTGTGAATGTGAATAAGGGAGTAGCAATAGGGGTCCTGGAACAAATAATAGGAGGGCAAAAGAGACCTAATATCCAAATATCTTATCTCCAAAAATCTAATATTGTATATCTAATATCCAAACTGCTCTCACTTCATATCACCATTCCCTTCCACTTCCATAAAGAATAAAGATCAATCCTGATCAATCAATCCTTATCCTGACTCTGGCTGATTTTAATATACTCTGGGTGCTAAACGTGGTCATCACATTTGGCGCCCATTGTGGAACCAAGGACTGTCTACTTTCACTGAAGAAGTCTCTGGTGACCAGGAAATTAGGTGACTATTTTAATAGACAAACAGGAACTTACTTTTTAAGGGCTAAACTAGTAACCTTTTCTGGCTGAAGTGGGACAGATGTTAGGATAAGATTTTCCTCCATCCCCATCCTCACCCCCATCCCCACCCTCACCCTGAAGTGGCACTATAGAAAGCATGCTTAAATTGATAGAAGGACAAGGCTTACTTATAACTTGGCAACAGATAGCTAGACTTCTGGGTACATTGAAACACATCTCCCCTTGGTTCTTAGCGGAAGAGCAAATCTCTCCAGATAACTGGAGATTAATAGGACAACAGCTCTCTGAATATTACAACAGAAAAGGTCCTCGTTCAATTTCCATTGAAGCATTCTATGTATACAATATAATACAGTTGGCCTTAAAGAATCCTACAAGTTATAGAAAAAAGAAAACTTCTAGGAACAGCCAGATGAAGAAGTGTGGGGAAAATGAGGAAGACAATGAACAGATTAATGATCACATCTCCACAGGGCATGGAGATTTAAGTGAGGCTCAAGGGTGTGGTGACTTTCCATCCCATGAGGCAGCTTATCATAGCCTACAGAGCAGATCAACTCCACCTTCCAGGATGGAGGGAGGAGGAGGAGTGGGGGGGGGAGGGAGGCAGTGACACCACCAGCACCTTCCTCCTAGCATCCAACTGCTCCTATGAGTAGATTGCAAAAAGCACTACTCAAAGCTGGGGAAGAAGGGAAAGATGTAAATGAGTTACGACCACACATTTTTTTTTGTGATTCAACAGTTTTAACTCTTCAGTCAAAAAAATAGAAAATATGTTCCTTTTGATATAGAAATCCTCAAAGACCTGAAAGACGCTTGCATTCTTTATGGGGCTACATCGGCTTATGTTAAGATGTTATTACAGAATTTGGCTTTTGAAATCTTAACCCCTAGGGACTGGAAATCTATAGCAAGGGTATGCTTAGAACCTGGACAAAACTTGTTGTGGCTTTCTGAATATAGCGAGCTCTGTGGGATACAAGCCCAACAAAATTCAAGAGTTCATACTCCAATCTAACCTAACAGGTATAGGTTCTTATGCAGACATCATAGTATAGATTAATTACTCCATAGCAGCATATGAGCAAATTGCTGCTGCTGCTATCAAAGCGTGGGCTTCTCTCCACAATAAAGACAAGGGTGAGGCCTTCACAAAAATGACGCAAGGGCCAAATGAACCCTTTGCTGATTTTGTGGGACATTTGCAGACTGCTATCATAAGAATTAACAGTGAAAATGTAGTAACAGACATTTTGATAAGGCAACTTGCTAAGGAAAATGCTAATGAGGTTTGCAGAAGAATTATACTAGGACTACACAAGGATGCTACTTTAGAGGAGCTCATAAGACACTGTGCCACAGTGGGCACAAATGCCTTTTATAGCCAGGCTATGATGCAGACTTCCCAAGATCCGAACATGGGAAGACAGGGTCCCTTTTGGCAAGGGACTTCCAGAGAGACTCATCAATGCTTTCAGTGTGGTAAAGTAGGGCATCTGAAAGCTCAATGTTGGTATAGAGACAGAATGAGAAAACAGGGTGGGAGAACAAGACCCAATACCCCATGTCCAAAATGCAATAGAGACTTCCATTAGGCCTCAGAATGTAGACTGATTCAGAGAAATGGGATGAGGGGCCCAAGGCAAAAACTACTTGGGGCATGATGGCAGCCGATGGTGCACCTAGAGAGTGCCCAGAAGTCCAGTACCCAGACATGACCAATCAGCCAGGAAGCAACCTGATGGGAGAAAGGGATTTCAATTGGGTAGAAAAGGGTTGTATGTAGCTGGGACAACTGAGATACCCCCCGGAGAAGTGAAATCTGTTCCTCTCCAGCCTATGGATCCCTTTTCTCCAGGCACAGTAAGCTTGACCATTTCACCTCCTGAGAGTACGTACAAAACAGTGTCCATCCATACACTGATGTGGGAAACCAGGGAATATGTAGATAATATCCCAGTCACTAATACAGGTAGACAATGTGTGACTTATTGCCCAGGAGAAGTAATAGCATCAGGTTCACTGACAGACTCCTAATAAGCAATGGGGTGATATTGGCCCAGATTCTGACTCCAAGCCACAAAATCCAGGAATATACTGGACAACAGCTGTAACAGCTGACCGACCTATGTTCACGATCTATATAAATGGCCTACCATTGGAAGGATTGGTAGACACAGGTGCAGATCGTACAGTCATTAGAGGTGCCAACTGGCCCCGTCACTGGCCAAAGATTAAAGCAAACACCTACATGTCTGGCATAGGAGGATCAATAGCAGCTGAAGTTAGTGCTGCCCCTATGAGATGGACTTTTGAAGGCAAAGCAGGAGTTTACTCCTTTTATAGTTGAAAAAGTCCCCATCAATCTGTGGGGGAGAGACATTTTACAACAATTAGGGTTAAAAATGAGTACTTTGGTTTTTTAGGCAGGGCTGCCGTTTAAGGCCTGCCAACACTCTCACCTGTTCCTATTCAATGGAAAACTGATACACCAGTGTGGATAGAACAGTGGTCCTTAGGTAGCAATAAAATTCAGGCTTTATTAGATATAATACAGGAACAATTTGACCAAGGACACTTACAACCTTCTCTAAGTCCTTGGAATTCCCCAGTATTTGTTGTAAAAAAGAAATCTGGGAAATGGAGGATGTTGACTGATTTAAGAAAGGTAAATGAACAGATGGAAACTATGGGAACTCTTCAGCCTGGACTTCCATCTCCTACTCAATTGCCTAGAGAATGGCATCTTTGGGTTATAGACATTAAGGATTGTTTCTATTCTATCCTTCTGGATAAGGAGGATACGAAAAGATTTGCCTTTTCATTTGCCCAGTGTTAACTTACTGAGCCTTATAAAAGATATGAATGGACTGTTTTGCCACAGGGAATGAAAAACAGCCCTACTATGTGTCAAATGTATGTTGCTGCTGCTCTTACTCCAGTAAGAAAATCATTTCCAAAAGTAATGTTATTACATTATATGGATGATATATTGGGATGTGCACCTGAGGAACAAATGATAGAAGCATGTCTACAAAAGACCATAGAAACACTAAGGAACTACAAATTGCACATAGCTCTAGAAAAAAATTCAAAGACATGCTCCTTTTCAATATTTAGGATAGGAAGTATACAAGGTGCTTACAGTTCAAAAACTGTCCTTAAGAACAGAGAAGCTAAACACCTTAAATGATTTTCAGAAATTGATAGGAGATATCCAATGGATGTGACCAGTGTTAGGCTTGACTACCTATCAATTGCAACCATTATATGATATTTTAAGGGGAGACAGTGCTTTAAATTCACCATGTCAGCTTACAAAAGAAGCTCAAGAGGTTTTGAGAGAAGTTGAACTGGCTTTATCCAATGTGGTTGAAAGAGTCACTCAAAAACCCTTGGAAATATCAGTTTTTGCTACACAAGAGGCATCCACAGCAGTCCTTCATTAAGGAGACAGTGTGATAGAGTGGGTGTATCTCTCAGCACAACTAGAACAAAGCCTTATGCCTTACCCAGTGCTTGTGGCTAGAATTTTATTAAAGGTCATTAAGCAAACAGTACAATTATCTGGGACAAGACCTGGCAAGATATATGCCTTTTATACTAATACACAAATTAATGTGTGCTGTGAGACCATCCCAGAGTGGCAAATTTTATTAGCCATGGCTCCAAGTTTTACACACGGGTCTCCATTAAAGATAACCAGACTATTACATAATTGGCAATGGATTCTTAAAGAAAAGGTTTCTAAAGTTCCTCTTAAAGGACGAACTATCTTTACAGATGCATCCAAACAAAATATTTGCATTGTATACTCTCATGACTTAACTATAAAGAGAGTAGTCAGAACTCCTTTTTAATCCACTCAGCAGAATGAATTGTATGCAATCATTCTAGCTCTTACTTATTATCCAGGAGATATAAATATAATATCTGATTTGGCCTATTCAGTAGGTGTGGTACAAAGAATTACCACAGCCCAAATAAAATTTGTAGGCTCTAATGTATATCAGCTCTTTAAAAAACTTCAAGAGCAAGTGAGAAAGCATCCAGGTAAGATTTATATTCTGCATGTCCACTCTCATAATGGACTTCCAGGTCCTATTTTTGATGGTAATTCAAAGGCAGATCTCCTTCTAACTATGTTAGTCAATACTCCTTTATTTCAAGAAGCCCAGGAATCTCATTCTAAATATCATCAGACTGCTTGAGCTTTATGTTTGCAATTTGGAATAACAAGAGAGGAAGCTAGGAGCATAGTAAAAGTCTGTACAGCTTGCCTTCCTTTCCATGCTCCTACACTGTCTCCAGGGAAGAGCCATTGTGGTTTGAGACCCAATGAAATTTGAGACCCATTATAAATCTTTTGGTCGCCTGTCTTTTATCCATGTTGTGGTAGACACCTTTTTAGGATTCACTTTTGCAATACCAGCAGCAAAAGAGACAGCCCAAGTGGTCACCGAATTCCTTATCCAAGCATTTGCCATTATGGGTGTGCCACAAGCCATAAAAACAGATAATGGACCTGCATATACCTCTAAACATTTTGCACACTTTTGTGCACAGTATAAGATTTTACACACCACTGGCATACCTTTTAATCCTCAAGAACAGGCAATAGTAGAGAGGAGAAACAGAGACATTAAGACACTCCTCCAAAAACAAAAGAAAGGGGGAGCCACAGGTAACCCTAGAGAACTTCTAAATCTAGCCCTTTATACTATTAACTTCTTGATTTTTGACAAAGATGCACTGGCTCCGGCAGACAGGTTTTGTAACCCACCGGAAGGTCAGTGTCCAGTGCGAGCGGCTCCACTATCTTTAGATAATCACTAGGTGATATGGAGAGACCCAGAAAGTGGTGAATGGAAGGGACCAGATAGGTTAACTGCTTGGGGGAGAGGGTTTGCTTGTATCTCTACAGATGGAGAAGGAATCAGATGGGTAACAACAAGCCGTATTCACCTTGTCCATTGCAGAGAGATGGAGCAGACCTTTGAAACGAAGGAGAAGACCCAAGAAACATTGGGTGGTTCTGTTGCTGATTGTGCCCACCACTGAAAGAGCATGGCAGTTATGGCGTTTGACTCATGGACATTGAAAATTGTAGGACTTGAAAACCCTCAGGAATCACTGGATTCTCTGAGACATTAGATTGTTGTAGGACTTGAAAACCCTCAGGAATCATTGGATTCTCTGAGACATAAGACTGATGAAGGACTTGAAAGCCTTCAGGAATCATTGGATTTTCTGAGAAATGATAAGACTGTTGCAGGACTTCAAAATCTGCTGGAATCATTGGATTCCCTAACACATAAAAGGACTGTTGCAGGACTTCAAAAACTTGGGGGGGGGGTCATTTGATTCCCTGACATGTGAAGCAATGGACAATAGATTGGTTTTGGACTATCTCTTGGCTGCTGAAGAAGGCATATGTGTGTCTAACCCTTCTTTTAGGACTTCTGGAAATCTTTTACAACACTAAGTTGATTTTTATTGTTTGTTATACCGCTATTTGCATGTATAATTCATGTTTGTTACACCACATCAAGCTGCACTGACTGTGGGGAGAGTCATCACTAATAGCTTCTGTGTTATTGCTATGTGCTTGTGTAATACCTCTTATGCTGATGGGTTGGTGCATACCTGTTTCTAATAAGACCTTTCAGCCCAGAAACCTGCTAGCAACCCCCACTTCCCTTTGATGCTTTTCATCTCCCTTCCTGAGATGTCAGGGAGGGTATGATCACCTCCTTTTCAGTGCTTTCAGCTCCTTTCCTGAGAAGTCAGGGAGGGTGTGATCACCTCCCCTTGGGAGCTCTCACTTCCCTGAATGGTCAGGGATGGTGTGACCACCTGTGTTCTAAAACAAAAGAAAGCGGGAACTGAATATGTGAGCTTACTTCCCTTGATGAAATTCTTCTTCCTAACAAGTCAGGAAGGAAAACATTTGGGAGTTCAGTTATACAATGATTTAGAGAGAGAAAAGTGCTTGATCAATGCATTAATTGCCGGCACTGAAGATGCCAATAGGTGGGAAGATACTTGGCCCCCACAAAGAATCACTAAAGAATATAGGCCTGTGATTTGGGCACAGGTCAGGAGTTGGGAATACTGAACTGCAGTTTATATGCTTAATAGAATAATTTGATGTTAAGCTGTGGTAGTAATTATCACCAACCAGATTACCCAAGTTATTGACATACTGGCAGATTCAAAGTAGAGCAGCCATCTTGCAGCATAGACTAGTCCTAGACTATCTCTTAGCTGAAGAAGGTGTTTGTGGGAAGCTTAACTTATCTACTTGTTGCATAAAGATAGATGATGTGAGACTATTTGGGACATCAATAAGGATCTTAGAAAACTTGCTCATGTTCCTGTGCAAATTTGGTCCTCTCTGTTTAACAATTCTTGATGTTCTGATTTGGAGGGACCTAGTAGAAGCAGATATTATGATTTATGCTCATTGCCTTAAGTAATTTTATTTTGCTCCCTATCTATCTCCCCTGTATGATTTAGTTGATTACTAGCACTGTCCAGAGAACCCTCTTGAAAATGATCAAGTTAGAAGGAATGACTGAAGGATCTGTAAGAATGATAGTCCTTAAAAGGCAAGGGTGGGAGCCCATAAGTCAGGAAGATAAAGGAAGACCTCAGGGTGAGGTAGATGCAGACATTGAAAAACTATCGGAATTGATGTAAGAAGTCATCAAAAATAAGAGGAGGGATTGAGTGCTATAAAAAGACATGAGGTCTTTTCAGAACACTAACCCTTGAAGGAATGACATAATTTAGGGCTACAGTTCCAGGAAACCCTCTTCCTTATACCCTTGCTTAATCTTGGACAAACTTTGTACAGCAAAATAACGGTTTGGACATGTAAACTTATTTTGTATTTAATTTATACTTTAATATATTTAACATGTACTGGTCAGCCTGCCATCTAGGGGAGGGGTGGGGGGAAGAAGGGGAAAAATTGGAACAAAAGGTTTGGCAATTGTCAATGCTGTAAAATTACCCATACATATAACTTGTAAATAAAAAGCTATATATAAAAAAAAAGTCTTGCACAAACAACTTTCTAATCTATAGTTCCCTGTTCTTATACCTTGAGGGTGGAGTGGGTTCCTTGTGACAGATTGTGAGCCATGATTCTGTCAGGGATAGTTGGGTCCCAAAACGTGGTAAAGTTCTTTCAGGGTATAAAAAATCCTGCTCTCTTGCCTGTGCTTTTCCTCCCTCCATTAGACTATACTAATTGAGGTCACAACTTATTCCTGAAAGAATTGAATAAATTGCTTTCTATTCTGGTTCTGAGAAACATCTATTTGAATTATTTTGGGTTAGTGGTCATTGTCCCACATACTCTCACTGTTAGAAACAATGACTTCTCATTCTCTATTTCTCTTTTTTTTTTAACTTAATTTTTCTTGAGGGTTTTTATTTCCATGAGGATGGGAGAGCTATGTTTTCTTTCACAACTTGAATTTTATGGAAATGTTTTGCATAACTTCGCATGTGGTTTCTTAATTTGGGTGGAGATAAGGGAGAGAATCTAAAAATAAAAAATCTTAAAAAAATAAATATCAAAAATGGTTTTGAAAGTAACTGGGGAAAAATATTAAATAACTAAATAAATTTAAATTTAAAGAAAAAAATAATGACTTCTGCTAGTCTTCTGGTAGTATTTTACACTATACTATTGCAGGAAACATCCTATGGTCACAAGTAAGTGCAGTTTAATAAGGCAGATTGCAGGAAAAGAATGGTAGGAACTCCCTTAACCGGGATTGGATTCTTCTGATCTCCAATGTACTTTGACTAGTAAAGTTTGGACCCAAGAGCATGGAGAATTGTAGATGCCAGACCAGTAAATTGGGATTTTATCTTGCCAGTAATGGGGAGCTACTGAAGGGCTCCCCATTTTATTTATTTATTTACCCAGAGGAAGGGATTCTTTTTAGGAAATTAAATCAGATGACAAGTATAGAAGGGATTTGAGTGGGCAGAGACTAGAAATGGGGAGAGTGATTTGGAGGCTAATGCAAGACTCTGAGAGAGAGTAAATATGAGCCTGGCCTAGGGAACCATTTGTGATACTGGAAAGGAGCCAAATGAAAGAGAGATGGAAAAAACAGAATAGAAAGAATTGGTGACTGATTGAATCACTGTGAATGGGGTGGGGTGGGGGTGTCTACAAAATTTCTAACCTGGATGGCTAGGTGGAAAATGTGGGTTTCTGGAATCCAATGTGAAAAAGCCAAGCTAAGATGGAATGTGAATGCCATCTTCAAATATGTAAGAGGGGAAATCCAATAGATAAGTGATCAGAGAATTTGAAAAAATAGTTTTCAGAAGAATTGCAAATTATCAGTAACTATATAAAAGAAGGCTCTAAATCGCTAATCATAAGATAAATCCTGATCCAATCAATCCTGAAGCTTCACTTCACACCCTGCAAATTGATAAAGGTAATGAAAGGTGAAAAATAGTTGTTGAAGGGATTGTGGCAAGATAAGTACACATCATTGGTAGAACTATTAGTATAACCATTTTGGAAAGCAATTTGGAATTATGCAAATAAAATGACTAAAATTTCTAAACCCTTTGAATCAGAGATTCTACTACTTGGATTATGCCATTCAAAAAGTCATTGATGAGAAGAAAGTCCTCTTATACACCAAAATATTTATAGTGCCACTTTTTGTTATAGCAAAGAATTGGAGACAAATGTCCATTAATTAGGGGATGCTTAAATGAATTGCGGGACATGAATGTAATGGAACATTATTTTTATATAAAAGGGATAAATATAATAAATACAAAGAAAATTGAAAAGATTCATATGAAATGATGCTTAGTAAAATAATTAGAATCTAGAAAACAACATATATAATTACAACAATATATCTGGATATCCTGTAAATAAAAGGCTATTAAATAAAAAAAATTAAAAAAAAAAAACAATATATCTGGAAAGAATACTCACAAAACAATCAAAAGAGAATGTTGTAAAATTACAAAGAGCAAGCATTGTTCCAAAGAAAAAATATGAGAAAATATACCCACTTCATCCCTTTTCAGAGACTTCTCAAAGTTATAGGATAATTTGAATGACAGGACATGATGGGAATTGAAAGGACATGATGGCAATTGAAAGGACCAAAGAAGAATGGCACTTTATCCCTCACCTCATAAAACTGACAAATGAATATAACAACAACAACAACAAAGTAGAACTTGAAGAAATAAGAGAGAATACTCTTATTCCACCCCATATGATGTGTGGATATTGTGAGGAGTCATGTTGCCTGTCTTCGAGGTAGAGACAAAATAAAATAATTCCCTTAACTTAGATTGAAGTTAAGACTGGACACAGTGTTTTTGTTTTTGTTTTTGTTTTAAAGACTCTTTGGGGAGGTTAAGTGATTTCCCCAAGGCCATATAAGTAATAAATATTAGAAGAGGAATTTCAACCCAGATTTCTGACTCCAAAGCCAGTATGATGTATCTTGAAGAATTAAGATGATTGAATGATACAATATGTCAAAAAATGAGATACTGGACTTCACCTTTAATCAACTACTCAGCAAATCTAATCTCTTCTAAGACAAAAGAAGATTATTTAACAATTCAACAAAACCAAAAAACCTACAAAGCATTATCTCACCAAATCAATAGATTCTTTACATTTATGATTAACTAATATTTCATTATAATCACTATGGATTATAGCCCCAGTTTTTTTGAAAAAATTCCAGAGATATAGTTCATTTCAAACACAATGGAATAAAGTTTTGTAAAACTTCTTGTTAATATCATAAAAACATTTTTAAGTTTTAGAAACTCTAATATATAAAATGGAACCAAACACAGTTCCAGAAAATTCATGATGAAAGATGTTATCAACTCCTAGACAATGACTCAGAGAGTAAAATGAAGCATATTTTTCATTACATTAAATTGAAAATCTTCAGACAATAATAATGCACCTAGGATAAGAAGGGATGTGGTCAAAGTAGAGGAGAGGGAAATCTTTATATTGAGGCAGAGTAAACTAAGCAGAGCCAAGAAAACAATATACATAGTAACTAGAACAACTACACAGAAAAAAAAAGTGAATGTAGCAATAACAAAAAAATAGGACTTGAAAAAATAAGAGAGAATACTCTTATCCCACCCTATCCTAAAGGTGGGAGCTCCACAGGTATTACACATTGCACATGTTTGGGGACTTTTTCAATGTATCAGTTATGCCAATTTTTTTCTTTCTAAAATAGTATTATTTGTCACATGTTGTAGCTCTACGGGAGGGTGAAGAAGAGATACTTGGGATAACTACAATGCTGTAAGAAACAGAAGACAGCAACAAAAATTTATTTTAAAAAAGGCTGAAACAGTTTTTTTTTGGATGTAGCTAATGAAAGAATTTGTTTTGCTTGATTATACATATTTGTAACAGGTTTTTTTTGTGTGTTCTTAAGGAGTAGGGGATAGAAACATAGGAGGACAAACATTTGGAACTGAAAATAAAATTGAATTAAAAAGATAAAACATTTGTTTAATATAGAAATATATGTAAAAACTGTGTTTAGTATTGAATTTTTAAGATAATTGGCAAAGTATATTAAGATAATGAAATGTTATGTCTACCACAACTATAGAGTTGTGGAGAATACTTAATTCTACAACAAATAGAAGAAATTTTTTTAAAACTGGATTTTAGTACATAAAAATAGTTTTTACATTATGAGAAAGTTATTCATTTAAAATAAAAAAAGAAGGGAACAGATTGGGAAAAAAATCTTTACTTTTTTAAAGACATTCCTAGGTAAATATCCTTCATTCAAAATATACAAGGATTGACAATTTCTTTCTTTCTTTTCTTTTCTTTCTTTCTCTTTTTTTTTTTTTTTTTAAAGAAAAGCTTTCTGGGGACAGCTAGGTGGTACAGTGGATAGAGCACCAGCCCTGAAATCAGGAGGCTCTGAGTTCAAATCTGTCCTCAACCACCTAACACTTCCTAGCTGTGTGAAGCTGAACAAGTCACTTAGCCCCAATTGCCTCAACAACAATAACAAAAAAAAGACAAGCTTTCTCTAGCCACTCCTTTTATTTTTTAATTAATTGAAGCTTTTTATTTTCAAAACATATGCATAGATAATTTTCAACATTTATCCTTGCAAAAACTTGTGTTGCAAGTTTTTTTCCCTCCCTTCCCCTTACTTCCTCCCCTAATTGGCAAGTAATCCAATATATGTTAAACATGTGCAATTCTTCTATACATAGTTCCACAACTGATAATTTTCTTAAAGTAAGAAGCATTATCTGCATCTAGAGAGATTCATTGAATGTGTATCACAACATAGTATTTTTACCTTTTTTGTTGTTTGTTCATTTTTTCACTTTCTTATTTTTTTCCTTTTTGATCTGATTTTTCTTGTGCAGCATGATAATTGTGGAAATAGGCATAGAAGACTGGCATATGTTTTAACATATATTGAATTCCTTGCTGTCTAGGGGAGGAGATGGGAGGAAGGGAAAGAGAAAAAAATGGAACACAAGGTTTTGTAAGGGTGAATGTTGAAAACTATATTTGCATATATTTTGAAAATAAAATATTTTTATAATTAAAAAAAATAAAGTAAGAAGCATTATCCAATAGCTAAGTAAACAAAGGATATGAACTGTCATATTTTAAAAGAAATGCAATTGCCCAAAGAACCACCTGGACAAAACGACAGATTCTTTTAATTAAGAAAGTGAAAATTACAACTTTCTGATACTACTTTATACCCATTAAACTGACAAAGAGAGTTGAAAATTATAAAATTCAATGCTGGTGGGGCTGTGGAGAAACAGAACCACTCTCACACTTCTGGGTGGAGTTGTAAATTGCTGAAATCTTTTTGGAAAACAGAATCACATAATACAATAAGAGATACACATCCCTTTACTCCAATAACCCATTCCTATAACTGTATTTTAAGGATATTATTGAGAGGAGAAGACAGAGCTGAACAAAAATATTCCTAGTATCATTATTCATAATAATAATAAATTGGAAAAAATAATCCATGTTTCCAGTGATTGGAAAATGACATGACTGAACAGACTGTGTTATATAATTGTAAGAGATATTGCTATTCTTAAAACAATGACAAATATGAAGACCATTGAAGAATATGGGAAATATAGGGAGTGTTATATAACAAAGAAAAAAGAATAAAAAATGCTGCATATATAGCAAGTATCATAACAGTAACAACGTTACTGTTATGAAACAAGATCAGAAAAAAAGAAATAGAAGAAAAATGGGGGTGGGGCTCTCAGGAAGCTGACTTTAATATTGTATCTTGTTATTATTAAAGTTTAGGTGGAAAATGTTCCACTTAAACAAATTGTAACTAACCAGAGATGATAGTTTCACATGCAATGCTACTGTTTAAATTCTTATTTCTGTATTTGAATATCCATATTTGTGGGTAACTCCGAAATTCATTGAGAGACAAAAGACAAAAAGGCAGCCGGGAAGACATGGGTTCAAGTCCTAACTCTGATCACTTACTGTTAATGTGAACCTGACAAATTAATTTCTCAGTGTTTTGGGCAGCATTTCAAGTTACAGAAAAGGCTCCAACTGGAAGTGGTAAAGAGTTCTCCATAGGCATGAAATAATGGGACCACTCCTTATTTATGCTTTGTTTACATTAAGATTCTTTTATTCTTTTTTTTATTTTTGTAAGACAATGGGGGTTGAATGACTTGTCCAGGGTGACATAGTTAGCACGTGTTAAGTGTCTGAAGTCAAATTTGAACTCAGATCCTCCTGACTTCAGGGCCGGTGCTCTGCGATATCTAGCTGCCCCTAAGATTCTTTTAAAATGAGGGAAAGAGCTGTCTAGGAGAGAGAGTATATCTGTATTTCAATCTCAGCCTTGCCAGTTATTAGAAATAAAACCTTGGGAAAGTTTGCCTCAGTTTCCTCGTCTGTAAAATGAGAGCTCTGAATTAGATGGCTTCCAAGATCTCCTTCTAGCTCTAGGTCCATGATCCTATGATCCCAAGAGTTGTCACAATCTCTAAAGGATGAAGAGGTAAGGAATGGGGAAGCCTCAGCAGGTTAGGTCCTGGCAGCTTAGACCTCTGAGGAAGCATCCCTCTGCCCTCGGGGCCGCACTTCCCGGTTTGTACTGCGGCCCCGTTGCATGCTGGATCCTGTAGTGTGCTGAGATCCGTGGCGAGGAGCGCAGGCGCAGTAGGGAGCGCCGGAGACCCCGGAAGCGCTGCTGAGGCGGCTGCGGGGCTATGCCGGTGGCGCCGAGAGCACCTGTGCCCCATGCCCCGGTGCCCTCTCTACTCGCTCTACCTCCTGTGCGCGCTGCTCCCCCTGCACCACAATGCTCCCGAGCCCGAGGGCCCCGCGCCCGATACGGCCCACTACAGGTGAGCTGGGGCCGGGGCTGGGGAGGAGGCGGAACGGGACCTCCCTCTTCCCCTCCCCCTCCTGAGTCCCGGGTTCCCGACTCAGTCCCTGGGGGCCGGAGTTGAAGATTTGGGCACTTTCCCGGCGTTGAGGTCCCAAGCGTGGGCAGTGGGGTGCAAAAATCAGGCTGCAGTTTTCCCGCCTGATTCTCTCCCCTCCCCCCCCATTTCTCCCCTCCCCACCTGATCTCGATTTCATATCTTCCTGTCCTGACGCCCCCCGAGTACTTGCTTCCCAATCCTTCCTTTTATTTCTTGCCTCCCCCTCCCTGTTCTCTCGCCGCTCCGCCCTTTCTCCCGTGTTTCTTGCCCCGACCCCTACCCGTTGTGTGAACTCTTTTTCTCCTCCCCGCCTCCTCATCCCTTTCCCCTTCTTTCTTGCCCGGGCTTTCTGGTGCCAGGGAGCGAGTCAAGTCGATGTTCTATCACGCCTACAACAACTACCTGGAGAACGCCTTCCCCTACGACGAGCTACGGCCGCTCACCTGCGACGGGCAGGACACCTGGGGAAGGTAGGGCCGAAAGGCAAGGGTTAAGCGGGCTGCTGACCTGGCTGGATAGCAGGAGATAAGCTTGAGTCCCTCTGATCTGAAGGACCGAGTCCGGAAGAGTTCTTGGCTAGCGGAGCGGAGCTATTTGGGGCGGGGATTCAAAACAGGACTGGCTATTCTAAGCCCAGCACTGAGTCACTCAATGTCCGAACTGGTAGAGCAGTTAGAAAATAAACCTTTTACTCTCATTGTAGGGGGAATGGGGAGGGATGGGGAAGCTGAGGCTCCCAGAAGAGAGCAAAACAATTTCAGTGACAAATTGGAGTCCTAAATGACCCAGGGAGGCACAATCTATGATAAAGTGATGCTCTTCGAGGTCATGTTAGGGCTAATATAATAGAATATTTGTTTTGTAGGCAAGAAATCTGAGTTTCATGTAAAATCGGTATCCATGCTGTGATCTTGATCCAGTCACTGAATTTCTTTTGAACTTCAATTTCCACATCTGTTTTGTCATTTTTTAAAACTTCTCTCTCTATCTCACTGAATGGTTTAGAATATTTAGAATACACATTAAAGTGTTTTAGAAACGTGATTCAGATTTAAAAGTGGTTAGTCAATAGAACCAAATACCAAAGTTTATGGGATATACAGTCAGCCTTTCTACTTGCAGTCAAGGAAAGCAGTGATGAGTGTCTGAGAAGGACTTGAGATATGAGAATGATTGGTGAGATTTGCATGGGGAAAGAATGAGGAAGAAAGGAAAGATGAAGGAGTGAAGGTGATATAATAGTAATTTTGTGAGCAGAGCTAAGAATGAACTTCTACTGTTGTGGGGTGGGCTGACAGGAGGCACAACAGTAAGTGCTGTGAAGATTGATTCTGGCCTGAGATATATTGGACAAATTACAGAGGAATCAGTTGCCAGAATTGATTTAGGAGACAGTATGTGTTTATGAAAATCTCCTGTCTTTTCTGATATTTGTTTTGCTTTCCATTGACTCTTTTCTCTTTTTGGCCTGTTCTATTTATCTTTAACACCCTGTGCTCAGCATTCATTCCAGGCACCTCTATTTTCTTAGGATTTGAATCACAACTGTAGAATTACTTTCAGAAAGCAGATTTTGTGAGAGGGTAGGCTTTAAATCTGCACAGATGGGGACTGAGTTA
Organism: Sarcophilus harrisii; assembly: GCF_902635505.1. Taxonomy (NCBI): domain Eukaryota; kingdom Metazoa; phylum Chordata; class Mammalia; order Dasyuromorphia; family Dasyuridae; genus Sarcophilus; species Sarcophilus harrisii. The sequence continues at coordinate 422,117,389 of NC_045427.1, read as the reverse complement.
GAGTAGCTGAAGCCCAGAGAGACTCCCTACATTTTTTTAAGGATCCTCAATAAACAATGGAAATGCTTCATTTCTCAAATTTATAGGAAACTTAACCAAAATTCATAAAAATAGGAACCATTCTCCAATTGCAATTCTCCAGTATGGTCAAAGGATATGAATAAGCGTTTTCAGAAGAAGATATCAAGTAGTCATTTGGAAAAAAAAAATGCTCTAAATCACTAATAATTGGAAAAATGAATATTAAAATCATTCCGGAAATACCATCTAACACCTATCAGATTGGCTGACATGACAGGAAGAGAAAATGACCGATGCTGGAGAGGATATGGAAAAATAGGTACACTAATGCATTGTTGGAGTTGTGAACTGGTCCAGCCATTTTGTAGAATAATTTGGAACTTCCCTTTTGACCCAACAGTACTACTACTAGGTTTATACCCCAAAGAGATCAAAGGAAAAGGATCAAAGGAAAAGGATTGAATGTACAAAAACATTTATAGTAACTTTTTTTTGGTGGCAAGAATTGGAAATTGAGAGGGTGTCCATCAGTCAGGATTTACTTGAACAAGTTGTGGTATATGATCATGAATGAATACTATCATATTATAAGAAATGACATAGAGGATAGTTTCAGAAAAACATGGGAAGACATATGAAGTGGATGAGGGAAATCAGAAGAACATTAAATATAGTAAGAGCAATATTGTGATGATAATTAACTGTGAAATAAACTTATGTACTCTGATCAATACAATGAATGTTGTGGATACAACAGTTCCAAAGGACTCATGTTGAAAAATGCTACGCACCTCTGCAGATAGAATTGATGGATGCTGCAAATTGAAATTTTTTACTCTACTTGGTTATTATTTATAACATTGCTAATATGAAAATATGTTTTATATTACTTCATGTGGATAATAAGTATCATATTGCTGCTTTCTCAATGTGCAAAGGACAGATTAGAGGGAGGGAGAAACTTTGGAACTCAAAAAAAAAAGAATATTAAAAAATAAATAAAAATTAGAAAAAGAAATAATGGGGTTTTTGTTCTCTTGTAGTTTTTCTCTGACACTGATAGATGCCCTGGACACATTGTTGGTAAGTGTCTTTTTTGTCTTTCTTATTTCCTTTCTCATGTTGCTCTTTGTTGAGTTTATTTCATTTATAAAACAATTCACCCCTGCATATTTTTCTTCTGCTTATTTAGAATCGATAATATCAAATTACTCAACTGAAGAGGCTGTGAATTAGTCCCATTTGATTGGCTTCTTAAGAGAGTGTTTGTGATCTTGGCAATTCTTTGGGGTATTGATCTGTCCCAGGACTGGGCATGAGAGCAGACTAGAAGGCCTGCCAGGTTCAGATTGTGTTAGTCCAAGGAAGTGCTGTGGGTTCTGAAGAAAATACAGAAAACATGTGATACTCTGGGTACTTATAGTTTTGAAAGAGAGATAAGATTTATCTTCCCATCTCATCCCCCAATCAGGAAAGTTAAACTGTGAGATAGAGAATAGCCCAATGAACGCTACACTGTTGGTGCTAAGATTCAGATTTCCCTCTGCGTTGAAGTAACCAAGACAACCCAGGGAGGTATGGATCTTTAACTAGGCCTTAAAGGATAAAGAGGATTTATTGGGTTTGTTTTTGTTTTTTTCCTGTGGCAATTGGGATTAAGTGACTTGCCCAGCGGCACACTGCTAAGAAGTGTTAAGTGTCTGAGATCAGATTTGAACTCTGACATCCTTGGTCATCCTGACTTCAGGGCTGATGCTCCATCCACTGCTCCACCTAGCTGCCCATAAGGAGGATTTATGTTGGCAAATTAGAGTGATAGTTTTCCTGGCAGGAGGACTAGCTTGAAGTATTATTGTAATAAGGATACTAAGAGTTGGTCTGGCTAAAGTGGAGGATTTTATGTGGGAGAGTAATGAGTGATCAGGCAGAAAGATAAGACCTGTGTTATGGAGAGCCCTGAAACCCATCACAATAAGTAACTACTTATTTTATTTTAAATATTTTAAAATCTCAATTTTAAAATGTCAAATTTGGAGAAGACTTATTTGGTTGGTGAGTACCTGGACATAACCTCTGTCTGTGAGGCACCCTGGGTGAAGATAGGCAGAAATTGGGCTGAGACTTTCCTGCCTATTTTCTGATCTCCCTGTCTAACTGCTGATGCTGGAAGCAGGAAGGGTGACTGTTCAGTGAGCTGAATAAAAGTGTTAGGGACAGGAACTGGGAAAGATTTCCTTTTCCTGACTCTCAGGTATTTTCTTTACATAGCTTATCATTTGACACTGAGAACTTTTTTCCTATTAATTAAATAGACAGCAACCTTAGCATATTTATAAAGGGAAAAAGAAGCAGCCTAAGACTAAGATCCTGAGCTAGGTCCATGAAGGAAGTGCCAGGGCAGGGCTCATAAATCTTGCATTTTGTTTCTTTGGTTCCCTATCCCTCCCTGCCCCCAGTGGCCTCACCTCTCCTGGGATTTCCTGCCTTTGTTCTCTTAGATTTTGGGAAATGTCACTGAATTCCAGAGGGTTGTTGATGTGCTCCAGGAAAGTGTGGATTTTGATATCGATGTCAATGCCTCTGTGTTTGAAACCAACATTCGAGGTGAGTGCTGCCCCAGAGATTTCAGGGACCCAGAGCCTTTGGAAAAGGGCCTGTGTCTTATACCAGGCAAGTAGAGAGGAGAGGGAGGGAATTGACTTCAGAAACACAAGTAATTTCAAGGAGTCACCACCAGACCCAGTGTCTGAGAGCAGCCCCTCATTGTGGAAAAGGTTTAGGGAAGGGAATGATGTCCATTCAGACATCAAACCGTTTAAAAAGACCATTGGCTTTCATTCTCAGATTTCTCTTACTCTTTCTACCCATGTAGTATTGAATAAGCCTTTAACTTTTTTCAGATTCAGTTTCCCCATTTGTTTAAAAAAAATGAAGGGGTTGGGCTAAATGATCTTCTCCACCTCTAGATTTATAGTCTCAAGTATCTTCTTGATTTTCCATGAATGAGTAATTGAGTTTCTTGATGCCAGCACTAACTCTGTTTATCCTTCAGTGGTAGGAGGCCTCTTGTCGGCTCATCTCTTATCTAAGAAGGCTGGAATAGAGGTGGAGGCAGGATGGCCTTGTTCTGGACCTCTCCTCAGGATGGCTGAGGAAGCAGCTCGGAAGCTTCTTCCAGGTATAAATAGGCTTTGTCCATTTTCAAGGGAGAGCGTGGGTCACTTGTGTCTGATATCATTCTCCTTAGACAGTGGGTCTAAATGTAAGTTGATTTCTCATAAAATTCTCTTCTCTTCTTCTATTCTCTTCTTCAGGCTCAGACAGAAAATATAGGGTGGGAGAAGAGTCTCAATTACTTTAGAGACTTGCTGTTACTTTGCTGAAATTGGTTTAGGTTTAATAAGCTGACTTCGTCATTGTTGGTAGGGAAAGAATAGTGCTTAAGAAGGGCCTAATAGTTATAAGTCTCTTACCTTGAGTAAGTGACTCTTTACTCCCTACCTTCCAACTCTGCTACCCAGATATAATTGAAGTATTACACAGGCAAATACCTGCCTATTGGAAGAAAGCCATGTTTGTACTGGGCTAAGACTTACTAACTATATGTTGGTCTCTCCATCCTTACTGACAATAGGAATGTAATCAGCAATCCAACTCTGTGGGTATTGAAGTTTTCTAACTGTGTGTAAACATGGACCACTCTTCCTTCTAATGTCCCTAGCATATACACATTGTGCAGGTATTTCTTTATTCTCTTGACTCTGGAAAGAGTAAAGCTGAGGTCCTTGTAACACTGATAACATATTCAGGCAGCTTCCTTTTCAGGGATATATCCTGTGTAATTCACTATGCTGAGAGTTCTGCCTGGCTGTTTCTTTGTTTTAAAACAGTTCACAACTCTCCAAACATTTTCAGTGTTACCTTTCTCCATAACACTCTCCTGGGCCCAATGGACAGTGAGATTCTCTAAGCTTCTTGTCTTTAGGACATTTGAGAAAGTACAGATTCCTCTGACTGGAAGAAGAAATCCCCATGAAAGCATTATACCTGATAGCTACAAACAGGCAATCTAGTTCCTGTCCTTGGATTAACATACTAGGTTTAGGGTCCCTCCCCCCCCTTTTTTTTTTCCAGGAACTTCATTAATAGTTCAGGGTTTAGCCTCAGCTTCCAGTGTCCTGAATGGAAGATCCATCAGCTTTGAATGCTCTGAGATGTGGGATTTGCTTGAACATGACTCCTAACCCCTTGCCTGACTTCCCATTTTCTGTGATTCAGCTTTTCAGACTCCTACAGGGATGCCATATGGAACAGTGAATTTGATGCATGGTGTGAATCCTGGAGAAACTCCTGTGACCTGTACTGCTGGGATAGGGACCTTCATTGTAGAATTTGCCACCTTGAGCAGCCTGACTGGTGACCCTATCTTTGAGGATGTAGCTAGAAGGGCCCTGAAGGGCTTATGGAAAAGCCGCTCAGATATTGGACTGGTGAGTAGGAGGATATTCTTCCTGTTTGACTCAGATCTGACACATCGGGATGGCCTTTGTGGCAAAGGGCTTTGAGCCAAGAAATGAAGCCAGGCCAAGGAAAACCTAGAGAGGTAGAATGTAGAATAGCACTTGAGTCGTTATCCGGTCATTTTTCTGGAGTTCTTAGGACTCTTAAAATAGACAATCATCAAATTAAAATGGGCATGGGTAGCTGGGATCAGGAAGTGCAGTTTCAAGAGTAGAAAGGGGCCTCTAATCTTTTCATCTTGAGTTTTCAAATTTCCAGAGCATTTGGCTATTCTTTCTAGAAATGTTTCTAATATTATTATAATGGATCTCCTATCCAAACCAATAACAGACTCTGTGGATATGATGGGAAGAAAGTTTCCCTATATGCCCACATTGTAAATATCTTCCTGGTGGGAGTGAGAAGCTGTGCAGATATTATGGGAGGTGGCAAGGGAGACTTGGTTGTGGGCTTTTGGTTTATACCTGCTTCTTCCTCACAGGTAGGCAACCATATCGATGTGGTGACAGGCAAGTGGGTAGCTCAGGATGCTGGCATAGGCGCTGGTGTAGATTCCTACTTCGAGTACCTGGTAAAGGGAGCTATCCTGCTTCAGGACAAAGAACTGATGTCCATGTTCTTGGGTAAGAAAGATTCCATCTCTCTGCATGTGAGTAGAGTGTCTGTACTTAGGAGCTCCAGCCTTTGGTTCTAGAAAGCCAAATTAGCTGCCAGTAATTCATTTCGACCCTCAGGCCTACATGAGGGCTGGGACCTAATTTTTTTAATGACAAAATTCTCCTACATTGATATCTTATCATAGAATAAAAGGAGTCTTTTGGCCTTTACACTGAACATGTGGCATTTCCCAGATGTAGAAACCAGAGCTTCAAAGCTGATGACTGATTGACTAATACTTTTTGAGTTGTTTTTGTTAGAAAGAGAAGACATGACTGTTGTCTCTTTGTTGAATAGGGTTGTTGGTTTTTCTTTCCCCATAGCTTCTGCTCTCTTTCATATTTGGTGGGAACTTGGGAAACTGAATTCTCCTGAGAATCCTCCTCAACTCTTCTGGAGGCAATTGGTGGTCCTAATTTGGATTGCTGCAGAGATTTTTGTGAGGCAAAAGTCTCTTCTTAGATCGGAAGCCAATTTGTCAGACTTTTCTTTGTCAAACTAGAAAAGTTGCCCAGCTTTCTTTTATGATTATACTTCAGTAACATGATTTCATTGATGTTGGTACTCCTTACTCCAACACATATTGGTACTAATGAAGAAGTAGAAATCATGTGAACAATTTTTCCAAGCTTCTGTAATGTTAGGAGTACAGATAAAGGAGATAATCACTGGGAATACTACTAGTGTTTTTTTCAAGGGGTTTTCAAACCCCTCTAAAAATAGTCTCTGAATCAAAAGGGATCTTAGAAGTCATCCTTTCCTCCCCCTACCCAGTACAGCGTCCCCTCACATTCATGGCATTGGATCAGGTAGCCTGTGCCATTATTGGACAGTTCTCATTGTTAGGAAATCTGCTTCCCTATTACTTTCTCCCCTCTGGGCCAAGCAGAATGAGTTTGATCTCCTTTTCCACATCATGAAACTTAGAATTGCAGGGAGGAAAAAGGACCAGGGTAAGCCAGTTGTGGGCCAGGTTGAGAGACAAGTGAAGAAATCCTTGACAGGGCCTGGAGAGGCTTTACCTAGGGATCCATATTGTAGAAGAAGCAGAGAATGGGCTCCTTGACTTCTTTACCCTTGGCCTACATGACAGCACTTGGAAAGGAAGTTGAATAGGACATGCCAGACTTGGTGATGAGTGAAATGAAAACTTGATCATTTTACCTCTTTACTTAACTGAATTTTGAACCATTACAACTCCATCTCAGCTTTGCCAGCTCCTTATTGGACTATATTAATGCACTGATCCTCATTCAGTGATGAGGGCTGTCTTCCTATCCTTGACATGACTAACCCCATCTCCACTACAGAGTATAATAAAGCCATTCGGAATTACACCCGTTTTGATGACTGGTACCTATGGGTGCAGATGTACAAAGGGACTGTTTCCATGCCAGTATTTCAGTCTCTGGAAGCCTATTGGCCAGGTTTACAGGTAAGAATGCTTATCTTTCCATCCTTGGAAGCCTGTTGGCTAGGCTTGAAGGTGGGAATGATCAGGGTTATAGTTTTACTGTGAAAATAAAAATGTGAAGTGATTTTTTTTTTTAAAGTAAGTTTTTATTGATGTCTTTTTTTTTATACCTTAGTTTCCCCTGGAATCCTTTCCTCTACCCCATCCAGAAAACCATTCCATAGAATAAATTTTTTTTTTTATTAAAACCTTTTATTTTCAAATATTTTTCTAAAGACAAAGAAAAAGAAGAGGAAAAAATTAGCATAATTGATTAATATATCAAAAAAGTCTGAAAATATGTGCAATGGACATTACTTGTGGACCTCCTGCCTCCTCCAAAGGATGGGCAGGAATTGTCTTCTCACATCTCTTGAGTCTTTATCATTTGACAACATCACTTTTGGTTTTCCTGTTGTATGCGGTTGTTTTTTATGTTTACATTAGTATAGTCACTGTGTATAATATTTTCTAGACTCTGTTTACTTCATTCTGTCTCAGTTCATGTAAGATTTTTCCATCCTTCTCTGAATTCATCGCATCCAAAAGTTATTTTCAATGTACTATTTGAATCAGCTAGGTTGCTTTTGTATTTGGGGTAGCTTGAGATGAAGAAGATGCAAGAGTCATAGATTTTAAGCATAATTTCCCTTCACACTTCTGTCAGTTCTATCAAACTGGCCTGCATTCTGTCCTGGAAGAAAGATGACAATTCTGTCCCTGGGCCTTTGAATTGGTTGGCTCCCATGTCTGAAATGCAAACCTTTTGCCTCTTAGGATTTCTGGTTCCCTCAAAGTTTGACTGAAATACCACCTGAGACCATTTCCAGTCTCCAGCTTTCAATACCTTCTCTGTCCTCTCAAAATAAATTTGTCTTTATTTTATGTGTATTATATATGTATGTATTCAAATACATATATACATACACGTATGCATGTATATGCATATACACACACATATACATGCACACACATACACAAACACATAGGCATATATACAATGCATATATGTATGTAGAGACAGACATGAATATATGTATGTGGTGCACATATGCACATGTATATATTTAGACACAAATATGTGCACATTTATATGTGTTTGTGTATATATAGAGAGACAGAGACACGTGGATATATATATATATATCATGTGTATTTGTGTGTTTATATAAATACATATAAATATGTCTCCTTTTGTCTCTCTCTATATGTGTGTATATAAACACATACACATCTCCCAATAAAATGTAAGCTCTCTGATGATAAAGCAGCTCAGTTTTTGTCTTTGGATGCCCTCTTCTCTCTCTCTTCTCCAGTACAATACTTGCTATTGGTAAGCCCTGAAAACAAGTCTTTGTTGACTGATGAATTGGTTCAGAGCTGAAAGGAACCTTACAGAACATTTGGGGTCATTCCTTCATTTTCTCAATTTTAACCCTTATTTACCTGCTTCTTCATTTTCCTAGTCGATCTTTAAGGTAAGAAGGCTAGAGCTTTTTCGTCATTGGGAGTTCCTAGGTAGTTCCCCCACTAAAGATTTTCTACTTCCACATAATGCATATTAAGAATCTTTTTGAGCAAGGAGAAAATGTAGTGGCTTTCTCCTTGTAGTGTGGAATTTCTATCAAGTCTGCTGGAATAGAAGGCAAGAAAGGAAAAGGAACTAAATAAACATGAAAGGACCCTCTTCTGGTGTCTGTAAGGTCCATCTGTTTTATTTACTGCAGCATTTAGTCTAATACCTGGCACATAGTATGTATTTAATAAGTGCTTGTTAACTGATTAACTTATGACATATAGATGGTACTGAGGATAAAAGAGCTTACATTTATATAGCATTGTAGGTCACAAAGCACTTTCCTCATAACAGCTCTATGTAGCAGGTGGAACAGTTATCATCCTCATTTCTTTTCTTTTATTTATTTATTTTTAATAGCCTTTTATTTACAGGTTATTTGTATGGGTAACTTTACAGCATTGACAATTGCCAAACCTCTTCTTCCAGTTTTTCCCCTTCTTCCCCTCATCCCTCCCCCAGATGGCAGGATGACCAGGAGATGTTAAATATATTAAAATATAAATTAGATACACAATAAGTATACATATCATCCTCATTTCACAGATGAACAAACTGAAGTCCTAAGCTAAGATGATTTGTTGAAGGTTTCACAACTAGTGATAGTATCATAGGGAAGTGGAGAGAGTGCTGAACTGGGATCTGAGAAGATTGAGCAAATCACTTCACTTTTCTTAGCATCAATTCCTTCCTTACTTGTAAAATGACAGAATTAGACTGGATAGTCTCTAAATTCCTTTGTAGGGCAGCTAGGTGGTGCAGTAGATAGAGCACCAGCCCTGAAGTCAGGAGGACCCGAGTTCAAATCTGGCCTCAGCCACTTCCTGGCATATAACCCTGGGCAATATATATGGCATATAACCCAATTGTCTCAGCAAAAAAAAAAATTTAAAAAGGAAAAAAAAAATAAATCTAAATTCTTTTGTAGCTCTTTATCTAGGATCCTGTGAATCCTGAAATAATGTCTTAATAGCTGTGTGACTCTTAATAAATTACTAAACCTTTCTGAACCTGTTTCCTCAAGATGAATAATATACCTACCTCATAGGGTTGTCAATACCAAATGAGATAATGTCTGTAAGACAGTCTAAGCCTTAAAGCATTTAGCTGTTTTTTTTTTTTCCCATTAAATGTTAGCTGTTATTATTATTTATTTTTCCATTGCATCATCAACCTCTGACTTCCTTTACCTAATTCTCGGGGGTTTGGCTATGGTGGTTGTTAGTAAGTTAGACAAACTGTGTCAGAGATCATATGACTGAGTAGCTTCTCTCTCTCTCTGCAGAGCCTCATTGGGGACATTGACAATGCCATGAGAACATTCCTCAATTACTATACTGTGTGGAAGCAGTTTGGAGGGCTGCCAGAATTCTATAACATTCCCCAAGGCTATACTGTAGAAAAAAGGGAAGGATACCCGCTTCGGCCTGGTGAGTGGAAGCATCAGGCTGAGTTCTAGGCTGCACTCCTAGGCTTTCCCAATATCATATTATTCAATCAGAACCCAAAATAGGATTGGGGAGTTGAGATGACTGTGGAAGATGCTATGGAGATCAGTGGAGATGGTGGGAAGAGCAGAGCTTCCAGCTCCTCCTCTCCAGGGGTAAGGCTCTTACCTCTTACCTCTTCCTCCCCGTGGATTCCAGAAATTTATAATCAGTTTTCAGCTGGGTGAAGACTCTCCAAAAAAAAGGGGAGCACAGAGTTACAGGCAACTCTGGACTTATGATATTTAATGGACATGAGAATCAGCTCAGGAATAGGTTAAAATTTTTCTAAGAGTGTAGTTAGCCTAAACTGACACTTTTTTTGCCTTTTCAATTAAGAGGTTTTCCAATATTTCTTCTATGAGGACAATTGTTTTTAAAAGATAATCAGGAGAGAGGGAACTTACATACTTTCACAGACAACTACCCTTCAAGTTAACTGTCTGAAGGGAGATAACTAAGCTCCCTGACTAGAAATGCACGCTTTACAAGATGGATTGCAATTAATTAACTGGAAGAGGACACTAATATGGGAGCAGAGAATGATGCTTTCTCTCTGGCTTTTAATTTCCCTTATGTACAATGAAGATGTTTTATTTAGTCATATCCAAGGACCCTTTCAGCCTTAATTCTCTGTGATTCTGTGGCATGCATAGATTCTCACAAACCCTTTATGTTCAGGCAAAGTGTCAATGAAGTGGAGGACCTGGAATTTTGAACATCTTCACAATCATATAACCAGGAAACTTGGAGATCATTGAGTCTAACCCTCTATTTTTAGAGATGAGAAAACTGAGACTCACAGAGGTTGTGACTTGCTTAAAATCTCACAGTGAGTCAATAGAAAAGGCAGAACCAAAAGCCAAGTCTCTTGGCTCCTCGCCCAGTGTCCTTTCCTACTGCCCTGAGATCAGCAATGGCTTCCTTGCTCCCCAACTATGAACAATGGAGAGCTAGTTGGAGAGGGAGGGAAGGATGAAGAAGGGAAGAATTTAGGTCAAATAAGAGCTTCTATCTCCCAGGGCTTTATTTCTTTCTAATGGAAAAGGAATGGGAAAAGGACAGGAAGAGAGGGACGGGTACCTTGTGTACAGCTTACAAACTCAGTAAATTAGAAATTTGGTTTGGAATTTTTGTCTCTCATCCTTGTGTTCATTTCTCCTTGACTGGTCAGCTTTAGGGATGTTTTTCATCCTGTTCCATCCTTGTGATGGATCAGAAAACATGGCAGGAGATATTCTTACTTCTGTGCCCAGTAGGATACCCTTGACCAGGTGGACAGGGTATGTAATGGGAAGATTTGACCAGTGGCCTTGCATCCACTCAGGCCTATCCCAACCCCTATCCCTTTGTGAGAAGTTCTCTGCTTTGGGTTTTGCAGAACTGATTGAGAGTGCAATGTACCTCTATCAAGCTACAAGGGACCCCACTCTCTTGGAACTTGGAAGAGATGCTGTGGAGTCCATTGAGAAAATCAGCAAGGTAGACTGCGGATTTGCAACAGTAAGTATTTCTAATGATTCAGAGGTCTGGGCCAGTGCTCCTTCTAGCTGCTACTGGACTATGGAGGAGCCTTGTCACTCACTATCTGAAAAGCACCTGTTCTCTGTGAGCACTTGGGTTCTTTACCTTTTATTAGTGAAGGAGCCAAGAGAAGTAGTATATGAAGCTCTCTGTATGCCTGGAATGAGCTCCCTTCTTTTTTCTGCCTCTTGGAATCTCCTGTTTCCTTCAAAACTTGGCTTAAATGACACCTTGCTGATCCCTCTCAGATAACAGTTCTTTCTTCCCTTCCTCTCCCACATCTTCATTTTTGTTGTTTTAATCAATGTGTCTGACTCTTTGTGACTCCCATTTGAAGTGTTCTTGGCAAAGATACTGGAGTGGTTTGCCATTTCCTTTTCCAGCTTATTTTTCAGATGAGGAAACTGAGGCAGACCAGATTAAGTGACTTGCCCAGTTCCATTACCTTGTATATATTTTGCATATACTTCTACATATGTGCTGATTCCTCCCCCCAAAATATAAACTTCTTGTGAGCAGGAATTGTTTCATTTTGGTTGTTGTAAGCCAAACACCTGGCACGGTCCCTGGCATATAGTAGGTTAGTAGATACTTTTGATCAAAATGCTTGTTAAAGTTTCTGGATTCTAGTTCCAGCTTTGCTATTTACTGACTGGTCAGTCTTGTGCAAGTCATTCAGTATTTTTAAGTTATTTATATATTTTAAGTCATTTATAAAGTCTTTCTTGTTTCTCTCTCTCCCCCCCCCCCCCCCCCCCCCCCCCCCTTCCCGAATGTTTGTTATATGGATCAAATGAGATTGTATACATAAAGGTCTTTGTAATCTTTTAAGTGCCAGTATGAATGGGAGCTTCTCCACCCTTTCCCTAAACCCAAAGACTTGGTGGCCCTAGATCATATAACATTGTGAATAATTTGGAAGGCAGCCCAGCCTTTTGTAATCCTCAGTCCTTGTATTCATAACATGGGACTGTTTGTCTTGTACCTTGTCAGTGGAGGGTGGACTGAACCCATGGATGGGTTTGAAAAATTTATATCCTCTCCTCTGTAGCATTTTATTTCATTTATTTGCTATTTGATGTATAGTAGATGCCTGGAATATTTTATTCAGTCTTCCTTGATAGAATCTTTTCCTTTTAAAAGTCATGCAGCCTGATCTGTTCAAGAGGGTGGATCAGTGAGTCCCTGGAGGATCCTTATAGTGTAATAGCTGAGGATGAGAACAGCCTGTTCCTGCTGTCTCTCTCTCCTGACCCAGGCATCACTTCTTAGGACTTAGAGTAGCATGTCCTTCTTTCCACTAAAAACAAAGGCATGCAAGTCAGTATTTAATAGAACTTTTGAACCAGATACAACTTTAGGGAATCACCTAGTCCAGTGGTTCTTAGCCAGGGGTTCGTGAACTTACTTTGTTAATATATTGATCATTCTTTCTATCTAATTAATTTCCTCTGTAATCCTTTCTGTTGTTTGATGCATTTGACATCTTGTGAAGGGGTACTCAGGCTTTGCCTCAGGCTGCACCACACAAAAAGATCAGGAACCCTTGGTTTAGGCCAGCCTTTTACTCAACTGGAAACTGAGGCCTCAAGAGGAGAAATGGCATGCCCATAGTCAGAAAGAAAGTCACTCCCAGCATCAAGATTAGATGTGAGTCTTCTAGCTCCCAAGCTACTCTACCTAGGCATGGTTAGTTTCGTGAAAGGGTCTCTGAAAGGGGGGGAATAAGAGTATTTTTGATTCAAGTCTGAAAATTCTTTCTAGGAATGATTCCCCTAACTTGGAAGGTGACTTTGAAGGGAGATAACTTTTTGACTAGTTGGGGATAGTTCTTTGGCTCTCTGCTGTCAACAGAGTCAGTTTCAGACTAGCTACTACCTGTATTTCCTTCCCCCCTCCCCCCCACAATACTATTTTAATTTTTCCAATTACATATGAAACTAGTTTTCAAAATTCCTTTTTGTAAGATTTTGAATTCTAGAATTTTTTTTCCTCTGCCTCCCTTACCTCCTCTGTCCCCAAGACAGCTAGCAATCTCATATAGGTCATACATGTATAGTCATTCTAAATATATTTCCTTATTAGTGAAGGAATATTAATGTGAAATAAATATTAAAACAAATAGGGAAAACCACAAGAAAGAAAAAACAAAAACAAAAGATGAAAATAGTATACTTCAATCTTCATTCAGTCTATATGGTTCTCTCTTTGGTTGCAATTGGCACTTTCCTTCAGTTGTCTTGGAGTTGATCATCACTTGCTATTTCTATGTATAATATTCTCCTGGTTTTGCTCGCTTCATTCAGCATCGGTCAGCTATGTCTTTTCAGGTGGTTTTGAAACCAGCATTTCTTATAGAACAATAGTTATTCCATTACATTCATATATCGGGACTTACTTAGCCATTCCCCAATTGATGGATATCTACTCACAAAAAGAGTAAAAATACTATATTATGATCTACCCCCAGTTCCCAAGTCCTCTCTTTGGGTGTAGATGGCTCTCATCATCACAAGATCATTGGAACTGGCCTGAATCATTTCATTGTTGAAAAGAGCCACGTCTATCAGAAATGATCATCATATAACAATGATCTGCTGGTTCTGCTTATTTCACTTAGCATCAGTTCATGTAAGTCTCTCCAGTCCTCTATGAAATCATCCTGTTGATCGTTTCTTATAGAACAATAATATTCCAGAACATTCATACACAACAACTTATTCAGCCAATCTCCAATTGATGGGCATTCACTGTTTCCAGTTTCTTGCCACTACAAAAAGGGCTGCCACAAACGTTTTTGCACATGTGGGTCCCTTTCCCTCTAAAAACTAAAGGAGGGAAAGGGACTTGTATGTGTAAAAACGTTTGTGGCAGCCCTTTTTATAGTGGCAAGAAACTGGAAACTGAGTGGATGCCCATCAATTGGAGAATGGCTGAATAAGTTGTGGTGCATGAATGCTATGAATATTAAGAAATGACCAGCAGGATGATTTCAGAGAGGCTTGGAGAGACCTACATGAACTGGTGCTAAGTGAAATGAGCAGAACCAGGAGATCATTATACACAGCAACAAGAAGACTATATGATGATCAATTCGATGGACGTGGCTTTCTTCAACAATGAGATGATTGAGACCAGTTCCACTTGTGCAGTGATGAAGAGAACTGTCTACACCTAGAGAGAACCATGGAAACAGAAGGTGGAATACAACACAGCGTTCTCACTTTCTCTGTTATTTGCAGCATTTTTTTTCCCTTAGTTTTTCTTTTTCTTCCTTCTTGATCTGATTTTTTTGCTCAACCAGATAACTGTATAAATATATATATACACATATTGGATCTAACATGTATTTCAACATCTTTAACATGTATTGGACTACCTGCCAGATAGGGGGAGGGGTGGAGGGAAGAAGGGGAAATTTTGCAACAAAAAGTTATGCAAGGGTCAATGTTGGAAAAATTACCATGCTTTTGCTCTGTAAATAAAAAGCTTTAAATAAACAAACAAACAAATGAATGAATGAATAAAAATCTCTTTGGGATATAAGCCTAGTAGAGACACTGCTGGATCAAAGGGTATGCACAGTTTGATAACCCTTTGGGCATAGTTCCAAATTGCTCTCCAGAATGGTTGGATCCATTCACAATTCCATCAACAATGTATTAGTGTCCTAGTTTTCCTGCATCCCCTCTGACATCTGTCATTATCTTTTCTTGTCATCTTAGCCAATCAGAGGGGTGTGTACCTTAGAGTCCCAATTTGCATTTCTCTGATTAGTAGTGATTTAGAACCCCTAAAAACGAAGCTTTTATCAGAAACATAGGCTATAAAAATTTTTTTTCCTGGCTTTCTGTTTTCCTCTAATCTTGGCTGCATTGGTTTTGTTTGTGCAAAATCTTTTTAATTTAATGTAATCAAAATTATCTGCTTTGCATTTCCTAATGTTCTCTATTTCTTGTTTAGTCATAAATTCCTCTCTTCTCCAAATATCTGACAGGTAAACTATTACTTGCTTGCTTTAATTTATTTATAGTATCACTCTTTATGACTAAGTCATGAACCCATTTCAACCTTATTTTGAAAACCTTTAGTTCTTGATGATATCATACCATGCCCTATGCAATTCATTTTATTTTTCAACTAACAAGTATTTCCTCACTCCATCCCCAATTTACAAGAAAAAAGAAACATAAAAACTTTGTAACAAAATTCATAGTCAACCAAAATTAATTCCCACATTGGCTCTGTCCAGAAATACAAATCTCATTTTTCATCTTGAATCTATTGCAAAAATGTTTGTGGCAGCCCTTTTTATAGTGGCAAGAAACTGGAAACTGAGTGGCTGCCCATCAGTTGGAGAATGACTGAATAAGTTGTGGTGTATGAATGTTCTGGAATATTATTGTTCTATAAGAAACGATCAACAGGATGATTTCATAGAGGGCTGGAGAGACTTACATGAGCTGATGTTAAGTGAAATGAGCAGAACCAGCAGATCATTGTTATATGATGATCAGTTCTGATAGATGTGGCTCTTTTCAACAATGAAATGATTCAGATCTTGTTTCTCTCAGGAGGTAGGTGACATGCTTCATCATCAATTCTTTGGAATCATGGTTAGTCATTCAATACATTGATCAGAATTCTTAAGTCTTTCAGAGTTGTTTGCCTTTGTAGTGCTGTTATTGTATAAATTATTCTCTTGGTCCTGGTCACTTGATTCTATATCAGTTTATTCAAGTCTCTTAGGTATCCCTTTTGTGATTTCTTATGGTACAGTAATATTCCATGAGAGTACAAATTATGGCATATGAATGTAATGGCACACTAATATGCCATTACATTCATATGCTATAATTTGTATTCTCATTCCCCAATTTATGGGCACTCCCTTAGTATCCAGTATTTGCCACTACAAAATATTTTTGCACATATATATATATATATATATATATATATGTAAGTTATTTTCCTCTTCTATTTCTTTAGAGTGTAGGCTTAGGAGAGGTATTATTGGGCATTAGTGACTTTGGAGGAATAGTTCCAAATTGTTTTCCATTATGCTCTGCCAACAGCCATGCAATCTATTCTTAGTCTGTTTCATAGCCAAACTGGTTCATCATCTATCCTCTAAGTATACTCTATTGCCTTTTTTTAAAATAAAAAATAATTGAATTTTATGTTATATGAATCTTGCTCTCTTTGCAGTACAATAATATATATTTTTTAAAGCTTTTTATTTTCGAAACATATGCACTGATAATTTTTCAACACTGACCCTTGCATAGCCTTGTACTCAAAATTTTCCCCTCCTTTCCCCTACCCTCTCCCCTAGATAGCAAGCAATCCAATATATGTTATACATGTTAAAATTCTATTGCCTTTTTTCATGTCTCCTTTCTTCAAGTTTCCATTCAAGGAGAAGAGGCAAGGAAGTAGAGAATTTTGAACTCAATTTAAGCAACAACAACAAATGTTAAGATTTATTTTTATGAATTGAGAAAAATAAAATATTATTTTTTAAAAAATTAAATTACACCCAAACTTCAAATTCACATACCACCTTTCTCTATGAAATGTTTTTTGATTTCCTTTCCATTCATAATGACTTGCTCCTAGTTTTTTTTTTTTTTTTTTTTTTAATATAGCACTTTGTCTAGATCTCTCCTGTTCAGAGTATTCATTGCTTTTTATTATGGGTATTCAAGCATAATCTTATCTAGATTGTAAGCCCATGAGAGTAAGGACCATGGCTTATTCATCTTTGTAGTCCCCTTATGATGGCTCAATAGGAGTGTTCAGCAAAGTAGGAGCTTAATGTTTGTTGAACATGCACTGTTGTTGGGGATCCAAACTATATAATATTTGCTCTGAGCTTAAATTCTAAAAATCACAAATATAAATATGTCAAAGATGTTGAGATTGTCATCCGACTTCTACTTGGTTGAGATAAACTTGTGAGATTCTAGGATTCTGGATAATCCAGATCCCAACAAACCCAAATAAGGAAGAGAAGGAATAGACAATCTGGTTAGTGATTGCAGGATTGAACACCCGTTTCTGACCACAGCTTTGTTCTAAAGTTTCATAAAGATCACATATATTTTTAGAAAGCTATTTTCTGCCAGTATTTGCATATATTACATCCTTAACACCAAATTCACAGCTATCTCAGTTTGTCTTACAAATGGTGGTTTGTATTGCCCTTTGAGCCTACGGCAAGCCTGGGGATGTAATGAAAAGTTCTCTGGTGTTAACAGTGGAGAATGTTCCTTAAAACTGGCATTTTTCTGTGTTATGCTCCTGACTACATGCTCTGCTTCCGTATCTAGGAAGAAAGTTCAGTTCTGGGGCCTTCCCAGATCATATTGGTAGACTGATGCATTCTCTTGCCTCTGTCACTTACAAGTAGGTGACTTTACCTCTGCACCACAATTCCCCAGTCTATCAAATGAAATTCTGGCTCCAGATGGTCCTAATGTGTCATAGTGAGGAATCCTTGTGCTGCCTTAATTATCTTTTAATGTCAGCTCTAGAAGGGATTTTAGATGTCATGCTCTTTCACTTGGCAGATGAAGAAATTGGGGCCTAGAAAGGAGACATGACCTACTCAGCATCATTCAGTCCACAAACATTTGAGAGTCTGCTTCCTCCAGCAAGCTCCTGTGCTGGTGCTATGGAGTAGGAAAATTGATTTAGCAAACCTTTAGCAAGTATTTGGGATTGGGGGCCTATTTACAAAGCCCTGCCTTCGAGAACCTCACAATAGAGTAAGCACAGGAAGCAGGAGAAAAAACATACACAGACATCACATTCTGATTTGTGATTATGTTATCAGAGTGGTTTTAACAAGGAACTATGGATATCCAGATGAATGCTTCGGTCTGGCCTGTTCATGCAGGAGGTGATGTTTGATCTAGGACTTGGGAAAGGATTTTGGACAAATGCATAAAGGAATGTACTCCAGGCCTAGAGACCAGTGAGTTAATAACAGAGTTGTGATCAGAAATGAAGATTCCTAGTTCTTGGAACAATTCTTTTATTTGCTATGCAAAGCATGTTTTCTCTCTCCTCTCCCTCTCTTCTCCCCCCTCTCTCACTCTTGCTCTCTCTGTCTCTCACTCTATGTCTCTCTTTTTTCTTGGTGTCTGTCTCTCTCTGTGCTTCCCTCTGTCTCTCTGCTTTTTTCTCTCTCTGTCTCTTTTTTTCTCTCTTTTCTGTTTCTCTGTCATTTTCCTAGCTATTTTCCAGCATCTTACTGGAATTAAGTTTGATTCTTCATTTAAATGCTAACCAATTAGATTGTCTTATAGGTAACCTACCCTATTGGTTTTAGAATATGGAAGAGCCTTGGTATACTTAAGACATTCTATCTCTTCCTTTCCTTTCTCTCAATCACTGTAAGAAATAAGGAGGTATCTGTGTCAGTTCTCTTGAAGTCTTGTCCAGTTCAGTTTTGATGGCTGACCCATAGCCAAAAGGATAATAAATGTATAGATATCGGACATAGTAGCTCAGGCCTAGGTACTATTGCTTCAGTAGAGTCCTCCATTATCTGCTCTGCCCTCGCTGGGCTAGAGCTAGTTCTCTCCCTTGTACATTTCCCACCACTGACACTCATGCTGTTCCACATCCAGTCTTGGAGCAGACTAAAAGGATTTGAAAATTGGAAAGCTCTTTTCAGTTTGTCACAATCCCCCGGCAGTTAAGTCATGGGGACTTGGGACTTTGCTGTCCTTTGGAGGTACTCCAAGACAGAGCAGTAGAGGAACAAGTCTTATGAGTTTCCCAGCTTTTGCCAGAGTAAAAGAACAGTTCTTGGTTGTTCCAAATCCTTTCTGAGTCACATTTGTGAATAAAGCTAGAAATCCAGTGGGAATTGATTGCTAAAGGGAAAGCCCTTTTCTAATCCCAAACAGTTGAAGTGTATCTGACTCATTTGTGCCTGTAAACTCAACTAATTCAAGTAATTTGAAATAAAAAGCTGTTTCAGCAACAGAGTTTTGAATTGGATTTATTTTTCTACCTGTCACCTTTATTGATTTTCTCAGCTTGTGTCAACAGTTGAATGGAGTCCCTATTTTTAGTGATGTTCTGACTTCCTTTTTCTCTCCTGTTTTGTAGATAAAAGACCTTAGAGATCACAAATTGGATAACCGAATGGAATCTTTCTTCCTGGCTGAGACTGTCAAGTATCTATACCTACTGTTTGACCCTACCAATTTCATTCACAACAATGGCTCCACCTTTGATGCAGTAATTACACCCTATGGGGAATGTATCTTGGGAGCTGGAGGTTATGTCTTCAACACTGAAGCTCATCCCATTGACCCTGCAGCCTTGCACTGCTGTAGGAAACAGAAGGAAGAACAATGGGAAGTAGAAGACTTAATGAGGGAATTTTACTCCCTTAAACGAAACCGAAAATCCACATTAAGAAAAACTACTGCTGGCCTTGGCCATTGGGAAATCCCAGCAAAAGGGAAAGATGCCTCAGCTTCGGAAAACCAAATAGAGATGAATGGTAAAAAGGGCTCCAAGCGTAGTGTTCCACTCCTCAGGTGTCCCAGCCAGCCTTTTACCTCCAAATTGGCGTTGCTTGGACAGGTTTTCTTAGACTCCCCATGACCACATAAAGATTTATTTTGAAGTTGAACTCTAATAAATGTGTTTGGTTTTGCCTCTGCTGTTTTTTCCCTCAAGAACCCAATGCAGAACCTTTTTGATCCTCTGATACAGGGTTGTCACTTTGAGGATGGGGAAGGTGAAGTCCAGGGGGTCTGGGGGAGGGAGGGATTCATTCAAGGTCAGATAATGACTTAAGAGCTGGGATAGGGGCTGCAACTTTAGAGACCCCCTGGCAACACTGAGACCTGGGGAAAGGAAAGTGTCTTGCCCAGGGTCATGCAGCAGCGAGTTAAAGGTACAGCTGGGATCAGAATTTGCATGTCCCAACTCCCACAGCCTGCAGGTTCTTGTTACACAAACTCCATTCAGATTCCAGATTTGGATGTTGGAATCTTGGTAGAAATTGTATTGGCAGAGAATTGAAAAATCTCCAGGCATGAACCCAAATTATTTTGGTACACATCATATGTGGTTGCTATTTTTCTTGGTTTTAGAATTGTTTTTAATCAAAGATTAAACTTTTAGAAGGCCCAGGCTACCAGAGTAGCTCAATTATTGGGGTTTAGGAATTAGATCCCAGTTAAGAGAAGCTTATGAGAAAGTATGAAAGGTTATGGGAGGTCAGTAAATTAGGGCTGAAATTTGGCTGTTTCCCTCTAACTTGGAAATCTGAAAAATTTCATAACTTGTCTGTGGGGAGAAAAGATGAGGGGAATGTTGCAAGTAATTTGGAAGAGAAAGGTCACTAAATATCAAGGAAGAGAGTGATGGGGCTTTGTGGAGTTTGGAGAGAAAATGTTGCACATAGATGAGTATGTCTTTTGGGGTCAATAACTTAATGTTCTCTGCATGGAATTCCATCCTTCTGGACCTCCACTTCAAAATCCTGTCCATCCTTAAAATCGCAGTTCAACTGCCAACCACCTTTTGGAAATTTTCCCCATTTAATCTTCGACACTTTCTTCTTCTCTCTTCTTAGCCCATAAAGATAACTGTACCTCTATAATGAACATAGCATAACTTATTCTAGCTGCTTATGAATGTTTCATAGACTTATACTAAATTGTATGTAAGCCTCCAGAGCGTTAGAGACTGCCATGTTTATTCACGTGTAGCTTCATCAGCCACCTAACCTGAAAGCTTACTGTCTCCTAGGTCAATCAATCAAGAGACATAAATTGTCTACTCTGTACTAAACACTGAGTACTATGGGAAATGTGAGGGACCTACCTGCTGTGATTCTAAGGTAATACAATTAATTTAGAAAGATAAACAAAATAAGCATATATGTAAATGTGTAAACCACCTTGGGAGCCTCTACAGTAATCCCAATGAGGCATGCATTTTTCCAAATAATTCCATTAATGCCTCTGATTTTCCCACTTCCATTCTTCTTCCTTTATGTGCTAATGCTGACTTAATCTTTCCAAAGAATATCTCTGGTCACATTTGTCTGCTGAAACTGTTTCCTGTTGCTGATTGAATTAAGTTAAAGTAACAGAAGGCTTTTCCTTCTGGCTCTAAATTGCCTTTCTGTAATCTTTCTTGTAATCTCTTTAGTAGGGCTTCTTAAACTTTTTCCCCACTTGTGACCCCTTTGGCCTGAGAAATTTTTATATAACCCCAGGCATATAGGTATATAAAATAGGTATACAAATCAAATATTTACTGATAATCATAATTTTGTAACCCTATATTCTGTTATGTAACTCATATGGGTTCCAGACTTGTAGTTTAAGAAGCTTCCATCTAGACAACTAACCCCACCCACACGAAGGAGGTTAATCAAACCTCCTTTTTTGGACACATCTTATTCTTTGCTTTTGTTCATGCTTGAAATTCTCTCCTTCTCCCACCTATTTCCACCTTTTGAAGTTCTATTGATCTATTGGTCTAAGTTTCACCTACATAAACCTTTGGGTCTCCCTAACTAAAAGTAATCTTATTTTCTGAACTTTTCTGTTTCAGATCTCAAGATCTTCAATTATCTTTCACTTACCACTTTACTTCTTTGTCTGTCACATCTGTATATTGGATTGTAAACTCCATAAATGTATTCTCTCTTGTAGTTAAATCCTCAGCACCAGGCTCCATAGATAGTAGGTGTTTGATCAGTGCTTTTTTGTTTTTAATAAGTGGTCTATAGAACTTCATCCAAAAAACCAGTTTCTTCATCTTGAGTAATTTTCTTTAAAAATGGTATTTTCAAGTTTAATTACCCACCTTTATCAGACATGTTTTTACATTACATTTGACTGTTTCTGGAAATCAAATCCTTTATCAAAGAATGAATATATCTGTCCCAATGAGGAAATTTCAAAAGAGTGTTCTGAAAGAAGTTCCAAAAATGCTTTGAGGAATGGGAGTTTCATTTCATTCTATGTGGCCAAAAAACTACTTTGCAAGGGAAGGCCAACTTTTGGATATGTGCATTATATTGTTTATCAGTCTAGACTTCATATTCATAATACTTTATGAACCTAAAAACACTATAACCACAAGTTAAAGCCAAAAAAAAATAAGTAGGATAAAGTACTTGTATAGTTTGCAGGGCTGGATTTGCAGGTTTGGACATATGATTTCAGATGGGGGGGGGGAACTCCCAGTGTGGAAAATTTCTCCACTAGATCAGCAAGTTATCTGTAACTTAGAATCTTGAGGCACAGTCTGGGATACTAATAAGTTAAATATCCTGCTAAGCAGTAGCTAGTATGTATCATAGAGTTTGAATACAGATTTTACTGATTCCAAGTTCTTTCTTCACTATGCTTTGTTTCTTCTCTATATAACAATAACAATTCAATTTAATATTTTTATAGCCTTTTACAAAGTATTAGATGTTATTTGGTCTACACAACAACCCTATGAACAAAGGTAGTTTGTATTTCCCCCCCCTTCACGGATGAGGAAACTAAGGTTTATTACGAAAGAGGTGATTGGGAGATTATGAAAAGATGAATGGAATAAGGCTTAAGACATTGAGATGAAGAAGAGAGGACATTAGAACCCTAACTCATTGGATGTAAAGGCTGTAAAGAGAGGAATATGCTTTCTTTCCTGTGACTTGGGGTGGGATCAGGTTTTAATTTCAGGCATACTCATAACTTAGCTTGGCTCTTAGGAAACTAAGTTATGGGGCCTTGTCTGTGTAGTCAAAATGAATAAGCAATTCACTAGCCTGTAGAAATGAGTTAGATAGTTGGATTATTCCTGTTTTATATATAAGGAAACACCCAATAGAATTGTCCAGTGACTTAAAGCTTAAATACAGCTCTTCTGACATAAGACTAGTCCTCTTTCTGCTATATCATATGTAAGATGAAGACATTGCTTTTATGGAGTTTATATACTAGAGTTAGAAAAATCCACTCAATAAGGGAAATTGATTTATTTTCCAAATGACATTTTTTTTGCTGTAGCCTTCTTAGCTCTATCACAGGAAACCAAGGAATGCTGTTTGTGTTGCCCTCTGGTGGCTAAGGGTTGCCAATGCATTCCCTGGGATGGGAATAGGATGTGGCTGTTGAGATACAAAAACGATAGCATAAGTTTTTTTATGAGGCTTTGGATCATAAGATTTAGAGCATAAAGGAGCATTAGAGGTCTAGTCTGTCTCCTACTTCTATTTTTTTATAATTTTTATTTTTCCAAATAATATGCAAACATAGTTTTCAATATTCAAAACTTTATGCTCCAAATTTTTCTCCTTCCCTCATCCTGCTTTCTTTTTTTTTTAAAACAGATGAAGAAACTGAGGTACAGAGAAGTTATAAGCAACTTGCCCAAACTAACCAGGGTTCAAATCCATGTGTCCTCCAGATCCCAATGCTTTTACTATTGTCCTAGTCACAGCATATTTCTGAAAACCAAATTTGAAATTCATTAGTATTTTATTTTTCTTCCAATTACATATAAAAACAATTTTTAACATTAGGATTTTTTTTATTATTATAGCTTTTTATTGACAAAACATATGCATGGGTAATTTTTCAACATTGACTCTTGCAAATACTCCTGTTCCAACTTTTCCCCTCCTTCCCTCCACCCCTCCCCTAGATGGCAGATAGTCCCATACATGTTAAATATGTTAAAGTATATATTAAATACAATATATGTATACATATTTATATAGTTATCTTGCTGCACAAGAAAGATCGGATTTAGAAAGAAAGAAAATAACCTGAGAAGAAAAACAAAAATGCAAGCAAACAATAACAGAAAGAGTGGAAATGTTATGTTGTGGCCCATACTCATTTCCCAGTGTTCTTTGGGTGTAGCTGATTCTGTTCATTACAAATCAATTGGAACTGATTTGGATTCTCTCATTATTGAAGAGAGCCACATCCATCAGAATTGATCATCGTGTAATAATGTTGTTGAAGTGTATAATGATCTCCTGGCTCTGCTCATTTCACTTAGCATCAGTTCATGTAAATCTCTCCTGGCCTCTCTCTATTTATCCTGCTGTTCCTTTCTTACAGAACAATAATATTCCATAACATACATATACCACAATTTATTCAGCTATTCTGCAATTGATGGGCACCCATTCAATTTCCAGTTTCTAGCCACTATGAAAAGGGCTGCCACAAACATTTTTGCACATACAAGTCCCTTTCCCTTCTTTAATATCTCTTTGGGATATAAGCCCAGTAGTAACACTGCTAGATCAAAGGGTACGCACAGTTTAATAACTTTTTGAGCATAGTTCCAAACTACTCTCCAGAATGGTTGGATCTGTTCACAACTCCAACAATGCATCAGTATACCAGTTTTCCCACATCCCCTCCAACATTCAGCATTATCTTTTCCTGTCATCTTAGCCAATTTGACAGGTGTGTAGTGGTATCTCAGAATTGTCTTAATTTGCATTCATATAACTAGAAATGATTTTAATTTCTTCATCTGAAAATTGTCCATATCCTTTGACCATTTATAAATTGGAAAATGGCTTGATTTCTTATAAATTAGAGTCAAGTCTCTATTTTTTTTCGAAATGAGGCCTTTATCAGAATCTTTAACTGTAAAAATGTTTTCCCACTTTATTTCTTCCCTTCTAATCTTGTCTGCATTAGTTTTGTTTGTACAAAATCTTTTTAACTTGATATAATCAAAATTTTCTATTTTGTGATCAATAATGATCTCTAGTTCTTTTGCCACAGATTTCTTCCTTCTGCACAGGTCTGAGAGGTAAATTATCCTATGTTCTTCTAATTTATTTATAATCTCATTCTTTATGTCTAGATCATGAACCTATTTTGATCTTATCTTGGTATACAGTGTTAAGTGTGGGCCAATGCCTAATTTCTGCCATACTAACTTCCAATTTTCCCAGCAGTTTTTGTCAAATAGTGAATCCTTATCCCAAAAGTTGGGGTCTTTGGGTTTGTCAAACACTAGATTGCTATAGTTATTGACTATTTTGTCCTGTAAATCTAACCTATTTCACTGATTAGTCTTATTTCTTAGCCAGTACCAAATGGTTTTGGTGACCTCTGCTTTATAAGATAGTTTTAGATCAGGTACAGATGGGCCACCTTCATTTGATTTTGTTTTCATTAGTTCTTGACCTTTTGTTCTTCCAGATGAATTTTATTGTTATTTTTTCTAGATCATTAAAATAGTTTCTTGGGAGTCTGATTGGTATAGCACTAAATAAATAGATTAGTTAAGGTAGTATTGTCATCTTTATTATATTCGCCCAGCCTATCCAAGAGCACTTAATATTTTTCCAATTGTTTTGATTTGACTAACATTAGTTTTTTTAAAATTTTGAAGTTCAATTCTCTTCCTCCTTATGTCTCCTCCCTCCCCCTCCATTAAGAAGGCAATTTGATAAAAGTTAGACATGTGCTGTCAGGCAAAACATATTTACATAATAGTCATGTTGTAAAAAAATAAAATGCCAATCCTCCCTTCCCCCCCAAACAAAAAAAAAAGTCGGTTTGAATCTATATTCTGACTCATTCAGTTCTTTCTCTGGGAATGGATAGAATTTTTCATCATGAATCCTTCAGAATTGTCTTGGTTCATTGTATTGCTGAGAACAGTTGTTATTCACAGTTGATCATCATATAATAGTGCTATTATTGTATCAAATTTGAAATTCTATCTTTAAACAAGAGGCTAGGCAGCTTGGTAGAATCCTGAAACATGTAAGACATTACTCCAACATTTAATAAATATCTTAACATTCAGAATATTGTGTTAGGCCTATTGGGGTAAAATGAGGGAGGGGAGAAAGATATAAAGAAGACGACCACCTTTGCTGTCAGGGAGCTCAGATTCTCTTAAGGGAGATAAGATACATATATGAGACTATATTTGATAGGGGCCACAAAAGTTATAGAAATTCACAGGAGATAGAACTTCTTGAGGGAGGAAGGGAATACTGTTAGGTAATACCAATAGCAGCATACATATTACTTTAAGGTTATCTTGTGAGATAAGAAGTGCCAGGAGCCCAGACACATTTTATAGATAAAGTGAACTGACTTCAGTGAGATTCAATGAGTCATAGAGCCCTGACTCACAGAGCTAGTAAGAGCTCGTTGAAGAAATATTTGAATTGGACTTTGAAAGATGAATAGACTATCTGCAAGCAAAGACAGCAGGTTGGAGAAGGGACTGGGGGATGCTGAAAACATGATAGGACAGGGACGAGGAGATTCTAGAAAGAGAGAAGCATCAATATATTTTTGGACATGGCTATTATGGGAATTTGTTTTGTTTGTCTATGCTTATTTGTTATAAGGATTTTTTTTTCTCCTTTCTTTTTAGGAAGGATAGAGAAAAAGTTAATAATCAAAAAAAGTTGAATTGAAATAGAAAGTCATGGAAAGAAACAGGTGTCTTTAAAGGCCACTTGGTACCAAATTGAAAAGAAAGCAAGATATGATGGAGTGTCTTCCATATAGTTTGTTCTTGTCATTCAGTTGTTTTTTCATTTGTGTCCAACTGTTCATGACCCCATTTGGGGTTTCCTTGTCAAAGATACTGATGTGGTTTGCCATTCCCTTCTCCAGCTCTTTTTATAGACGAGGAAACTGAGACTGGGTTAAGTGATTTGCCTAAGGTCATTCAAATAGTAAGTGTCTGAGACCAGATTTGAATTCATGAAGATGAATCTTCTTGACTCCAGGTCACCAGTTCTATCCATTGAGTCACCTAGTTGATCCATCTTATAGTAGTTATTTAATAAATTTAATAATTTTTGAATTAAATTAAGCTCAGCATTTGAAGACAGAAAATCTGGCTTTAAGTTCCAGGTCCAATGCTTACAATTTAACAATCAGCAAGTCACTTAACCTATCTAAACTTTGCTTTTTTCCTATATTAAATGGAGAATAAGAACATCTGAACACAAGGCTCTTGAAAGGATCAACTGAACTGTTGCTTTGTAAATCCCTAGCACTGTAGAAATGGCAGCATTTTTCAGGCCAGGCATTTGAGTCAGGTTTGCAAATTCAAATATGAAAACTGTAGTTGAAGTTGTTGCTTTTGTTATTGAAATACTGAAACCAGGCCCCTACTTCCTGGCTCCTTAGAGTGAATCTAGGTTCCAGTTACCTAGTGCTTTTTTTTTTTTTTTCAGCTGCCTGCCCAAATAAGCAAGGAGGGATGTGTAGGGGCAGATACAAAGCCTGTACCTCAAGTCACTAACTACCAGGAAGAACCATAAATTCTCAGGGAAGGGACTGAGGTAGGACCTTGGTCTGGAAAAGAACTAGGTCTGATGTTGCTATTCTTAGTTGTTAGAGTCAAAAGAATAAATGGTGGTGATGGTGTCTTTGAGCTGATTGGTCAGAAATTGTCAACAAACATTTATTGTGTGGCTACTTTGTAATAGGGGATACAAAATAACATCCAAACAACTGTACAAACTATAATGTATATAGTCTATAGATATATGTGTGTGGATATATATATATGCATATAAATGGGTATATAAAATATGTATAAAAATACATAAGTATGTATTAAATTTTTCTTCTCCTGGCTAAACAATCCTAATTACTTCAACTGATCTTATAGCATGATCCTCCTTAATCTTAGTGACTTCATTCTGAAGTCACTTCTGAATCCTTCTGAGATTATCTTCAGTTTATAATATATACACATTTATATATGTATACAAATGTATGTGTAAACAATAAATCAAAAATATAGGCTAACTTAAAGAGACATGATAAGTTGGATATATATCTAATTAATACGGGTATTTAGATGTAATTAGCTATTGATCTATATATATAGATATGGTTGATATATCCAGTTGATAGATGAAAATGGATTGTGGATATATATAGATTGAAATAACTGAAGATGTTTACCCAAGAGAAGAGAAATTTAAGAGAAACATGTTAGGGATCTTCAAATATGGGAAGATCTGCCATGGGGAAGGAGGTTTAGATTCTGTTTTGCTCTAGAGCTAGTAGCAATGGATGATAGTTATAGAAAGGAAGATTATGAAGGGAGAGAGAAAGCATTTATTAAATGGCTACTATATACTAGACATTATGCTGAGTGATTTACAATATTACCTCATTTAATTCTCACAACAACCCTGGGAGGTAAGTGTTATGATATATGAGGAAACAGAGGTTAAATGATTTGCCCAAGAAAGCTAAGGCTGATGTCTTCCATATGCTCCAAAGCAATCGTTTGCATCTCTGCTAGCATAAGGCAGTTTCAATTTTCCACTAATCTCCCAACTGGGTTGTGGAGAATCTCTGGTGCAAAAAAAAAAAAAAGCAACCCTCCTTTTAATGTGAAGTCTCCCAGGAATCTCCTGTTGGATCTGTCCTTTAAGAACATACCCTTCACACCTCAGATTTATCCTGCTCCAAACTCTCTGCTGAGTTGCAATTTTGAATCTTCAGCTGCCTTTCAGATATTTCAAACTGCATGTCCAGGAGATAACTTAAATTCTGTATCCAAAATATAACTCATTATCTTTCCCCAGTTTATCAGTTCTATAATCTAGAAGTCCTTCTGGACTCCCCACTCTGCTCTCCCATATGCAATTGTCAAGGCCTATCCATTTCAACTTTGAAATATCTCTCTGGCTCATGTGTGCATAACTCTCAACATCTCACACCTGGACTATTGTACTACTTGCTATGAATTTTCCTGCCTCAAGTCTCTCCCTCCTTCGATCCATCCAGCCACTAAAGTGATTTTCCTAAATCAAAGATCAAATCATGTCACGTATTCCTACTTAATAATCTTCAGCAACTTTTTTTTGCATCTAGGATTATAAAACAACAACAACAACAACAACAACAAAACTCCTCCATTTGTCACTCAAAACCCTTTATAACCCAGCTTCCTGTATTTCCAGTCTTCTTATATCTTCTTGCCATGTGTTCTTTGGTCCAGTGACACTGGCATCCTGGCCGTTCCATAAACAAGAAAATCCATCTCTTGACAAATTTTGAACATTTTCTCTGGTTATCCTCCATGCCTGCAAGGTTTTCCCTCCTCCTCTCCAACTTTTGACTTCCCTGGCTCCCTTTAAGTCTCAAATAAAATCCTACCTTCTGTAGGAAGAGTCCCCCAATCCCTCTTACTTTTAATGTTTTCCCTTTGTTAATGATTTCCTATTTATCCTGTGCAGAGCTTACTTTGTACATATTTGCATGTTGTTTCACCCATTAAATTGTGAATTCTTTGAGGGCAGTGACTGATTTTTGTCTCTTTTTGTATCCCCAGTGCTTAGTACACTGTGTGGTTCATAGTAAGCCCTTAATAAATTACCTCATGAAATAATTGATTGATTACCTCACTTGGCCACTTAGCTGTTTGATAGATGGAAAAACTAGAGCTATCTAGAAATGGAGTGTGTTGCCTCAACGAGTCAGTGAGCTCCCTATCACTAGAGATCTTT
This sequence comes from Sarcophilus harrisii, assembly GCF_902635505.1. Lineage (NCBI taxonomy): Eukaryota > Metazoa > Chordata > Mammalia > Dasyuromorphia > Dasyuridae > Sarcophilus > Sarcophilus harrisii. The sequence goes on along the minus strand of NC_045427.1, from coordinate 422,087,633 downwards.
AAGCTGGATGACTACTTGTTAGATGATTTATAGAGACACAAGTTCAGGTACAAGTTTGACTAGATGACCTTTTATGGCCTTTCTGACTCTGAGAGGCTGTAACTACATGGTATTGTAGTAGGAAAGCATGTTTAATCGTAGATCTGGAACTGTGATTGTTCATTGTACTGATCAGTTCTTTTTTCAAAGTTGTTTGCCTTTGCAATATGGTTATTGTGTAAAATTGTTCTAGTTCTGTTCAGTTACTTATGCATCTAGTCTTCCCAGATTTCTCTGAAACTATCCCCTTCATAATTTCTTAAAGCATATTATTATTCCATCACATTTATATAACATAACTTGTTCAGCCATTATCCAACTGATGGGCACTCTTTCAGAGACCAATTTTTTGCCACCACGAAAAGAGCTGCCATAAACAATAACGTATACATATATCTTTTTTCTTTGATATTTTATTTTGAGATTTGTGATCACTTTGGAGTATCAGGCCTATAACAGTAGGCTAGGTAAAAGGGGGTAAGTTTCAAAGGGCAAAGTGAAATAATGTACCTCCTGGGAAGATGAGGGAGAGAAAGAGAGTGTGTGTGTGTTGGAGGGTGGTGTTTGTGACTGACTCTGAAGACGAATCCCCCACGAACCTCGCCTCCAATCTCTCACCTGGTTCCATAACGAGGACCACTGAGCTCTTGTGGCTCCCCACCGCGAGATAACCGAACTACATTTCCCAGAATTCCCCGCTGCAGACACGCAGCTTGCGCTTCGGCCCTGGGCCAGCGGGGGTCGCTGCGGCGGCCCCTCCGCCGCTCCGTACAAATCGCCACTAGCCCCGGAGGCCGCTTCCTGTTTGTCCGAGGAGGAGCCATGGCGGCGGCGGCTGTTCCCGGGGCCGGCCGAGAGCGGCGGGCGGCGGCCTGGGGCTGGGGAGGCCGGCCGTGCTCCGGGAACATCTTGGATCAACTCCGGCAGGGCCAGGTGACGGGCCAGGGCCTGGCCCGGGGCGCGCAGGTAGAGCCGGGCAGGCCTGAAGGGGCGGGGCCTGGGCTGAGGGCCCGGGGCTGTCTGTCTGTCCGTCAGTCAGTCAGTAAGCCACCCGGCACTAGGGCCGGGGCAGCGGCCACGACTGGCCCGGGACGGGCGGCTCGGGGTTTCAGCACTGGCGCGTGACTGCCTGCTTGCCTGGCCGGGGAGGGGCGGGTCGGTCCGTCGCGTCTCGGGCCGGGGCCGCTCCGAGAGTCCGCCGGTCACTTGGTCAATCAGTGTCTCTCAAGGACCCCGTCAGGCCAGGGAACAGAGGGCAGGCCCAATCCCTTACACGTCGCATCTGTCAGTTTGAGTCGGGATTAGATTGATGGTCCAGGCCCAGGCCTGGAGGTGGTCAGGGAACGAGACCTGTCTGCCTTGGCCCAGAGTCCTCTCAACATCTGGAATGGTAAAGGTGGATGAGGCTTGTGTAAGGCTGGTCATTTCAGAGAGCATCGGAAAAGTGACCCTAGAGGGGTAATTCACACCCTGTTTTGACCCCCGAGTCTCAAGAAGAGATAGTAAACTTTTACTCAGTATCCAGTATGTGCCAGGGACCGTGGTAAACCCAGGGGATATAAAAAGAGATAAAAAGCAGTCCCTATTCCCCCAAGGAGCTTATTTTCTAATGAGGAGACAACAGGCAAATAAATATATAAGCTATGTGCAGAATAAATATGAAATAATTTAGAGAGGCAAGGCACTAGAATTAAGGACAGGAACAGATATCCTGTAGAAAATGGATTGAGGATGAGAAGGGAGAGCTCAACCATAGAGGACAGCCAGAGGCAATGGCCAAAGCCAGAGATTGGAGTATTTTATTAATGGAACAGCCAAGAATCCAATATCACTGGATTTGGAGGTGGGGGTGGGAAATGTTAAGGTTAAAAACACTGTAAAAGTATGTGTGAAGTGTGTGGCATGGTCTGATCTGCACTTGAGGAAAATCAAGTGAAAAAAGGACATGTTGAAATGGGGAGACACATGACAAACAGACTCAAGAACAAATTATTGCAATAGTACAGGTGGTTGGTGATGATGGCCTGTATAAGAGCCCTCACTACAGTGTTAAAAGAGAGAACAGGTACTTGCCAGAGATGGTACAAAGGTTGCAAAGGCATATCAACTATCCTGGTAATAGATTTTGGGGGGAGGGGTCGAGAAAGAATCCAGGATGATTACTAGGTTGCCAGCCTATGGGACTGGGAGAATGATAATGCCCTGAACAGTAATAGGGAGGTTATAGGAGAAAAGTTTAGGGGGGAAAGATAATGAGCTCCATTTTGGACATGTTGAATTTAAAATTTCTGTTGAACATCTGCTTTGAGATGTGTGAAAGACAGTTGGAGATGTGAGATTGGAGATCAACAGAGAAGTTACATCAAGATGCATAAATTTGAGAATTATCAACATAGCAAAGTTAATTAAATCCATGGGAATTGAAAAGATTACCAAGTGTTCTAAAACAGGCACCTGAAGTTTGAAAGAGGGTGGTACTGAAGTGTCTTTGGACACCTCTTAAGGCAACACTATGTGTTGAGTGCTGTGTTGGGCCCTGGAGAGGATACAAAGTTTAAATAAGATATGGTCTTTTCCTTTGGGACTCAGTCTTGTTAGAAGAATTAAGATGAGTGTAATGTGTGGACAAGTGAAGTGCATGAGAACATTGGTGTTTAGTGCGGTCTGAATGAATTGTGTGGAAAAAGTACTATACTTAGAAGACCTATGGATTTGATTCTTAGTTTAGCAAAATAAAGGGATTTTCTTAACCTCTCAGGGTATCAATTTCCCAATCTGTAAAATGAAGGGATTAGACTAGGAAATCATTAAAATCTCTCCCAGCCCTATCATAGTTCATATAGATCTAGGCATCATAATAATCATAGAAATCATTACTTGCCCCAGTAGACTATTGTGAGGAAAACACTTTGTAATTCTTCAGGTACTATGTAATTTTGAGTTAGTTATTGTTATCATTATTAGCCTAATGAAATTATCCTCACTCTTTTACTAATTTTCAGTCTTTCCTTCTCTATCATTGCTTCTTTGCTGGTCACAGACATTCCCACTTTTCCCCCATCCTTCAAAAATCCCTGCCTGATCTGTTGTCAATTCCTACTAGCTATATCCTTTCATATCTCTTTTCTATCTTCGATAAATTTCTTGAGGACATTTGCAATCAGTTCTCTATTTCCTTTTTTCTCACTCTCTTCTTGTCTGGTTTCTGACCTCATCATTCAACTGAAACTGCTCTTTCCAAAGTTATCAATGGTCTCTTAATTGCTAACTCTAATGATCTTTTGCAGTTCTCAGCTTCTTGACCTCTCTGCTGCCTTTAAAAAGCTCTTATCAGTCACCCTTTCTTTTCTCTAGGTTTTCCTACTAATTGGCTGGTTTTCCACCTACCGTTCTGACTACTCACTTTGCCTTGCTGGAACTTGGTCCAGTTTGTACCCACTGACTGTGGAGCCCCTAAGGCTCTGTCCTGGGCCTTCTACTCTGTTGTATTACACTTGATAAGCTTGGTTATCTGGCTCCACTGGATTCTGGATTCCCAGATCCATTTATTCAGCCCAAACCTCTGGCCTGACCTCCAATTCTGCATCTTTAATTAACTATGGCTAGTCTCTAACCAGATGTACCATAGACATCCTAAACTCAGTGTGTCCAAAATTGAATTCTGTTCCTAACTTTCCTGTTACTGGACACCGCTATCCCCCTACCTAGAGGTCATCCTCTATTCTTCACTCCCCACATCCCACCTCTAGTCTGTTCAGTCTTTTACTAGATCCTGTCCATTTTGCTTTCCTCAGATGTCTCACTTATGCCCCATTTTACCTTCTGACACTGGCACTGCCCTAATGCAAGCCTTCATCACCTGATGCTTAGTCTATTGCTTTAGCCATTAGGTGATCTCCCTGCCTCAAGACTCTTCCCCACTCCTTCATTCTTCCTTCAGCTGACAAAATGATCTTGATAAAGCACAGTACTGAATATGTCATTCTCACTACTGAATAAACTTTAGTGGCTCCTTATTGCCTCTATGATCAAATAAAATCCTATTTGACTTTTAAAGCATTTTATAATCTGGTCGCTTCCTATATTTCCAGTCTTCTTGCATCTTATTCTCCTCTACATACTCTATGATCCATTGACTCTGACTTTCTTATTACTCCTTGCACAAAATGCTCTTAACTTTGGGTTCAGGGATTTCACTGTCTACCCTACATGCCTGAAATTCTTTTCTTTTTCATCTTTGCCTCCTGGCTTCCTTCAAGTATTGGTAAAATTCCCACCTTTTGAAAAGAAGCCTTCCCTGGTCTCCATTAATGCTGGTGTCATCTCTCTGTGAATATCTCCAATTTATCCTGTTAGCATGTTCTTTATACAGTCGTTTGCATGTTGTCTTCCCTACTAGATCATAAGCACGTTGAGGATAGGGGCTGTTTTTGTTTTTCTTTATATCTCCAATGTCTGACCATAGTAGATATTTGACAAATTATTATAGACTTGATTTGCTCAGGTTAGATAAGGATAAATGGATGAAGTGGTAATTGTATTTTAGAAAAGGAATTTAATAGGCAGAGAAGGGCATTATAGGCATGGGAAATAGGATGAACAAAATTTTGACATCTTGATTATTACAGGTTCAATTGTTTGTGAATAGTTTGGTTAGAGAGAAGGCTGTTGTAGGGGAAGTAGCGTGGAAGAAAGGTATCTTGGTGCCAAATTGTCAAGGCTTTGAATGTCAGTCTAAAGAGTTTTAATCTTGTCCAAACAGTAGTAGGGAAACTTTGAAGGATTTTGAGCAGAGAAGTAATCTGCCCCAATTTATACATAAAGTCATTTAATTTGGCAATGTATATTGTGATTTGGACATGGGATTGCATCCTATGGTTTTCTCTCTCTTTTTTTTACATTTTAAAAAAAATTATAGCCTTTTATATACAAAACATATGCATGGGTAATTTTTCAGCACTGACCCTTGCAAAAATTTGTTTCAACTTTTCCCCTCCTTCCCTCTACCCTCTCTCCTAGAGGGCAGGTAGTCCCATACATGTTAAATATGTTAATGTATATGTTAAATACAACATATGTGTACATATTTATACAGTTATCTTGCTGCACAAGAAAAATCGGATTTAGAAAGAAGGTAAAAATAACCTGAGAAGAAGAAAACAAAAATGTAAGCAAACAATAATAGAAAGAGTGGAAATGCTATGTTGTGATCCACACTCATTTGCCAGTGAATATGGACTCATTTTCCCATATTCTTTCTTTGAGTGTAGCTGGTTCTGTTCATTACTGATCAATTGGAACTGATTTGGGTCCTTTTTATTGTTGAAGAGAGCCACTTCCATCAGAATTGATCATCATATAGTATGGTGTTGAAGTGTAAAATGATCTCCTGGTTCTGTTCATTTCACTTAGCATCAGTTCATGTAAGTCTCTCTAAGCCTCACTGTATTCATTCTGATTGATGGTCATTTCTTACAGAACAATAATATTCCATCACATTCATATATGTGGTTTTCTCTTTATTTCTGGTTATTTTCCCAATTCATTTTATTTTTGCTTATCCATCTGACCTGATCTGGTCTGAACTTGTTTCATTTTTCAGTTGATTCAGTTAAACAAGTAATTATTGTACTATTGCATCTGTTATTTTTTGCCTATTCAAACAATCTTCCTGGTTCAGGATTGAATCACCTCTGGTGTGCATTATTACGCTAATTACAATTCTGATTGGTCTTTCTGCCTTCATTCTACAATTTCTCCAATTTTCTTCTCCAGAGCTGCCAAATGGATTCTCTTAAAACAGATCTGACAGTGTCACTTCTACTCAGAAAACTTTAATGATGTCTTAATGTTTATTACTTGATACACAAATAGATCTTTGACATTAAAGTCTATTACAATCTAGTTTCAATGTATCTTTTTAGGTTGGTGTTACATTGTCCCCCCTTACAAGCTCTTGTGTTCCAGCCAAACTGACCTATTTGCTGCTTACAATGTTACAATGAAGCATTTCATTTCCTATTTCCATGATTTTGTAGAAGCTATTCCTGATAACTTAAATGTTCTCCATCTTTAACTTTACTTTTTGGAATCCTTAGCTCATTTCAAAACTAACCTCAAATGTCATCTTTTCTTTCATGATGCTTTTTTTAATCCTTCCCCAATTCTTAGGGTCTCCCCATACCTCCCCAAATTGTATTTATTTTTATTTTATATGTTGTTTGCTCCAGTAGAATGTAAGTACCTCAAAGGCAGGAATTGTTTTTTTCTTTGTATTCTTAGCCCTTTGTACAGTAGATAGCATATGTTTGACTCTTAATGAATGATTATAGAATTGTATTATGTGCTGACCATTCTGCTGGGTGTTGTAGATGATACAGAAGAAATTAACATATTATGATGAAAAGAGCCTAGATTGGAAATCAAAAGATTTGGATCCTATTTGTGGTTCAGCTCCTGTCTTTGTAGTATCATCTTAGATAAATCACTAGATCACCTTTATGGTTCGGTTTTCTTATCTGTAAAATGGATAGGTTTGATTTGTTAGTGTGTTACAACCTCTCTCAGCTACTATGAGAAGTTTGTATAAGAGAAATTCCTTACAGTCTCACTGAACACAGGATAATAAAAATGGAACAGTTGAAAAAATAATAGTTTGTATTTGATTAGATGCCAAAGTGAGTATATACACAGAAAGTACTCTAAGAGTTGCGAGAAGGCAGAAAAAGGCTAAAATGGGCGTCATATAGGCCTTGAAGGATGAGTAGAATATTTTTTGAATAATATAGAGGTGGGCATTCTAGGCACTGGGAAAGCAAAAATAGGTAGAACCAGAGGTCAGATGAGGTTAGATAGGTAGGATGCAGATTAGAGACATCTTTAAATGTTAGATAAAGGAATTTGAACTTTATATGGTAGAGAATCAATGCAAAGCCATGATAGATCTGTTTATTAGGAGGATAACCAGTGGATGTTTTAGGTTGTAGGGGAAGAGATTGAAGGCAGGGAGGCTAATTATGAGACATAAAATAGTTCACTTGTAAAATAAGGGCCTGAGTTAGAGTAAGAGTTGTAAGAAGGGACCATAAGAGAAGTTTGGTCACAAAGAAAAGAAGAATGTGTAGGGTCTTGTGGTTAATTGGATATTATGAGAAAAGAATGACCAAAACTCTAAAGTTTTGGAACAGGATGACTGGGAAAATTATGGTGCTGTTGTCAGAAATAGGGAAGTCAGGAGGGAAAGCACTTTGGGGGAGGAACAAGGACATAATTTAGTTTTAGGTACTAATGGCTCAGTTAACTATTTCCTGTTAGATTTTTAAGGTTAGATGGTAAAAGAGAAAACTTTCATTTGGTTTTCACATTTTTTCATAGTAAAGAGATAGCATTTGTGAGAAAGTATCTGAAACTCCCATGTATACTGGTCATTGGCTTATTAAGCTGACAGATTTCAACTAGCTTACTTAAAGTTCAGTGCATTTTTATAAATGAATAGAACAATTAAAGGACTAAAATAACCTGTCTCTCTGAAGTGTCATTAATTACTACCTAGATATGCAGCATTGCACTTTCAGTTTGAATTTGGTTTCTGAGACTCTGGGGTCCTTACCTAAAGGACTTTATTCCCCATGAATTCCACTTTAGCCACCCTTATTACATGATGCTTAGCCTCCTGAAATAGACTTTGAGCCAGTATTCTGTCACCTCCATTGTTTTCCCTTTTCTCTATAGGGTAAAATCAAATTCTTTTGTAGTCAAGGCCCTTTTATTATCTTGTTTCTTCCCTACCTTTCATTTCCCCAGTATACACTCTAAACTTTAGCTAGACTCATCTTCTCATTGTCTCTTACCCTATTATGCTTAATTGTAAATCTAATTCAGTTCTACAAATATTTAGTAAAGGATACCAGACTAGGAGTCAAGTTACCAAGTTATCTCTTTTGTATGATGGTACTGGTCTTGGACTAGTCACTTATTTTCAAATGAAAATATTAATTGTACTAACTTACCTTTTGGAGCTAATATAAGGATACTTGGGATAATGTTTTTAAAATGTTTTCTAAACTAAATTATCACTTTCTCCTTGAGACATTCTTAATTCTCTTCAACCCATGTTGTTTTATCTCCATTGCACACCTATAGGCCTTATTGTCTGCATCATTCATTTTGGCTTTTAGTCATATATTGCCTTATGTTGTTATTTAATTAGTTTCTATGTTTATGTTTTATGTCTTAGAGACAACTGGTAGCACAGTGTATAGAGTGCTAGGCTTCCAATGTGGAAGAATTGATCCTCAAATACTTATTAGCTGTTATTATATGACTAAAAGCCAAAATGAATGATGCAGACAATAAGACTAAATAATTATGTCTTTTTTATCCTTCTAGCATGTAGCACAGTTCTTCCCAGTAAGCACTGAATGAATAAATGAAGTAAAGAGTAATTTTAGTACTAGAAGCCCAGGATTGATTCAGGAGTTCCAGAACAGAGATCCTAAGGCTTTCTCTTTAGGAGCAAACCAGAATTCCTAATTGCTAAAAAGCAAGCCTCAGTTGAGATTTGTCTGCTTCTAGATTATAAGCACTTTGAAACAAGAAGAGACTCTGTCCCATTTTTCATCTTTTCATCCTTAGTACTATCTACTATACACAGTAAATACTTAACAGATGTGTTGCTTTGAATTATAATCTTATCTGCCCTATCCATTTATCCATTTCAATCCTATCAGTTTATTCCTATTGGTGCTGTTAATATGATTCTGGTGTATTTGCAACTGTCTCTACCTGTTTCCTTTCCCAAAATGTTAAGATCATAAATACAATCCTTGGTTCATTCCAATAATTTTTGTCAACTTGTATTCTGTCTGAATAAAGGATCATAGAATATTAGAGTTAGATGATCTACCCTTGTCCTCTTTTTGGATTGTTTGTGGGAAAGCATGTTGGTGGTGACTTCAACTTTAACATAAGAGTTGTGACCAAACACAGAAAACTTTCTCTCTAATTTGTAATGAGTAAATGACATTATCTACATTTTTCTTCAACTTACATAATATGTTCAGCAGGCTAATGAAAATTCCACATTTTATCATTATGTAAAATAGAATGATTTTTGTGTCTTCTAGAATTATTTCTTTCAGGCTCCAGAGAGGATCTCTTTCTGGTTAATAGCTCTGCATTCACCCTACATATACTTTTTTAATAATTTTATTATTTTCAGTCATATTTACTTCCAACTTTTATCTTTCTGATTGAAGAGGCTAATTTTCTTATTTTATTCTCATGTGGAAATCCATCTTCTTGATGGCTTCATTTGCCTTTCTTGGGGAGTATAGCAGTCAGAACTATGGAAATACATCATTTTGTATAGAGAAACCCCTATCAAATGTTTTCTGTTTATGCTTTTGGAATTCTATATCTTTTATTCCAGAGGTTATATATTGTTATTATATTATACTTTCTTCTATGAACCTCTTCATTCTCTATTAGTTGCCAGTGATTTATGCTGGTGCTTTGAAATACCACCTATGGATTCTGTTGTGTGGGATTGTACTATGAAATGATCTATTTCATGGATCATACTGGATCCATAATGGAAGAATTTCCAGTAGCTCTCCTGCTACATGGTCCAAGATGGAATTTATTGTGTGTTCAGACATTATCTTCCATATTTATTTGGACTTGTGCTTAGCAGTGTGAGGAATACAAAAGTGTGTGTGTGTGTGTGTGTGTGTGTGTGTGTGTGTGTGTGTAATCTAGTACAGGTGCTAGAGGAGCTTGGAGACCAGGTGGAAAAATAAGATGGAGACAGCCGCCGATAACCATAATGCAAGGCAATATATGAGATAGTGGATCAAACTAGTAGTACAAAATGGTATAGAAATTCAGAGAAGGAACCAATTACTTCTGCTCATAGGCTATTTTGTTGAAGTGGCATTTGAACTAGAAATTGGAAAGGGGTAGAATTTTGATAGTTGAAGCTAGCATGAAAAGTATTTTAGTCAGAAAGGAATGTCAGAAAGGAACAAAGAATATCTGGGAAATTAGTCGTAAGTTGTTGTAGATAGGGGAAACAGAGATGGAGTCAAGGACTTAGGAGGTTGATTAAAGGATCAGAACTGGAGAGGTGAAGATTTTAGTGATAATCTAACCCTCACTTTTTAAAGATAAAAATAAAGACCTAGAGGAGCTAAGAGTAGGATTCAAAACCAGGTCCATTTCTTCCAGATTCAGTGCTTATATCTTGCTGATCTTTCTTTCTATTTTGGTAGATGGTCCATAACATGCATAAAAATAGCATTATAAATATAGTAAGTAAATGTAAATTATAAATATAATATGTAAAGTAAGCCCCTTGGAGAATTTCTTTGGTTGTACCTTTTTGTCTCCCCAATGCTTAGCTCTGTTGCTTGCACATAGTAGACATTCAGTAAATATTAATTAACCTACTTATATTTCCATTGTAGATTCTTCCTTTTAAATACAATATTATGCTTTGATTTAAATCAAATGTCTTTTAATAAAATGTATTTGGATTTCCATAAGCATGCTTGACTTTAATAGATCTTGAATCTAGGTTCAAACAGGAATTTCACATATTAATTGGGAATGAATAAGATCTGGGTTTTAATTCTATCGCCTACTATCACAGCTCTGTCACACCTACACTGTGTGATCCTGTACAAGTAACTTCCTTTGTTCTGGATTTATGGATTACCCTTTTGTAAAATGACGGTGTGGATTAGAAGATATTTAAGGTCACTTCTAGCCCTGAAATTCCATTTTACCTTAATAATAAAATTGTCAAAGAACATTTGGAGTGTAAATAGGAGCAGAACCATAATTCATTAATTTGCCATTTTTTGGTACCAATATCTTCCTATTTAAAACCACCTTATTCTCTTGACCTTAACACACAGTGTTATTGGCACAGTGAATAGAGTACTAAGCCTAGTGTCAGGAAGACCTGAGTTAACAGCCAGCCTTAGATACTTAAGAGCTGTGTGACTCTGTCAAGTCACTTAACCTCTGTTTCTTAACTTAACCTCTATTGTTAAATAAGGATAGTAATAGCACCTATTTCACAGGGTTGGTACTAAGGATCAAATGAGATATTTGTAAAGCAGTTAATACTGTACCTGACACATAATAGGCACTATCTAAGGATTAGCTACTATTAGTATGTAACCACTCAAGTGGTTAAAAAAATTATTTGAGTTGTATATCTTATCCCAAGTCTTTTTGAGTGAGGAAAGCTTCCTTGCTGTCTTTGCCAAAAGCATGTGTCCAGAGAATGAACATTCACGTTGTTGTTTCAATTACAGATCACAGAGGCTTTTCTGAAAGAAAGAGACAAACAAGCCAAATGGAATGGGATCCCTCTGTTACTACAAAAACTATATGTGAACAGCCAACCCAACAGCGATTTTTCTAAGTGTCAAAGCATCCTCAAGGTAATGTCCACAGTCCTTTGGAAAAGGTTTCTTTTTGACTACATGATTTTAATCTTGTGTTATTTGTAACATTTTAAGGGTAATACTTTGTAACATTTGAGGAATAAGTGATTATTCTTAATATAAACAACATTTAAAAGATAATAGATGTTTACATAATATTTTATAAAATGAGTTTATAAAGTGAGGGTACATAATGTCATTTTGATCCTCAAAGCAATTTATGAGATTAACAGTGTAAGATTCTTGTTCCCATTTTATAAATTAGAAAGTTAAGCCTTAGGTTTTGAAATGACTGTTGGCAAAGTCATACATAACATACATGTTCAAAGCTTCCATACTAAAATCCAAGTCTTTTGATTCCTCTCCAGGACTCTTTGAATTATACCATGTTGAAAAGTCCAGGCCTAGTTTAAAATCTTCCCAACCAATCTCTTTCTAAAGATGATAAATCACTCCAATATCTTTGTCAAGAAAACTCCAAATGGAGTCATGAAAAGTTGGACACAACTGAAATGACTGAATAACATAATTCTAATCGAAGATGAACATTATCCTTATAATTTTATATTAGTCCAACCAAATTCAATATCCAAATTAAAATTTTATTTCATGGCCAGAGTTATGTTGAGGTTAAACTTTGATATTGAATCATATAACATTTATGTCCATCAAAATGTTGAGAGTAGATAAAGATCATTGTTATCTGCAAGAGGGATGACAATAAAGATTTCTGATACCACAAGTTAAAAATGTTGTATGAGGATTTTTTGAACCAAAGGTGATCTCCTAAACTCCTTCATTGTTAAGATTCTGTGATTCTTAACCTACCAAAACATAGAAAAGACTTGAACAGATTCAATTATAAAGTCTTCCTTAGAGAAAAAATAACTTAAAAGTTAGAGGAATATTCACTGCTTATGACTAGACTGCCTACATAATAAAAATGATGGCACTATCCAATTTAATTTATATTTTTAATGGTATACCAGTCAAGTTTACCAAGGTTAAATGTTAAAGAATTTGATAAAATAGTAACAGAATTTACTTTAAAAAACAAAAGATCTAAAATATGAAGTGAAATGTTGAAAAACTGGAAAGCAGTCCAAGAAAAATTAACTTATACTAATATTATAAATCGTTTTCTACAATACATTTTAATTGGATATATAACCTTAATATGAAAAATCTTACTATAGAAAAATTAGAAGAGACTCATATGATATACCTCTTACATCAATGGATAGGAGAGGTATTCTTTTTGTGTGTGCTCTTTTTTTTTTTTTAACATTCTTTAATATTTATGTATATGTAAATATACATAATATATATGTATATATGTATAAATATATGTAAAATAATTTTTTAAATTTGTTTTTAAAACTTTTGAGTTCCAGATTCTCTCCATTCCTTCCCACCCTTGCTCCATTGAGAAGATACATTGAAGTTATGCAAAATATTTTCTTAAAAGTCATGTTGCAAAAGAAAACGTAGTTCTCTCTACTCCCCTAACAAAAAATCTTCAAGAAAAATAAAGTTTAAAAAAAACTATGCTTCAGTCTGTATTCAGACATAATCAATCTCTGTCTTTTTCTGGCTATGGATAGCATTTTTCATTATAAAACTTTCAAAGTAGTCTTGGATCATAATTTTTCTGAAAATAGCAGTCATTCATAGCTGATCATTCTACGACATTGCTATTACTTTGTACACAATACATTTCACTTTGCTTGAGAAAGATTAAGGACTTCCCATATTTTTTTGAGAGCATCCTGCTCATCATATAAAGCAATAATATTTTATCATAACATACCACAATTTATTCAGTCATTCCCCAATTAATGAGCGCACCCTCAATTTCCAATTCTTTGTCCTGAGAAAAGAGCGGCTGTAAATATTTTTGTACATATAGGGCTTTTTTTTTTTTTTAATCTCTTTTGAGATTCATGCTTAATAGTTATATTGTTAAGTTAAAGGTTATGTGTGATTTTAGGGCTTAGTTCATATCTTTTGATCATTTATCAATTAGGGAATAGCTCTTTTTTTTTTTTTTTTTTTTTTTTTTTTTAATAAATTTGACTCAGGAGAGATATTCTTAACCAAATAAGAGATAGAAGCAATTGCAAAAAAAAATAAAAGATAACTTATTATATGAAACTGAAAAGTTTCTGTACACATAAAATTAATGCTCCTATCATAAGAGATGTGGTTGAATGGGAAGAAAAATCTTTATCTAAGAGTTTAGTATTCAAGATTTATAGACTTTTAATAAATACACACACACACACACACACACACACACACACACACACAAGCTAATAGCCATTCCCCAGTAGATAAGTGGTCAAAAGATATCAACAAACAATTCTCAAAAGAAGAACTACATGAATGAAAAAAAAAAAGGATACTCCTGGTCACTAATAACAAGAGAAATACAAATTAAAAACAACCCTGAGATTTTACTTAATACCTTGCAAATTGTTAGATAAAAGAAAATGGCAGTAGCCAGTTCCTTATCTGACCTCTAATATTCCTTACAACTCTAAATCACAGGATCATGTAATCCTGTGAACTCATAGTGTTGGTAATTTATTATGACACCTTATCTTGTCATTAGCTTATAGATCTTCCTATCATCTCTTTGAGGGGAAAGTAGATCAATTGACTAATGAAAAAATGGATTCAGCAAAACTTGGTGACCTCACATTTATCTAAGTAGTGATCGAATCTGGACTAAAATTCAGACTTTCTAACACCTGGGTCTTCTCTCTTTGAAAAGAATGATAATGAAGCTTTCGGAGTATGGCATTCTCATAGTGTTCATATTAGGACTAAAAATTAACAAAACAATGCAATAGAAGGAATCCTATGGATCAGGAGAATTAGTTTTGAATTCTTGTTCTAAAGCTTTGTGACCTGAGTCTCAGTTTTTTTATCTGTAATGTGGAGATAATACTTTTATTGCTCAAAGGATTAGTTAGGATCAAATGAGATTAAAGCACCATCTGCTTTAAGCTGCTATTAGATATAAGGTTTGCTTTATAAATAATGGTTATTTAAAATCAAAAGCCTTTCTTTACCTTTCTATTTCCCAAACAGGAAATCTCTCCACTTCTCTCTATGGAAGCTATGGTGTTTGTTACAGAAGATAGAAAATTTTCCCAAGAATCCACCTTCCCCAACACATATACTTTTGATTTGTTTGGAGGTGTAGACGTAAGTTTGTTTTGGTTTTCTTGCTATTGGGGTCTACATAACTGTTGAACATGAAGAGATTTAAGAGTTTCATTTGAGATAAGCCATTTTGAGCTCTCATCTTTTAATGTGAATAGTTTTAGCTGCAGGCTTTTGGATAGCACAACTACACAACATATAAAGCAGCTAAAAAAATCTCTATACCCATCTCTGCATATTGAAATCTCTTCCTTTTATGAGGACCCTGCTCAAGGTACCACCTATTGGAAAACCTTCCTTGATCCTTCTGCTAGAAGTGATCTTTTTCTGTCTTTCTCCAGTTTTTCATAACCTTTTGGAGTTCTTTGGCATTTAACACTATTAATCTATTAATTTTTGTATGTATATTTTGTATATAACTCCTCTATTAGATTGTAGTTTTCCATCTCATCATAGCATGGAAGTGACTATACCAGCAGAACATTTGCTCTGGAATATCCTATAAAACCAAAGAGACTTTTGAGAAAGCAGATTAAGTGGCTATTGACCAAGTACCAATTATCTACTGTGTCGTTTTGCTTTTTAAAAAACCCCAAACTTCAAATTTTAGAGAACATTTTAAAAAATGTTCTAATAATTTCTGAGTATGTTTTCAGTGGTTTAAGTAGTCTTTACAGCTTAAATCTAATTAGAATCATATACTCCATGAGCTGGAAGAGACCTCTGAAGTGAAAGTAACACCCCTTATCTCTGATCTGGAAGATTTGTTTCAGCTGGGAGACTTGAAGTTCTTTCAAGGTGTTAGGTGCTCTCTTCCCATGTTCTTCTCACTTGTTGGACTTTATTTTCCTCTTAAAATTTGTTCTCTTCTTTCCAATTTGTCTTTCTCCTGGAATGAAAAAGATAATAGCTAAATAGAAGTTTCAGTTTTATCATTCACTTAACAGATCCTTATTAAGTGCTTGTTATGTGCAAAGGCCTTCTGGTAGAAATTGGGGAGGCAAAGACAGATATAACACAGATCCTATTTTTAATGAGTTTACACTTTAATTGAGGAAAGGATGGAGGGGATGGACATGTACACAAGTAACCATAATAAAAGAAAAGCATAGCTTTCTATGTTAGATATGGGTAGAGCACTAGACTTGGAGTTAGGAAAATCTGGCTCTAAATTCCACCTCTTGGGCAAGTCATTTAACACCTTTGGGCTTCAATTTCTTCATCTGGAAAATGAGAGAGTTGGATTAGGTGGCCTTTTAAAGATGGGAAGGGGGATGATGAAAGGAGAATGTAGAAAGTATAAAGAAAGGCTCCAAGCAAATTATTTTACTGTGAGAAATTTGAGGAGGAAAAGATCACTTTCATCAGGGGGTCTATATCTTCTTGTTATGCATGCTATGAATAGAGATTATAAAGCCTTAATTAAGGAAAAAATCTCTGAATTATTTTAAGTTTACTTTCTTTAAATCCAGGGTTTATATTTGATTATACATAGAATTTTTTTTCCCTCCCAGTTATCAGTTCCAAGACTACATTGTCACTTTCTCATTTGCTCAGCAAACATAAGTAAATACAAAGCAGTTTTCTAGGGGGTGACTCTAAGATCTGAGATTGGGACAGGCCTCATGAACGAGGTAACATTTGAACTAAGTCTTAAAGAGTCCCAGGGATTTCAAAAGGCAGAGGTCACAAGGAAGTGCATTCCAGGCATAGGGAATAGTCTGTGCTAGGGCATGGAGATGGGAGATTATTATAAATGAGGAATAGCAAATTATCCAAAGATTAAGATCACTAGAGTATCAGGAGTTAGTTTTTCCTCACTAGTAAGATAATGTGATGTCTTTAGGAAGCTTATCCCTTGCATCTTATCCCTTCAACCCCACCCCAATTGTTCTCTTTACTTTTAAAGAGATAACATTGTTGATTAGGCCAGCAAAGAGTTTATCAGTTTCTTTACTTCTAGCAGAATTAGATTTCTGGCTGATAGCCAGGGTTTAAATCTTTCATTTACCAGTACTAACGTGGTTATCTTTATAAATCTCTTCACTCTATCATATATAGTTTAGAGATCAAGTTTTTATTAACACTTTTGGGAACTTGTTCGTGGATTTATGATGAAGGAAGTTATTTTTTTTTCCCTGGAGAAAGGAATTTGGTTCATGTTGTCATTTAATTATTGGGCTATTTAGAAGATTTATATTGGATATGGGACATTAGCTTCATTCTCTTATTTTACTTTTCAGTCTTAGAAGTTTTTACAATTGGATCCTAAAGAGAGAAATAACTAGATCATCCTTTGAAGGTCAATAATTCTTTCAACTCCTCAGCCAAATAGGGGTTACTTTGTCACTTCAGTTGGGATTTGGTGGTGACAAGGGCTTGCTTAGTACATGCGGCTTTGACAAGGATAGTGGGTTGGCTACTAGTCTTCTCTCTTACTTTTGTAGGTCAGATCTTTCATTTGTGTCTGACTATAATCTCATTTGAGATTTTCTTGGCAAAAATACTGGAGTGATTTGCCATGTTCTTCTCCAGTTCATTTTACAAATGAGGAAACTGAGGCAAACAGGGTTAAGTGACTTGTTCAGGGTCACACAATAAGTGTCTGAGGCCTCACTTGAACTCAGGTCGTCTTCGCTCCAGGCCCAGTGCTCTATCCACTGTAACATCTAGCTACCTATTCTCTTCTACAGAATTGTGCTATTTTAAGATTATAGAATAGTTATAAGGTGCTGCTGGGATTGTCCATTCCAACTCCTAGATTTCTGGACCATTGTTCTTTCTCAGTGCCATCCTGATAAAGGCAGCAAAAGCTGTTAGGAGATATGCATTCTAGTTTCTAGCTCTTTCACTAACTAGTTGTATGACTTTAGGCATTCACTTTCCCTCTGGGGTTCAGGCTCTTCATCTCTAACACTAGACTAGGTTACCTGAGGTCTCTTCCAGCTCTTTATATGCTATGATTTATAAAATATTTTGCTCCATTTATATATAGAACAGCCACTGTGAATTACATCAAGGGCAGGAAAACCATTGAAATTTTAAGTAGTAAAGGTCACATCAATAAACTCTCCTCCCTTAGGCAATTGCTTACATAGCAGTTGCTTTGAAATATGAGGCACTTAAAATATCACAAAGTATTTGTTTCATTTTTGTATGCTGTCAGAGTATGCCTGTGTCTTGGGAGCCAGCAGGGCATGTGAAGATTACTTAAGTCCTTTGGTAAGCTGGGTACCATATAGAACCTAAAACTAGTGAGTTGTTTCCATGGTACTGATGAGAAACTTCTTTTGTTTCTTTTGGGCTTTCTTTTCCATATATTATGTGCTTTCCTCCTGGGGCTTCATTAATTCCAAACTTTTGAGCTGTATATCTTTTCTTACCCAGCCCTATGGCAATTAGGAGCTGAACGCAATTAGAGAGGGAAGTGGGGAGAGGGAGAATGGAAAGGGGAAGAAAGGAGGGAAACACTAACAGCAGTTCTTAGAAGAGTACCTTAAAGCTATAAGGGACCTTAGACATCATGCAGCTTCCTCATTTCAGAAGTCATTTGATACTTGCTTAAAGTTACAACTTTATCATACCATACGTGGTAAGCCATTCAGAGAACTGGAGTTAGAACCCTGAATACAGTGCCTTTCCCATTACAATGGAAATGTGTCATTGTTTAGTAGGTACCTTGCCTCTATCACAGCTCCATAGCAACGTTTCAAGTTGGATATATTCTTTGTCTTAGCTCCTTGATATTAGGTTGGTCTCACCAGAATTTCCCATATCAGCTCTGGAATTTGGGCCTTTCCCCAGATCAGTGTGTACTTCTCTGACCTTCTGTCAGTGGGCCCTTTCCTGCTGAGCCTGCCTGCTGAATCACCTATCTGCTTTTGAAGATACTCTTTAATGTTAGACTACATCCAATTGCCACAGAACTCTCGCATCTCAGGATATTAGAGCTGCTTTGCTAAATCTACCTTTGGAGAAATCTCAAGAATGTTAATTTGTGTCCTAGAGTGGAAGTTAAAATTCTGAACCTAAGGAATTCATCTCTGTTAAGCTGAAGTTTTTCTATTACAAAAAAGGGAACAGCACAGAAATGAATGTTGATTCATTTATTACATGTGTACTAAGCTCCTTCTATATTCATTGCACTGTGCTAAGTCCATTGGGGATACAAAGATGAATAAGATATAGCTTTCTGCTTTCAAAGAGCTTAGTCTGATAATACACGTTACTCAGTTGTGTTATGACTAATAACAAGTGCAGTATAAGGGAGCAGAGTGCTAGAAGGTCAAAGGAGGGAGCTGTTACCCAGTCTATCTTAACAGGGAAAGCCAGAAACAGCCTTATAGAAGAGGCAGTATTGGAGCTGCAAGGTGAAGAGGGGGATTTCAGCATATAAAGCTGGGGAAGGGTGTTATCAGAGGGTAAATGGTGATTTTATAAGTATGGTTGACAACTCAGGATATATTCCTTTTTTTTTTTTTTTAATTATTTTTAGTACATATTGCTTTATGAATCATGTTGGGAACAGGTTATATTCCTTTGGCCATAATTGTAGTATTGCATATCACTGTGAAAGCAGAAATGAGAATTTATGGTAGGGATTGCAGAAATAATCTAGTTTCAAATATCCTCAATTTATAAAGGAGGCTACTGAGGTGCCTAGGGGAACAATGACTTAGTCAAGGTCATGCATCTTATTTATTGGTGGAAGTTGGGCTTGAATTCAGCTCTTCTGATTTTCCTTATGTCATATAATCTTGGGCAAGTCACTTAACTTTTATGAGCTTTGGTTTTATCATTTATAAAATTGAGGATATTTATCTCTGCTCTGCTTCCCTCACACAGTGGTTATGAGGATGAAATGGCATCATAGATATAAAAGTATGGATTGTAAAACATGAGACAAATTTAATGGATTGTTCTTATTCCATTTTGTTTCCTGTTGTGCCATGTAGATGTGTGGGAGGGTCTTAAAGTCTTGGGAAGAGCATATTGAGACCTGAGCTGACACAGACAATACTAGGCCATAACTTGTAATTTGAAATGACTTTGTAGATTTAATTCAATTCTTTTTTTAATAGCTCCTTGTGGAAATTCTTATGAGACCTACACTTACTACTCAGAAAAAGAAACAGAAAAGTAAGTGAGCCTGTCATTGTCTCTTAAGCCCTTGTTTGTTGTGCTTTCCTCCACATCAGTTCTAAAATCTTAACACCCTTAGTTTCTGTGACTCTTTGGGAGAATGATATTCCTGTGTTAGGAAGAATTCACTGCTCTATAACTCAGCCTATATTGTCTCAGGAAAAGAAAGAAATTCATGTTTTGACAATTAATGGTCTTGTACTCAATTAGGCAACATATATACTAAAATTGGAACAATACAGAGAAGATTAGCATGGCCCTTTGGCAAGAATTATAAATTTGGCAAATTTGTAAAGACAATTAATGGTCTTTGTAAGTAATAGGATTAACTTAAAAGTTAAAAAAAAAGATAAAACTTCCAATAATGATTTCCTTTCCTTATAGATGCAGGTCCTTAGGAGGAGTTACATAGCAGCTTATAGGACTGAAATATGGGACAGTCAATTCTAACTCTTATATTCCATATAACAGGGAAACCCTGTCCTATTACTGTTCTTGGAGGATGTTAGCATTGGCACATCAGATCCTTCAGTCTTGTAGTGAAAGAACTAAGGCCCAGAGAATTGAAGTATTTGCTCCGAGTTATCCAATAACATAATGGAAAAACCAGAACTCCAAGCCCACATTTATTTTCACTTATTCATCTACTAGAAAATTCAGTTAATCATATTTCCTATTCCGTCCCCTGTGTTCCCTAAGAATGTTGGTTAATTAAGGTTTTCTTGTATATTACTACATACATATACAGAGATAACATTTGGTATTATATAGAACTCTGGACCTGGAGTTAGGAAACCTAGTTCAGATCTTAGTTTTGACAAATTAGCTGCATGTTATCATGGACAAACTACTTAACTTCTGAGAGTTTCAGTTTCCTTATCTGTAAAATGGGAATAATATACCTGTATTTAAAACACATGTTTTTTTTTTTTTTTGAGATTTCAAGTGTAAAGTGGTTTGTAAGCTATTAAAGTAAAAAAAACAACACTGTCAGTCACTATGGAAGATATAATTTAACATAGACTGTAGTTCAACAAATCATGAAAGTGCCTACTGTGTAAAAGGCATGTGTTAGTTAGATGCTGGGGATTCAGAGACAAAGATGAGAGTCCCTACTTCCAATATTCTGTCTGACTGATACATAATAAATACAGGTAAGAATACTATAGGGTAAGGAATAGATGAGTGACCTAGGAGACATTAGACAAAAATGCTACAAAGTTCGATGGAAGCAAGAGCTGACCCCTGTGGCTGTCTTGGAAAATCTTTCAGAGTGGGTAACACTTGAGCTAAGCCTTGGAGGGAGTTTCAAAGTCTAAAAGGATTCCAAAAAGGCAAAAAGGAGGAGGATGGTGTTCTAGGCCTATAGGACAGCCTGCATAAGTGTTTGGAGGCAGATAGTTGCACTGATAGGGGCTAGGACATAGGGAATATAAAGTAAGACTGAAGAAGTGGATTGAAGCCATATTGTGGTGAGCTTTTCAAATGCCAGACCCAGGAGTTTGTATTTTGTCCTAGTGGCAGTAGAGAGCCACTGATGGCATTCGAACAGAGGTGTGATGTCAATTTATGACCATGTTCTATTTCAAAAATGAATTTGAGGTGAAACAAGTTTTTGGTTTTTGTTTGTTTTTTGAATGCAAGAAAGATTTATTTTGCATTCTTGCAAGAATGAGTGTCTAGGTTAGTAGACACACCTAACAAGTGTCTTTATAACAAGGTTATACTATAGGTTCTTTTTGGTTTACACTTGGAAGTAGGAGTGTATTCGGAGTATTGTTCAGTTTTCCCTTATGGAAGATGAGATTTGGTATGAAAATTTTGTAAGTGGTCAGATTGTTCTCTAGGCTGTGATCTGCTGAAAAACTTATTTTGGCCTCATGGGGTGGCTCAAGGTTTGAGTAATGGGTTTATCTTTTAGACTAGCAGGAAAGAATTAAGGTATGTTAAGTTTGGATTCTCATTTTAACTTATTTCAGACAGATATTTTCTTTTTTAGCATAGAGTTGCTAAAGGAGCTGACTTGATAGGGAGACTTTGAATTGATGGTGTAATATTGAATCTGTTCTGATTGTGGGCACTGCAGTTTTGTCCTAAGGAAGCAATAACAGTAATTGATAAGGAATAATTTATGCTAAAAGTGGCTATTAGCATTCATTCAAACTTTTCCATTTAATCCTTTTTATAATTAAAACAAGCACCACACCATGGGCTGAAGGCAAGAGTATCCATTTCTAAACAAGCAGACTGAGGAAGAATATCACATGTCATTTTCATCTTTTTAGATCCCCTAGTCAAATACTTGGAACTTGCATAGGTGTAAAAGATGAAGGGTTGAGGTTAAAAGACCTTAGGTCATTACCCTAAATTATATATGTCAAATTGTGGAAAAGGGAGTAAGTTAGAAGTCATGTGAAAAGAATCCAGTTTTCTTCTTTGGAAGCTCCTTAGTGGTATTGCTTATACTCTAAGAAAGTGAGTGATGCAATGAATTGATGCTAGCTAGTTTGAGTTCCTGCACATTTTGTGATATTGGTATACCCCACCTAACCTCAGTCACCAGTTTTGTAAATATGATGTTACAGGTAATACAGGAAGAATGTCAAAATTGAAATGGAAAGTTGTCTGGTTGTAAGGAGAATTAATATTGGGACTTAACACTTATCAACTAGTCATTGTCCATTTTATTTGTATCTTTAATGATCAGACAAATGACATGATAGTCTGTTTTTGCAGAGTTATAGTGGAGTCTATTTAAAATGCTTTGAAGATTATTGTGAAAGTAACATTGATCACTTAGTGTTATATCGAATCTGTTTGTTTTTAGACCAACTCACTAATGATTCTTTCTCTGGGAAGTGAAAGTCAAGATAGAAAAAAATAGGGATTAAGATTTGGTGTCTACCTTAATAGCCCTATGAATTCCTAGAGAATCAGTATGCTTTATTTCATTCAGAATTATTGGCACAATTTCTCTTGAGAAAAAATATTTAGAGAGATTGCCCTACCAGCCATGTAGGCCAGACTCTAGCACAGAGTAGTGGTGAGGGGAAAAGTTCTGGAATTATGGGTTAGGACACTTGGCAGAGAATGTGATTTGATTATTAGATAGACTCTCATACTGAGAGAGAGAGAGAATATATTAGAATATTGGGGACACAGAGATGAAAATGAAATGCTGCCATCCTTGAGGTAATAACAGCATGATGTTATTGGTTACTGGGGTTTGTACATATGTTTATTTTAAAATGTGTTTTATTATTCACAGCCATACTTGGCCCCCTTTGGATTTTGAATTTTGCAGCTGATTAAAAAAAAGGAAATAATCTTTTGGTGGCATTATAGTCAACCTCTATCCTTGCTTAGCCTTTTGTTGAAGTGATTCATTCCAGCATTAATAACAAGTTGTTTTTTTTTTTTTCTTTCTTTCAGTAAGTGATGATCTGACCAAGGACTGTTTAAGCATCTTGTATAATACATGTATTTGTGTAAGTATCTCTACTTTGGGGACTCTGATTTTTGTTTCATTGGTACATTGGAAAGAGAACTTTTCTAAAGCTCTGGCCAAATCAGCATGGGATATTTTTGTAAATTAACCATTTTATAGTCTCAGGAGACATCATAATTCACTAGATCAAGGTGAGTGGACAGATATTTCCTTTGTCTGTCCTTGGAAGGCTATCAGCTTCTTTGATCCTGAGTTTTGATCTTTTTCTTCAAGATTCCTAATCTTGGAAGATAATGGGAATATTCTCTTTGATCCCTAGTTCTTCGGGGATTCCTATGGTTTTGGTTGATTTACAAATTGTCTTCTTTACTCTAACAGTAGAGTTGTTAAATGAAAAAATAATGTCAGTGCCTTTACTTCCCCCAAGACTACTAAATGCAAAATAAAATAATTTTAGTTTATGTGCCTTGTTATTATTATTGTTATTACTATTCTTTAATGATACTGTGCATTTATAGAGAATTTTGCAATTTGCCACATGCATTCCCTCACTTGATCCTCATAAAAACCCTATTTGGCAGGCAGGGTTATAATTATTCAATTTTCAGATGAGAAGACAAGGTGAGAAAGATGCAGTGTCTAACCCAGTGTCACATAACTGAGTGGCAGTAGAGTCCTGGGGTAGTATCCTGGAGTAGAATCCAGGCCTTAGGAGTACTTTCAGTGCTCTTTTCCTTTTGTCATCCTGTCACTATATATTGTGCCATCTTTCTTCAAAGTTGGAGTCTTCTTCGATACTCTTGACTTTTGATTATTTGCTTAACTTAATCCTATCTTCTGGATTGAAACATTTCCCATTTGAAAATTCTTATGAACATAATTTTTTTCATTTATACATTTGATTAAATCTTCTTAAAAGATTTCAGGTCTCCTCGACACATGGAATGTTCCTCTGTCTTGTTTGGATGAGAACTAAAGAAAAATTTACCACATTATAACCCTGGTATGGGTCATGTACAGGACCTATCCTGCCTGAGGATAAGTTTTTTTTTTTTTTTAGTAGAGATATTATATCTTATCAGATAGGAGTTGAAATTGTTCTTGCAAGAAATATTCTATTCCAGTATTGAATGATGAGGAAATAGATGTGTGGCATCCTAGCTAAGCTGGCTATACTTGCTTGCAACATGACCCAAGTACATGTTGGTGGGATTGATTATATGCATATATCAAGAGTATATAGGTAACACCAGTCTTTATCCAGTATAGCTTTTAACAGACTGATGGAGTTGTTTTTTGTTTTTTCTTTTAACAGACTGATGGCGTTACAAAGCGTCTGGCAGAAAGAAATGACTTTGTCCTCTTCTTGTTTACACTGATGACAAATAGGAAGACATTTTTACAAACAGCAACCCTCATCGAAGACATTCTGGGTGTTAAAAAGGTGAGTTTTGTCTCAAAATTGATTGTCCAGTTGGAATTGAGCCTGGGATGACAATATGATGCTGAGTTAATTTATTCATTTGTTTATTCATTGAGCATCCATTTATTGAGTATATACTATGTTCTGTGCACTGTACTAAGCACCAGCTATGGCTGGTAGCCATGACATGGTCCCTGATATCAGGATACTGTGCTCTAGCAGAAAGATTATGCCACACACACATTCTTCTAGGTCAAATAAAACTAGTCAGCTAATATTTATTAATTTAAAAAAAAATTTCCCCCATTTAATAGTATTTTATTTCCAGTTACATGTAAAAATAGTTTTCAACATTCATTTTTGTAAGATTTTTAGTTCCAGATTTTTTCTTCTTCTCTCCCCTTGCCAAAATAGCAAGCAATCATATAAGTTATACATGGACAGTCATTTTAAACATTTTAATATTAGTCATCCAGCATCTATTAACTGCTTGCTTTGTGTAGAGTAGTCTCCTGGCCATTACTAACGTGCTAGGAAGCTCTCTGATGTCTTGGGCACGGAGGATTCCTGATGTGCAAGCTCCCTCTACCAGTGTCTCTGCAACTTAGCTAACAATTATTAGGGAAGTACTTGAGCCTTTGAGAGGATAACTGACTCAGGATCATGAAAACACATATTTAGAGCTGAAAGAACCCTTGGGGGCTGTCCAGGAAACCAAGGCAAAGAGATATTGAATGACTTAGCCATGTTTGCTAGTATGGATTTAAGATGGGATTTGAACTCCACTCTTCCTGATTCCAAATCTAGTGTTCTTGTTACTTCCTCTCTTAATAATAGCTTAAAAGAGCCATAAAGAGTTATACAAGATCAGAAGAAGGAAAGATTATTTTTATTTCTTCCATTTATGTTGTGTGGTTAAGTGGCATATTAGATAGAGTACTAGTCCTGGAATCAGGAAATGAGGTCAAATCTGGGTTCAGACACATAATCTTTATTTACCTCATTTTCTTCAACTACAAAATGGGGGTGGTAATAGCACATATCTTGCAGCAGTGTTGAAAAGATCAAATGGGATAAGAATCATGAAGTACTTAGAACAGTGTCTGGTATATAGTAAACACTATATAAATGTTAGTTTTTGTTGTTTTTATTTCATGGAGGAGCTGGCATTGGAGTTAACCTTTGAAAAATGGGTAAGGTCACACACACATACTGCACCATTCAAACTAAATTAGAAGCTGTTCCTCAAATTCAGAATTCCATTTCCAATTTTTGTGCATTTACATAGGCCATACCTGAGATGTCTAGAATTGACTTCCTTCTCATCTCTGCCTTTTTTAATCCTTCTGCCTTGAAAGGCTCAGTTCAACTGCTGCCACCTATGTAATTTCTCCTCAGATGAATGTGTTCTCTTTCTCTTCAAATTTCCTTATAGTATGTTGCCAGAAACTAAATCACAGGATTGTGGGATCAAAGATTTGGATTCGTAGACCTCCTTGTTCAACCTTCTCATTTTCTAAACAAGGAACTGAAGCTTAGAGAGGTTAATAGATGTGCCCAGAGTTTCATAGGAAGGAAATAGCAGAGTTGGGATGTAGACCCCAGTCCCCTGATTCTGAATCTAGCACACTTTTCTTTGTAACATTTTTCAAATTATCTAAGATTACAAAAGGGAGGAAGGTCCAAATAGTATTCCAAGCATAGGGAACAATGCAGACAAATAGACAAGAGGTAGAAAAGTTCTGACTATGTACAAGCTTAGAGCACTTGTAGTAGAGATAAGACTGGAAAGTCAGTCAACTGCATTTATTTAAATGCTGGAAATTGGGCAAAGAAAAATAATCCTGCTTCAGGGAGCTAGCATCATTCTAAGGAAGAAAAAATGAAAACTAGGTATATACAAGTTATATATAGAGTTGATGGAAGGCAGATTGAAAGGGGAAGGCAATAGAAGTTGTGGCACTGGGAAAGGCCTTCAGTAGAAGATGGAATTAAGTGAGTCTTGAAGGAAGCCAGGAAAGTTAAGAGATATTATTGAGAAGGGAGAACATTCAAGATAGGAAGGATAGCCAGGATAAAAGCACAGAGAGGAGATGGAATATGGCAAATAGTTAATAGAGATAGATTTTAAAACATGGGGAGATTAAAGTGTAAGAAGATTGAAAAGGGAAAAGTAAGGGAACACATTCTGAAGAGCTTTTTAAAAAAATTCACCTTTGTTGTTTATTTGCTTAGATTTTTTTCCTTTCTCATTTTTTTTCCTTTTTGATCTAGTTTTTCTTGAGCAGAATAATAAATGTGGGGATATGTTTGGAAGGATTAAACATGTGAATTGCTTGCTATCTAGAGGGGGGAAGAGAAAAAATATTTAATTTAATTAAAACAGAAAATGAAATTATATCACTGGGAACCAATGTGATCACCAAATGATACCGTATAAAAAGAAAAGAAAAATGGACCCAGAATAGAGCTTTTAAGGGGAATTCATAGTTAGAGGGTATGATGACAATGAAGATACAGAAAAAGAGATTGAGAAAGAATTGTTAGATAGGAAGAGAACAAAGTGAGCAGCATCACAAAAATGCAAAGAAGAGAGAATATCTAGGAAGAAATATAGTGTTAAATACTATAGAGAAGTAAAAAAAAAGATCAGAATTGAAAAAAGACCAGTAAATTTGACAATTAAGAGACCATCACTAACTCTGGAGAAAGCAATTTGAATTAAATGATGAAATCAGAAGCCAGATTGCAGAGGGTTAAGAAGAGAATGAGGAAATATAGTGTTAAATGCTATAGAGAAGTCAAAAAAGATCAGAATTGAAAAAAGACCAATAGATTTGACAATTGAGAGATCATCACTAACTCTGGAGAAAGCAATTTGAATTAAATGATGAAATCAGAAGCCAGATTGCAGAGGGTTAAGAAGAGAATGAGAAGAAAGAGGAATGTAGCTGAGAAAGGGCAAAGGCTTGTGGGAAGATAGCTGGTGGGGTTGGTCAGATCAACTGAGGATTTTTAAGAATGGAGGAAACTTGGGCATGGTGTAGGGTAGCATGGAAGGAGCCAGTAGAGAGATGGAGACTGAAGATTAGAGGAAGACTGGGGATAATAGAAAGTTTGCTGGAAAAGATGAGGAAGGGTGGGGTCAGAGCTGCATTTGATAGTTTGGACTGGAAAAGGAGGACCTCTTCAGTTGATACAAGAGTGAAGGAGGAAATTGTTAGGGAAGATAGCTGAGTGATGTAAGATAAGGGAAGAAGAAGATATTCCTCCTGAATGGACAAAGGGCAGGAGTAGAGGATAGTGTAGAGTTGAACTACCTCTTCAAGGGATCAAGATAGGAAAGGAGGGAGAGTGTAGTCAGTATATAGGAATGTTGGCCTGGGAAAGATCTGGATGATAGAGGAAATGAAAATCACAATAAAGAATGGAGCTATGAATCATAAGGCTTATTAGGAAAAGATGAAATGATTAAAAAAAAAACTACAAGCAGATAAGTAATTTCAGAATCCATGAACATGGAAATGGAATACTTGTGGATGATGGCATGGCAAAATCCAATGACTATCTCTATATGGAAAGGTAGGATACTATTTGGAGGACTTTAAATGCCTGCCTAATTAGTTTGGGCTTTATTTGTGTCATTAAATAAGAAGCAGCTTATAGACTGTCTTAATCTGGGTGGGAAGTAATAATGTTTAGCTTTGTAATTTTATGAACTCACTATTTTAAATTCGCTTAGGAATGATCAAGAGAATTGATTTATGTATATCAAAATCAATTTGAGACCAAGTCATAAATCAGAATACCATTTTACTGTGGTGGATATGCCTTTCTAGCAACTCAGATGTCTCTTAGATTGAATACTTCCAGATGGCTTAATTTCATCTTTTTCATATTGTTTCTTGGCTCTCATTTCATAAGGGACCATTTTCTCACTTTTTGGAAATTTTGTGTGTGCCTCTTAATATGGGGCCTACAGCCTCTTGTATATGACATCTTCCAGTTAACAGATTTCCTTTTTTTTTTTTTAAAGATTGTAAAGATCTGGTTTATTAGAAAATATCCTTCCAAAAATCTTTATAGCAATACCATTTCACATTAAGGACACTTATGATCTATGTATACATAAATATAAAAAGGAATTTTTAACAGATGGAAAAATAGGAATATTAATCAGCAATTATATTGTCTCTTTTTTTCTCTTTTCTTTTTCTTTCTTTCTCTCTTTTTTTTTTTTTTTTTAATTAAAGCTTTTTATTTACAAAGCATATGCATGGGTAATTTTTCCAACATTGACCCTTGCAAAACCTTTTGTTCCAAATTTTCCTCTCCTTCCCCCTACCCTCTCTTCTACCTGGCAGGTAGTCCAATACATGTTAAATATGTTGAAATACATGTTAAATCAGATTTCTTATTATTAGGGCTGAGGTATAAAGAAAGAGCCTCCTAGAGAATATGTGGATTGGTTCTTCTTATCAAATAAGAACAATGTGCTCCTCTTTCCTAGTACCCTTTACTCCCAGTTCATCTGTTTTTCAACTGGGCTTCTATTTCATTGTTCCTGCTGAATTTTCCTTAGGCCTGTTCCTTTGTTCTGGTTTGATGAAGCCCAAACGGCCAATTGTCTTGTCCTAAGCTTTATGAGTGGGGTGTGTGTGTGTGTGTGTGTGTGTGTGTATACTCTTGGCCTTTTATAAAGGGCCCCAGGCCAATCCATTGTACCTTTAATGAAAGGGTTTTATTCTTCTTTACCAGTTATTTTTTCCAGCTTATGAAAAGGAAGAGCAGACAAAGGAGGGGAAAAAGATCTAAAAAGAGGTATCTGTGGTAGGGTAGGAAGCACTGGCCGGGAATCAGAAGATTTGTGTTCTGGTGAACCTCTGGCACTTACTCATTATGTAGCTTTAAGTAATTTCTCCATACTTCTTTACCTTGGTTTCCCCATTTACAAAATGAGAAGGTTATTCTAAAACCATTCTTGTGTGAATGTTCTGTGATTTTTGATTTTTTGATTTTTTGACAAAGGTACTTCGGGTACTTTATGTTCTTTGGTACCAGAGCAAGGAGGGAAAGGATCATGCTAAACTTAGTTTCAAGTGACTGGAGGGGAGAAAAAACCTTATTGAACAAAGCAGGCTTCCAATTCAGATGATGATTGATGAAGGAATAGTGAGTCCATTATTTTCCTGCTCATCATCCTCACCACATCTCAGGCTAAGAATTCAGGGCAGAACTTAACAGTCAAAAGCCAAGGATATACAACATTTCTCTTCCATTATTTGAGATTATTCTCTTCCTTTTCCTCTACCTTCTTTTCTTATGGTGGGAATATAAAAATTAAAAATGCAATGTCAGCTTTTAAAGCCCAAATACTGCATGGAAGAAATTTGGCCTGTGACTCAGTGATATTTCAAGTGTAGGCTATAAAGAGAGAGCTTTTTGGTTGAAAGGTGCTGGCATATAATGCAGAAATTTATTTTACTCGTCTAGATGTCTTTTGGTTTCTTTTCTTCTTAGTGGAGGGGGAGGAGAAAATTGAAAGGAGAGAAAAATAATTCTTAGAAAAAAAATTTTTTTAATTAAAAAGTTTCTGGCAAAAATATTTCTGATTGGGAGTGGGCCATTGCCAGGAGCTACTGAATACTAGTGGCTGTCAATGTTCCCCTTTCCTTACAAAGTAGAAACAAAATTGCTTTGTAGGTACTTTCTCTTCTTATGCTTATTTCCCTTTTAGTTAGAATTTCTCTTCCCCAGTGGATCACTATTTGGCAGGAAGGACAAAACTATGGCCTTACTGTTAAAAAAAAATTAAAAAGTTTCAAAAAATAAAATAAAAATAAAAGAGTTTCCAGTTTGTTTTATAAAATGGGATTATATGGAAAATTTTTCTTTTGTGTTTTTTGCAGGAGATGATCCGGTTGGAGGATATTCCCAACCTTGCTACTTTAGTCTCCAGTTTTGATCAACAGCAGCTTGCTAACTTTTGCAGAATTCTGGCTGTCACAATATCAGAGCTTGACACTGGAAGTGATGACAAACATACACTTCTTGCCAAAAATGCCCAGCAGAAGAAAAATCTGGGTCCTACTCGTGCTGAAATTAACCAAGGTAAGTAGCCTTGGCTGTCAGACCATGACACATTTTTCTTGTTAACAGTTATCTTTATTGAAAGCCTACCTTGTGAGGTAAGACTTTTTCTTCTTTTTAATTCTCCCAGAATTTGCAGGTTCATGTTGCAACAAGTTGTATCAGTAGGTACACTGTGGTTGATTTTTTTTTTACCTTAAAAAAATTAAAAATTTTAAAAGGTGATTTGGATTTTTTCTCTTACAAATTTTCTTTTAATATCCCATAACTTGGAGTTATGTAAGATTAACATTTAAAGAATACAGCAGAGATATGAAAGAGAAAAAAGTTTTTATTTTATAATGTTCTGTGATATAGAATTTTGTTCCTAAATTACTTTGTTAATTTAATTCAGACATTTATTAAGTACCTGCTATGTTTAAGAGACTGGCCGTACTAAGACATAATAGCAATAATATTTTCTTCCAAGAAGTTTACATTCTATTGGTGGTATAAAACATGTAGACAGTTTATTAAATAAAAACTACTGAATACTAGTAGGAATAAAATTGTTCTGTAGATGCTTTCCCTTTTTATGCTTATTTCCCTGTTAGAATTTCTCTTCCCCAGGGGATCACTGTTTGGCAGGAAGGAAGAAAATATGTTCTTACTATTAAAAAAAAAAATTTCAGAGTTTTTGAAGGTAGTACCTAAGCTGAATAAGGCCTGAAGCAACATAAACATATTGAGAGACAGACTTGAGGAGGGAGTATATTCCAGGCTTGTAGGAAGGTGGGAGAGGGCAGACAGGAATAGCTTGTGTAAATAGATGGGGACAGGAAATGGAATGTTCTGGAAATAGTAGCTTCATTTAGCTAAATTATAGTCGCACAGTGCCTGAAAGGGGATAGGGAGAAATGGAAAGGTTGATTGGATCCAAATTCTAAATGGTCTTAAATGCTGGGCTGAGGAGCCTAGCTCTTATTCTAGAAACATTGGAGCTGCTTTTTGAGTTTTTGAAAGGGGACTAAAAACTTTAGATGTGTGTCTTAATAAATTGGTTTTCAGAGCTTTCTGAAAAGTATTAAAATGGAAATAGGGAGTCAATTAGGAAGCTGTTTTAGTTCAGATAAGAAGGAGTGAATTGCTCTAAGAGTTAAGAGAAGGGAATAAATGCAAAAGATGATGTGGGAAATAAAATCCACAGGACTTATTAATTGGACGTTCAAATGTGGGGATGAAGAATGATAGAGTTTAGTATAATTACAGATGTTTCAAGTTTAGATTATTGGGAAAATTGTGGTTATTCTCCTAGAAATAGGCATGTTTGGAAGAGGAACAGGATTGGAGAGGGAAAGTGATGAGTTATATTTTGGCCATGTTGAATTTGAGATGCTGATAAGAGATTCATATGGAGATGTCCAGCAGATAATTGAAAATTTAGAACTAGAGTTTAGGAGACATATGTATACAACACACACATTCACATATATTTGCATGAATGTAGGTATTTATATATGTACACATATTTTGGAATCATCTGCATTCAATTATCAACCCACCAGAACTATTGAAATCAGCAAAGGAGAGAAGATCTGTAGAGAAGAGAGATTAAGACAAATCCTTGGGGATAAAACAAGGAGGCATACATAAACTCAAGGTTACAATAAGGATGAAGACTATAGGATGGTATTTGTTAGAAGAGAGGATTATGATGATAATTCTCAAATCAACTTTTCCTGTCTGAAACTCTCTGCTCACCTCCAGTCTCATATCTCTAACTACTTTTCAAACATCTCTAGATGTCCAATAGATATCTTAAACTCAATATTCTAAAACATAATTCACCTTTCTTCCTAAATCCTTCCTGTCTCTATCCCCACTATTATCATAAAGGGCATCACCATGCTCCCTGCCCCTCAGACTCAAAATCTAGGAGTCATTCTGGATTCCTCATTATGCCTTACCTTCCACATTCAACCTGTTGCCAAGGCCTGTCAGTTTCACTTCTGCAACATCTCTGAAATAGGGCCCCTTCTCTCCTCTGAGACTGCCACCACTCGGGTGCAGGCCCTCATTGCCTCATGGATGGATTTTTGTGCAGTAGCCTGCTTGTGGCTCTGCCTGGCTCAGGTCTCTCCTCTCTAATCCGTCTTCCATTTAGTCACTAATTTTCCTAAAGTGTAGGTCTCCTCATGTCACTTTCCCACTTGGTAAAGCTCTCTGATGCCTCTAGGATCAAATATAAAATGCTTTATTTGGTATTCAAAACCCATTAAAACCTAGTTCCTTCCTTTTTCTGCCATATCCTCTTCAGTCTAGTGACATTGGCCTATTGGCTGTTCCACAAACAAGACACTCCATGTTTTATCTCTGGTTATTCCTTCTGGCTGTACCCCATGCATGGAGTACTCTTTGTCCTCTGCTTATTTATTGACTTCCTTTGCTTACTGACCATTTTTTTAAAGTAAGCACTTAATGTTTTTTCATTCACTCTTTTAGTCATTGGCTCCACAGCACGTCATGGATCAAAAATAAAAGCCTCTAGCTTTTTTTTTTTTCCATCTTTTAAGTCCCAACAAAATCCCTTGTTGTACTGGAAGCCTTCCCCATACCCTCTTTATTCTAGTTCCTTCCCTATGTAAATTTTTTCATACTTATATTGTATATAGCTTGCCTACAGTAGGTGTGGAAATGGATAGCACGCTGAGCTTGGATCTAGAAGATTCATCTTCCTGAATTCAAATCTGGCCTCAGACATTTACTAGCTATATGACCTTGGGCAAGTCATATAACTCAGTTTGCCTCAGTTTCCTAATCTGTAAATGATCTAGAGAAGGAAATGGCAAACCACTCCAGTATCTCTGCCAAGAATACCCCAAATGAGATCACAAAGAGTCAAACCTTATGAAAAATGACTCTATAACAACAGCACTTACATTATATATATTTGTTTGTATGTTGTCTCCCCTATTAGATTTTAAGCTCCTTGTGGACAGGGACTATCTTTTGTCTTTTTGTATTCCTAATTCTTAGAACAGTGCCTGGCACATAATAGACACTAATTAATGTTTATTGATTAATTGGCTGATTGATTTAATTCTGTTTGGGGGTGTTGATTTATTTGGAAAAACAAAAAAGAGTGATTATTTAAAAAGAAAATGGACATTTTAATCAGAGGTGCAATCTCAAAGTAGAGGTTGAATAATTTTGGATAATGTAAGTTTTCACTCTGAGTGCGGCCTAGGTAGGACATTTGGTTGAAGAGGTTGATATTTGGAAGGCCAGGGTGTTTGAGGGAACATAATATGAATATTTTTTTAGAAATCATCATTTATTTATTTATTTTAAGTGCTCTTTTAAAAAATATTTTTTTTAATTTTGAGTTCCTTATTCTTTCCTCCAGCCCCTTCTTTAATCATTGAGAAAGCAAGCAATATGATATTATATGTGTGAAATCATGCAAAACATATTTTCATATTAGCCGTATCACACAAAAAGAACAAGAAAAATAAAGTGAAAAAAATTATAAATTTCAATATGTACTCAGAGTTCATTAGCTTTCTCTCTGGAGTTGGATAGCATTTTTCATCACACATCCTTTAGAATTATCTTGGATCATCATATTGATCAGAGTAGCTATGTCTTTCACAGATATCATATGGATATTAAGTCTCTGAGAATAAGGTTGGGATAGAGAAGAAGGTTGAGCTACGTACTGAATTCCTTGAGAAAGAAAAAGAGTAGCCTGACAACCAATAGATAGTATCAACAAGGATAATATAAATGGAGGGGGAGAGAACTTCAAGGAAAGATAGTTTTCATTATAATCTTTGCTTCTGCAGGGCCTGCTGGCTTATTGTTGGTTGATTGATGGCTTAGTGGTTTGCTTTATTAACTCTATTTAGGTTTTTGATAGAGGATTTTTTTCTTCTCCAAGGCCAAGTTTTGGCATTATAATCACCCAGCATTTGCTTTCATTTTTTGTTTTTGTTTTTGTTTTCTGTTTATATTGTTGTCTCTCATCTGTCATTGTATATATTGCTTTCCTTAGTTGGTACATTCTCCATCAATTTATATACAGCTTTTCATATTTTAATTCTTCACATTGATTATTTCTTTTGTCACAATAATGACAATTATTAATTATTATTAATGACAATAATGTTTTTTTAAAACATGATGTTTGACAGGAGTGGTAATATGAAATAGATTTGGGAGAGCATAATTGTAGAAGAATATAGTAGTATTTTATAGTATTATAGAGGTTTGGTTCACAGCATAAAGAAATTAAGTTATGGGCATTCATCTACAAAGGTTTGTTATTTTACAGGTATAGCACATGGGCTTAAATAAATACAGCTAGCCTAGTCAGTCATACAGAATGAACAATTTGCTTTTTGAGGTGTGCAACTTTTAAGGTCTTAGGGAAAGGAGGGAGAAATAAATGATATATATTGAGATGTTGAGACTGTCATAAAAATAGTCTGGGAAGCTTCAGTTTCCCATCTAGGTTGAAGTAAGCTCTAGTTTCTCATCATTCTGTGCTTAACAAGACAGTCTGGGAAGTTCACATCAAGGTTGTCTCAAAGGTGTTGTGGCTGTTTTTAACGATGTTAACCAGACTGACCTGACCATGATTCTCACTTTGGCAATTCCTGAGAATAAGCTGATTCAGCCCACAAGCTGATCCTGAGTTTCCATCAATAATATTTCATTACTTTCATGTACCACAATTTGTTAAGCCAATCTCCAATTAGTGTGAGTACCTCCTTTGTTTCTTTTATTTTTTTTTCTACAACAGAAAGTGTTACAAAGATTGTTTTGGCATATATGGAACTTTTCTTTCTGCTTTTTATCTCCTTGAAGTCTGTGCTTAACAGGGAAATATCTGGATTAAAAAGTATATAAGTTAGTTCCTTTCTAGTGTACTTAAGTACTGAATTCCAGAATATTTGGACCAGTTTTTCAGTTTCATCTACATTGTATTTTGTTATAATTATCTTCCCACAACTTAGTCACTGTTGACTATTTCCATTTTTGGTCATTTTTGCCAGTTTGTTGGGTATGAAGGGAAATTTGATAGTTGTTTTGGTTTGTATTTCTTTTGTTAGTGAACCAAAAAATACCATTTTTTTCTTACCATGATCTATTTCTACTTTTATTCTTTCTTTTGTAAAAAACAATCATGGCTTTTTATTTTTCATAATACATATAAAGATAGTTTTCAAAATCACCTTGCAAAACCTTGCGTTCCAAAATTTTTTCCTCTCTCCTCTTTTCCCTCTCCCCTATATAGTAGGCAATCTAATATAGGTTAAACATGCACAATCCTTCCAAATATATCCCCACATCATGCTGCACAAGAAAAATCAGATCAAAAGGGGAGAGAAATGAGAAAGAAAAAAAGCAAACAAACAACAACAAAGATGAAAGTACTATTTTTTGATCCTCATTTAGTCTCTGTCATTCTCTCTCTGGATAGCGATGACATTATCCATCACAAAATTATTGGCCATATTATTGTTAATATGCAATTTATTTTGTTATTATTTTGAGAGGTACACTGTAGGTCAATGGACTTTGTAATCATGGGACCTTGATTCAGGTCATTTCCTTGTAGTGACAAATGCCTCTGTGACTTTGACAAGTCACTTCACGTCTTTGGTCCTGTTTCCTGTAATATGAAAATTTTGGCCTAGACACTGAGGTTTTTTCCAGCTTTAATCTATAATCTTAAATGTTCACATCCTTTGACCATATATGCACTGGGTAATGGCTCTTGGTCTTACATATCTATGTTAATTCTTTCAATATCTTGGATATCAGTTTTTTATCAAAGATATTTGGTGGAAAAGTTGGGAAGTTTTTTTTGTGTTTTTTTCCCCCATACTCAATAGTTTCCCTTATTTTAGCTACATTGATTCTGTCCATGTAAAGACTTTTCAGTTCCTTATGGTTTGTATAATCTCTTTTCTCTTTTTTGACTGTTTCCATCCCATGTTTGATTAAGAATGCTTCCCTAACCTGTATGTGCACGAATGTTTGTGGCAGCTCTTTTTGTAGTGGCTAGAAACTGGAAACTGAATGGATGTCCATCAGTTGGAGAATGGCTGAATAAGAAGTATATATAAAAGAATCCATAAAATAAAAGGACATACAGGTATACTTATTGTGTATCTAAGTTATATTTTAATATATTTAACATCTACTGGTCATCCTGCCATCTAGGGGAGGGGGTGGGGAGGGATAAGAGGTGAAAAATTGGAACAAGAGGTTTGGCAATTGTTAATGCTGTAAAGTTACCTATACATATAACCTGTAAATAAAAGGCTATTAAATTAAAAAAAATTTAAAAAAACATTTCCATATTAGTCCTTTTGTACAAGAATACAATAAAAAAAAAGAATGTGAAAAAAAAGACAACACCAAAAAAGAAGTATATATAAAAGAATCCATAAAATAAAAGGACATACATGTATACTTATTGTGTATCTAAGTTATATTTTAATATATTTAACATCTACTGGTCATCCTGCCATCTAGGGGAGGGGGTGGGGAGGGGTAAGAGGTGAAAAATTGGAACAAGAGGTTTGGCAATTGTTAATGCTGTAAAGTTAGCCATGTATATATCCTGTAAATAAAAGGCTATTAAATAAAAAAAAAAAAAAAAAAAAGAATGCTTCCCTACGCATGGAAAAATCTAACTCAAATCTTTGGATAAGGGAAGAGTTTATGATCAAAAGAGATTCTCAGGAAATAAAATGGATGGCTTTAATTTCATGAAATTAAAAAGGTTTTATGCAAATAAAACGAATACATCCAAAATTAGAAGAAAATTAGGAAACTAGAGGAAAAATTTATAGTAAGTTTCTGTTATAAAAGCCTTATTTCTCAAATATTGGGAATGGTACCAAATTTACAAAAATTTAAGCCATTCCCCAATTAATGATCCAAGGATCTGAATAGGCCATTTTCAGAAGAAGATATCAAAGTTTCCAATTTTTAAAAAATGCTTTAAATCATTATTGATTAGAAAAATGCAAATTAAAGCAACTCTGAGATATCATCCTATACCTGTCAGATTGGCAAACATGACAAAAAAGGAAAATGCCAAATGCTAGAGGGAATATGGAAAAAATTGGGATACTGATGAATTGTTAGTAGAGTTGTGAACTGGCTAATCATTCTGAAGAACAATTTGAAACTACACCAAAAAGTATACCCATATTTATACCTATATATATAATTCTCCATATATATTATATTACTCTGACCATATTGGTGGAAATCTATATAAATTATTGAGGTGTTGAAAGTAGAATTTAGAATTGAAAGGGATCCTTAGAAAGCATCTTATCTAAACCCTTTATTTTATAGATGAATCACTATTGGTTCTCAATCCCAGAGATCAGAGAAAAAGGAAAAGGATATATATATATATAAACAATATAGCAGCTCTTTTTGTGGTGGCAAAAATTGAGAAGATGCCTATCAATTGGGAAATTGCTGAACAAATTGTAGTATATGATTGTGATAAAATACTATTGTGCTACAAGAAGTGACATAAGAAACTTGGGAAATTATATATAAACTGAAAGTGACGTAAGCAGAAACGAGATCATCTTACACTGTAACAGCAATATAAGAATTTAATAAATAAGAAAGACTTAGTTACTGATCAAAACAATGATCTAAGACAATTCCAAAGGATTCAAAAAGAACTGATAAATTCTGAGTGCAGATTGAAACAGATTTTTCTTGGGGTTGAGGGTGTGTTTGTGGGGGGTGTTTATGTCTAAGTATAATATTCAATATCACATAGCCTCCCAAATTTATCAGGAATAGATATAAACCCTTACAGGGATATTCAGATAGTTACTTTTGGCAGGAGAGGAAGGAAGAGATTTGATTTGGAAGCAGTTCATAAGCAAAAGATCTGGGGATTTTAGTTTGCCAAATATGTGGACTACCCTTGTAGTGTAGTAGCTACAAAAAATTATACAGTCTCAGACCACTAATACACATACAGTATACAGAACACTATTTGAAAAAAACGATTTTATTTCTCTTACTAGAAGAAACTAGATAGGTAACAACTGATAAAGGGCTGAGCTTAGAGTCAGGAAGATCTGAGTTCAAATGTGGCTTTATAAATTTAGTAACTATGTGAGCCTAGGCAAATCACTTAATTGCTGTTTGCCTAATCCACTAGAGAAGGAAATGGCAAACTATTCCAGTATCTTTGCCAAGAAAATCCATATGGGATCCCAAAGACTTGGATATGACTGAGTGACTGAACAACTATAGCAATAATATTTCCCTTCAGTTTTTTTCCATCATTAAATATGGTTCTCAATTTTACTCCCTCCATTTTAAGATGAATATTAACAGTCAGTAAACACTTAGTATATGCTAGGTATTGTGTTAGTGCTGAAGATTAAAAGGTAAAAGATAGCTTTTGTTCTGAAGAGCTTGAAGGGGACACAACATGAAAACAACTATGTACAAACATGTTATTACATACAAGAAAAATGAGCAATAATCAGCTGATTGAAGGATTAGCATTAAAGGGAATTAGGAAAGGCTTCTTGTAGTCAGTAATATTTTAGCTGAATCTTGGAGAAAGCCAGATAAACCAGAAGACAAAGATATGGAGGAAGATATTCTGGCCTGGGAGATAACCAGTGAAAATGCCCATTATCTGGAGATAGCTATCTCTGAGGAATAGCAAGGAGACCAGTATCATTGGATCATAGACTATGTAGGGATGAAGGGATGACAAGTAAGGTATTAAAAAAAACTAGAAAAATCGAAGGGAGCCAGATTGTAAATGGTTTTGAATGTTAAACAGGATTTTATATTTGATCCTGGACGTGATAGGGAACCACTGGAGTTTATTGGATAGGGATGTAATGTGGTTGGATGTGCACTCTAGGAAGCTTGACAACTGAGTGAAAGATGGACTGGAGTGAGGAAAGATTTGAGACATTAGGCTGTTGCAATAGTCTAGGCATGAGGTAGTAAGGACCTGCCCCAGGATTGTATCAGTCCTAAAAGAGAGAAGGGGACATGAAAGATGTCAGGAAAATAATAGCAATAGCACATGGCAACAAATGGTTGTGGACAGTGAAATAGAATGATCAATCGAGAATGACACATAGGTTCCATTGGTAATTGAGAGAATAGTGATGCTTTTGAAAGGAATTAATGACATTTGGATGGAGAGAAAGTTTGAGACAAGACAGTGAGTTCAGTTTTAGACATTTTGAATTTAAAATATATACAGGATATCTGATAGGCAGTTGGCAGTGTGAATGTAGAGTTTAGGAGGGAGGCTGTATAAATGGAAATAATTATTGAAACCATGGGAACTTAGGAGATCACCAAGTGAAATAATATATAGACAGAAGAGAGCCCAGGATAGAGTGCTGGGGGAACAGCCACCTTT
The DNA here is from genome assembly GCF_902635505.1 of Sarcophilus harrisii. Classification (NCBI taxonomy): domain Eukaryota; kingdom Metazoa; phylum Chordata; class Mammalia; order Dasyuromorphia; family Dasyuridae; genus Sarcophilus; species Sarcophilus harrisii. Next base: position 422,047,434 of record NC_045427.1, on the reverse strand, counting down.
AGTTGACATGACCTGGACAAAGTTCCAACAAAGAATAATAGACAGGTAGAAGGAAAATCAGTATAGAATTATGTCACAGAAATCTAGTGAGAAGAGAGTATCAGGGAGAAGAGAATGATTGATAGAGGTTGCAGAAAAATCAAGAAAAATGAGAATTGAAAAAAAAAAAGGACCTTAAATTTGGCAATTAAGAGATCACTGGTAACTTTGGAGGTGGCAGTTTCAGTTCAGTGATGAGGTGAGAAGCCAGACTGTAGAGTTGAAAAGATCTAGAGAAAAGGAAGTTAATCGTACCCATTTTAGATGGTCTTCTTAAGGAGGTTAACCACAAAATAGAGAAGAGATATGGAACAGTAGCTAGTAAGGATGGGAAGATCGAATGAATATTTTTTTGTTTTTGTTTTTCTTTTGAGTTTGAAAGAGAGAAGGCTGTAGGAAAGCAGCCAATAGACAGGGAAATTGAAAATAAAAGAGAGTAGCAATAATAAGGGGAAAGTCTGCTAGAGAAGATGGGATGGAATAGAATCACTTATGCAGGTAGAGTTGTGCCTTGGAATATGATTCAAGACAATTCTGAAGGACTTATGAAAAATGCTATCCACCCTTAGAGAAAGAACAAACTGAAGTTTATTTTCCTACTTTTAAAATATTTATTTATTTTTTTGTTTTTGTTTTTTGGTCAGTTTTTTTCTCTAACAGCTTCACTAATATAGAAATATGTTTCGCATGATTGCATACGTATAACTTTTCTAAGGCTAACCTTTTCAGTAATGGAATGGGGGAGAGAGGAAAAAGAAGGAAAGAATTTGAGTAAAAATTTTTTAAATGAATGTTAGTTTTTACATGTAATTGGAAAAAATTAAAATATTCAAAACTGGGGAAAAAAAAGGTTTGCCTTATCAAGGAAAAAGGCTACTTCATGTGAGTCAACGATAAAGGAAATAGTAGTAGAAGGCATCTGGGTAATGAGATGAATTGTAAGGGAGAAAAAGAGAGAGAACTCTAGGCAAGTAGCCTCAAATTTTTTCAGTAAAATTCTTAACTGAGAGTACCATGGGAATTATTAGGAAAAAATGAAAGTTTGCAAGAGCCACTGTGGCAAATGGATGGTAAGTTAATTAGGGAAGTGTAAAAGGATTGTTTTGCCATAATATGGGCCCAGTTAAATTTATGTAGCATAAATGCCAGTCAGAATGGCATCATGATTTTTTCCCCAGCTTTGTTTAGCCTCACATATATTTGGGAACAAAGGCAGCAGATGATAGGAGTGATCCAAGGCTTAGATTTGGTAGCAATAGAAGAGGTCAAGGGACTTGGGAACAGTATAGAGTCTAACTGCTTAACCAAAAGACCGTGATAGAGAAAGAAGAAGAGTATAGCTGGTGCAGGAGTGATGGCCTGAGAAAGAACTGAAGAATGAGAGGACTTAATAAGAATGAAGAACAGAATTTAGGATTTCAAGGCAAAGGAAGAGATGGAATAACAATAAATTATGATCATATAAGTGTATTTCAGAGTTCATAAATATGGAAGGGGTATATCTATGAATGATGTCAAGAATAAGAGTATCAAACTAGGGTGTGTCCTAAGGAGGGTGATAGGATTCTGAAGGGGTTTAGAAACTATATATTAAGGACTGATTGAAGAACTGCTGATGTTTAATTTGGAAAAGGGAACACTACAGGAAACATGATTGCTTTCATGTTTGAAAGAGATTTGAAGGGTTGTCTTGTGAAAATGAGAGTAGACATTCCATTATTTCCCTAAAAAGCTGAAATAGTGCTAATCAGAGACAATGTCCTCAGTCTAAAAAAGGACTTTTTAAAATCTGTAGTACAGTCTAGCAATGGAATAAAGCTTCCTCTTAAGCTACTAAATTACATGTTATTGTGATTGAGATGAGGTAGCAATTCCTAGTTTGAAAGGTGAGACGCAAAAAATACAAGGCACATATGAACAATTCAGAAGAGTACAGATTTCATGGATGTAATTAAAATATATTGCCCAAGAGAGTATCCAATGTGAATGGATATACTCATTCAAAGCTGTCCATGTTTACAGTTTAACACTCAGCCTACCCTCTTGATTATTTTCTTTTGCTTTATGTAGATTTCTTATAGTAGATCAGGCCCAATTAGGATATTCAATCACCTTTGCCCCGGTTGTGTTGATGGATAAAAAATTTGTATGATTTCTTGATTCCTTTGTCACTGGGTAATATGCTAAGGTTGTCCTGTAGTGGATCTGCATAAGTCTTTAATGTATAATCTTCTGTGCAGACCAAGCCATCAGTGAATCTGATAATTGTTCCATCAAATTTCTTTGGTATTCAATCCCTATATTCCAGTTGGTCCATTCCCTTCAAGTTGAAAAAGAACATAAAAAATGTTTACTGAACAGAAGAGTACATGGCCTTTGTGCCCCAACCAGTTTACAAAGGGAAATCATAGGCAGGCATATATTGTCAGGTATCAGCCTATCCATTTCTTTATGATGACCTATTTGAGCTTCCTCCTGACTGGCTTCTTGGTTTCATGATTATTAGCTGCTGTTCTGTTGTTCCATTCTTGTCCACATGCTCCTTGCATGACCCACTCATCTTATTTTTACCGCAGCTTGTAACTTGGCAACTGTTTCCATCTGTTCCTTGGCTTTATCATCCTAGTCTTGTTCCTGAAGGCAATGGTAGTTGGCTGTTTATTTTAACCTTTTGCTGCACTATAGGAACTGAGTCAATGAGTTAGACCAGATCACTTTTAAGATTCTTGCAATTATCACATTGTAGAATTCTAAGTGTGCCTAATACAGTGTTGGATGCTTTGGAAATTAGGGAGGTGTTTTACGAACATTTCCTGCCATTATATGCAAAAGTCAACTTTGATGGAGAGTCAAGACTAATGCAATTAAAAATTTAAATAATTGTAAGACAGTTGACAAAGTGAATGATGTGGATTGTAAATAGGAGATCCCCAATACAAGTTAATACCCATAACCCAAAGATGACTTTCACAAAGTACACATTTGTAATATTTTGTTTTTTGGTTTACACTTTTTGTAAAGGTGCCAAAAAGATTAAGATCTTTGGTAGCTATTGTCAGAAATGAGTTCAAAAGAAATATGACTAGATATAAGAGAAAAGAACTGATGATTCTTAATTAGATGATAAACTTGAGCAGAGATTGTTAATGTTTCTAATTAGACTATCATCAATAAATTTGGCAATTATTCATTCAACAAAGTAGGTAAATCAATTGAAAAGCTAAGTACTATAACTCTTTTGCCATCTTAAGTTGACTCAGAATTTTGGTTTAAAATAGCTATTCTGTCTTAGTAAATTTGGTCTCTTTTCCAAATAAGTCATTTCCTGTCAAACTGTTAAAAAGGAATTGCTTTCATACTTGAAGAGTTTAGGGGTGGTATTCCTCCTCTGTGTATCCAGTTTTCTTAATTATGAAGATTTACTGCTTTCTTTTCTTTTTGCAGCAACTCTCCTGAATATTCCAGGTTTTATTGAGCGCCTCTGCAAGCTAGCAACAAGAAAAGTGTCTGAAAGTACAGGCACCTCCAGTTTCTTGCAAGAGCTAGAGGAATGGTACACATGGCTGGATAATGCCCTAGTGTTGGACGCATTGATGCGCGTAGCTAATGAAGAGACTGAGCATAGCAGCCCAGGTACTCCAGTTAAAAACTCTATGAAACCAGTAACTTGGGGCCCTATGAAGCCCAGCTATTTGGTTTTTTTTTTTTTTTTTTTTTTTTGATTCTCTCCCTCAACACTGTTCATTTTCTACTTTTATCAAATCTTGATCTTCCCTCCTAAAAGTAAACTTGTGATTTAAATGGCTTAATCCTAATGTGATTGAGAGCAGTTGAGAGCACCAAATGATGTTTTCAGGGTAACAGTTCCTAGTTCCAAATGATGTGTTTGAGTTTCAGCACCAAATGGTGACATTGATGCAAGGACTAAATGTTGGGGTTAGGTCATGTGAAGAATTCACAATGGCCATTCTCTTTTGCAAAAAGTAGTTTATTTAGGAGAAGAGATTACAGACAAAATGAGATATATAATATAGACTAGGAATGGCAAAAATGAAATAGAGTTGAGAACATATAGTTAGCAAGAAAAGGGTTTTAACAGTTAATAATGGAAAAGACAATTAGCCAGGAGAAAGGAATACCCCATGAGATTGAAGTATGCTCTTAGCTGGCAGACTAAATCCATAGAGAGTTAGTTAGTTAGAAGAGTTAGCTATAAGAAGAAGAAAGACATAAGGTATGGTCAGAAATGAGAGGAAAGTCACTATGTGACATGGAGGATGAGGGGAAAGACACCATGAGGCAGAGTGCCGTGGTGGACTGAAATCCTAAAAGTGATTCAGCAAAGATGATATGGGCCATAGATAATTTTATAGGGGAAATTTAATCTCTGGATTTCTGACTGGACACAGACATGGAGTTACCCCGTGACTTCCACAGAGGGTGGGATTATAAGGTTAAATTGATCCCCATCACTGCCCTTTCCTGCTCACCTTAGAAAGTAATTTTTATCAATACTTCAGGCTCTCTTCAGTCCCACCGAGTTACTCAAGACCATCATTTCCCCACTCTTTTAATTTACTAAAGAAATCTTTTGAAAAATAGATTGGGATCCCTAAATAGAAAGGGATCAAGAGATTGATAGTGAAATTTTGGATGCCTACAGACACACTTGTTAAAATAGTGTTTAGAAGTTGGTAGTGAAATACAATGACTTGTAGGGAGAGAGTGTTACAGAGATGAACTGAAGCCAAAGTTTAGTGACACCATAGCGGTACAAAGTTGCTTACCAAGACATAGTGGCATGCATTTTTGATTTCCTTCACAAGCTAATTATACAATATTTCAGAGTCTGATTCTTTTTGTACAGCAAAATAACATTTTGGTCATGTATACTTATTGTGTATCTAATTTATATTTTAATGTACTTAACATCTATGGGTCATCCTGCCATCTGGGGGAGGGGGTGGGGGGATAAGAGGTGAAAAATTGGAACAAGAGGTTTGGCAATTGTTAATGCTGTAAAGTTACCCATGCATATATCCTATAAATAAAAGGCTATTAAATAAAATAAATAAATTAAAAAAAAAAAAAAAGACATAGTGGCAGAGATTAGCACAGGATCAGTTTGTACCATACTAGGGGCCCACTCAGCCACTGGATACTATTTTGTCCATCCACCCCAACAATCAGTTTCTCTCCAAACAAATGAAGCCCAAAGTCCTTTGGGGTAGGAGCGATGATCTCATCTTCTGAAATGACTTCCTGCTTAGAATGGGCATAGCTAGCTCATCCTACAAGGTCCCAATTTGGAGGGATAGCAAGCTTGAGAATGGGTCAGAAGCTGATTGTAGATCCAGTGGGTTCTGAGTCAGATCTCTGAAGCTGGTTGATAGAGCTATCTAGTGCTGATCATTTGAAGGTAAATTGACCGAAGCCTAGAAGAAAGCAAACCTAACAAACAGAGATTAGGGACAGAATATGACTGGTTCAGGGGATCTCCAATTGGAGATATTCCTCTGATTAGGGCCTTCAGAAATGTATTGAGAAGGCTCATCTTATAGCCTGTAGTTTAGCCAAAAAGTTATTTCCTACTTGTAAGAGCCCACAAGTGAGGCAAGGAAAACGAGAGAGAGAGAGTGAGAGAGAGAGAGAGAGAGAGCACTTAGATGCAAAGCCCTCGTTTTTGAGAGGTATGATTAATGGGGATATGACCAATGTATTCTACTTTTCCTGAAGACAGAATATGCCAGATAAAACAGACTTCTATAAAGAGCTACTTTTAGGCATCATCTTTTTAAATAGATACTAAGTTATCTGCTGGGAGAGACTTTGTACTCAATTGATAAAGAAAACTCATGAGTCCATTGAACAAAAACTTATTTAAGAACAAAAGATCCACTTAAGGCTTGAGATGATGACTAGAAGGGGGGTGCCATGATAGTGCACCATGAAGGAGATTGCTTTGGGGAGCTTTAGTTATATTTATCCCAAAAGCACTTTTCAGAAAGGGGAGTCCCATCAGTCTAACAGAGATATTCACAGAATTCTTCATTAACAGGTCTTAGTTCATTCAAGTGTCTGTGGAGCTTGATTTAACAATTACCTGACAAGAAGCAGGACCTTGAATAGTGATTAGCCCAAACCACTACATGAGTCATATGTGTAAAGTCTCTCTGATCTCCATTTTAGAGAAAAAGAAAATAATTTGAAGAGAAATGTGGTTCTCTTTGATTAGTTTTTGCATGGAAATTGTTTTCTTCTAAATTTCACATACTGTACCTTGTTTCCTAGGATAATAATAGGAACAGGGATTAGGCAGTGATCTTATAATAGGCAATTTTTAGATGAGGAAATTCTCCCAATACAGATCAATATCTTTTCTATATTTATAGCCTTATAGAATTTCCTAGAACACTAAAGTCTACCTTGCTATGGAAAGATAAAGAAATTCCTTTCTGGTGCATATTTTCCCATCCAATCTTTGTGAATCAAAGGACAAAGGAGATTTGATTTTTTTAAAAGTGTTTTTTTTAAATAGCTTTTTATTTTTCAAAATACATACAAAGATACTTCTCAATATTGACCCTTGCAAAAACCTGTGTTGCATATTTTTTTCCCTCCCCACCTACCTCTTCTTTTAGACAGCAAGTAATCCAATATAGATTAAACATGTTCATTTCTTCTAAACATACTTCCACATTTATCATCCTGCACAAGAAAAATCAGACCAAAAAGGGGGAAAAAGGAGAACAAAAAAAAAAAAAAATTAAGCAGGCAAACGATAACAACAAAGGGTGAAAATATTATGCTGAGATCCACATATGTTCCCCATAATCCTCTCTCTGCTTGCATATGCCTTTCTCCGTTCCAAGTCTATTAGAACTGACTTGAATCACCTCATGAAAAGAGCCAAGTCTATCACAGATGATCATCACATAATCTTGTTGTTGCTGTGTACAGTGTTCTCTCACTTCTCCTCGCCTCTCTTAGCATCAGTTCATGTAGAGACTATTGATTTTTTTAAAGAACTATCATACATATCTGTTTGTCATATATTTGTTTACTTTTTTATTTTTACCAGAAAATCCTATTATAATTTTTATCATTGTGAGCTCGGTAAGTATTTTTCCTATCTACCATCTCTTCCAACTGTACCTCATTCTATGTATATTCTGATGCATAAATTGATGCATTAGAAGTTGTTCCTCTGTCTCCAAATTAGATCAGTTTTATATGTCTCAGTTGTCAAGTGTGTCCTCAAAGTCCCCCAGACTCCTATCTGGTACTGAAGTAGATTTTGATTCTTTGCCATGGCCATTAAAACAATTGTTTAACCTTATAGCACCTCTCACTCAATTTTTTCTTCAAAATTTTGTGGTAGACGTACATCCTCTTTCCTTGTTCCAAACTCCTAATGGAGAGAGCCAGTATTGGGATCAGGGAAGAAAGGGAACCGGAGGTTTTCATGACTAGGCTATCCAGACTACATTGGTATAGGAGGTCTGTAATCTCTGCCTGCTGCTTCAGCATCAGTAATAGTGGTCTCAGTAGCCTTAGGGAAGTCTTAAAAAGTGGGAGAAAAAAGTAACTGTCCCAAAGTGCCCCTCACCCCCCTTTTAGTGCTAGTAGTGGAGGCTAAGTAAGTGACATACTAGTCTTTAGCTGAGAAATGCTAGTAGCACCCTATCTTCTGGGACTATATGCTAAGAACAAGCACAATGAAAGAAAAAAAAAGCTCAACCTATTTACATAATGAGCTATATGTTTAGTCAGCTTTTTACTCCAGGATCATAGAGTGATGTTCCATAGCTGCATTAGGAACTGAGATTGAATCTTAATCTTTCTTTGCTTCTTCCTTGAACAGCCCTCAATAAGACTAGACTTCTAAAATTCAGCATGTCCTTACAAAATACAAGCCATTAGTATAATTTGGGGTTGTAGTAATTTGAGTCTAAATCATTGATATTTCTTTAAAACTCATGATATTAGTAAGCCTATCCAGAGGAATATAGCACAGATTAATATGCAAGGACTACTGGTTTCCCAAAAAGTGAGTCATAGTCAAATCAACAAATCCCAACTTAAAAGGTTTTTTTTTTTTCAATAACTGCTAGTAGAATCTTAGCTTTTTTCTTTAAAGTTCAGACCATTACTTTCTGCTTCCAATGGAATATCTGTACTTTTAGATGAAAAAAACTTTTTTTCTCACCAAAAATGTCTCCTTGGACAGATATCTTGTGGAGATATAACTCAAGAATACCTACATAATTTGCGATCACAGGGGGCTTTTTTCAAGTGGGTGATTTCCAGTAATGCCAGCAGCCAGCTCAGAATTGAAGTGCTGTAAATGGCCAATTCTCTGGGGCCTTGGGATTCAGGTGATTAGAAAGTATTTCAGTAGCTTTTCTATGAAGTTTCAGTCTTCCTCTTCTCCTTTTCAGGATACAAGAGAAACTAGCTCATAGAATGTCAGAGATAAAAGGGAGTTTAAAATCTTCTAACCCATTCCTTTCATTTTATAGTTGGAGAAACTGAAAGAGACCAGAAGAGAAAGTAATTGCCCAATCTCATTGTTCATTAACAGGCTTCTATGTACCAAGCAGTATGCTACGTGATGAATGTACAGAGACAAAAGTGAAGCAGTCTTTACTCTTAAGGAGCTTTCATTCCATCAAGGGGGGATAATCTATACATATAAAAGATTATGCAAAATCAATACAAAGTAGTTTGGGGGAGAAGAACACTAAACAGCTAAGAAGCTAATGAAAGATTTTATGTTAAATATGGTCCTTGAACCAATTTTTTTTTTTTTTTATTTAATAGCCTTTTATTTACAGGATATATACATGGGTAACTTTACAGCATTAACAATTGCCAAACCTCTTGTTCCAATTTTTCACCTCTTACCCCCCCACCCCCTCCCCTAGATGGCAGGATGACCAGTAGATGTTAAATATATTAAAATATAAATTAGATACACAATAAGTATACATGACCAAAACGTTATTTTGCTGTACAAAAAGAATCAGACTCTGAAATATTGTACAATTAGCTTGTGAAGGAAATCAAAAATGCAGGTGTGCATAAATATAGGGATTGGGAATTCAATGTAATGGTTTTTAGTCATCTCCCAGAGTTCTTTTTCTGGGTATAGCTAGTTCAGTTCATTACTGCTCCATTAGAAATGATTTGGTTGATCTCGTTGCTGAGGATGGCCAGGTCCATCAGAACTGGTCATCATATAGTATTGTTGTTGAAGTATATAATGATCTCCTGGTCCTGCTCATTTCGCTCAGCATCAGTTCGTGTAAGTCTCTCCAGGCCTTTCTGAAATCATCCTGTTGGTCATTTCTTACAGAACAGTAATATTCCATAACTTTCATATACCACAGTTTATTCAGCCATTCTCTAACTGATGGACATCCATTCAGTTTCCAGTTTCTAGCCACTACAAAAAGGGCTGCCACAAACATTCGTGCACATACAGGTCCCTTTCCCTTCTTTATAATCTCTTTGGGATATAATCCCAGTAGTAACACTGCTGGATCAAAGGGTATGCACAGTTTGATAACTTTTTGAGCATAGTTCCAAACTACTCTCCAAAATGGTTGGATTCGTCCTTGAACCAAATTTGTTTGGTTTTTTTGTTTTGTTTTGTTTTGTTTTTTGGATTAGTTATTTTTATTTATTTAGATTATTATTATAGCTTTTTATTTACAAGATATATGTATGGGTAATTTTTCAACATTGACCCTTGCACAACCTTTTGTTCCAACTTTTCCCCTCGTTCCTCCCATCCCCTCCCCCGATGGCAGGTAGACGCATACATGTTAAATATGTTAAAGTATATGATAAATACAATATATGTATATATATCCATACAGTTATTTTGCTGCACAAGAAAAATCAGACTTAGACATAAGGTAAAAATAACCTGAGAAGGAAGTCAAAACTGCAAGCAGGGAAAAACAGAGGCAGTGGAAATGCTCATTTCTCAAGAGTTCTTTCACTGGATGTAACTAGTTCTCTTCATTATTGAACAAATGCAACTGATTTGGTTCATCTCATGGTTGAAGAGAGCCATGTCCATCAGAATTGATCATCATATAGTATCATTGTTGAAGTATATAATGATCTCCTGGTCCTGCTCATTTCTTTTTTTTTTTTTTTTTTTTTTTTTTTTTTTAATAGCCTTTTATTTACAGGTTATATGTATGGGTAACTTTATAGCATTAACAATTGCCAAACCTCTTGTTCCAATTTTTCACCTCTTACCATCCACCCCCCTCCCCCAGATGGCAGGATGACTAGTAGATGTTAAATATATTAAAATATAAGTTAGATACACAATAAGTATACATGACCAAATCGTTATTTTGCTATACAAAAAGAATCAGACTCTGAAATATTGTACAATTAGCTTGTGAAGGAAATCAAAAATGCAGGTGGGCATAAATATAGGGATTGGGAATTCAATGTAATGGTTTTTAGTCATCTCCCAGAGTTCTTTCTCTGGGGGTAGCTGGTTCAGTTCATTACTGCTCCATTGGAGATGATTTGGTTGATCTCATTGCTGAGGATGGCCAGGTCTTGCTCATTTCATTCAGCATCAGTTCCTGTAAGTCTCTCCAGGCCTTTCTGAAATCATCCTGCTGGTCGTTTCTTACAGAATAATAATATTCCATAACATTCATATACCACAGCTTATTTATTCAGCCATTCTCCAATTGATGGGCATGCATTCAATTTTCAGTTTCTAGCCACTACAAAAAAGGCTGCCACAAACATTTTTGCACCTATAGGTTCCTTTCCCTTCTTTAAGATCTCTTTGGGATATAAGCCCAGTAGAAACACTGCTGGATCAAAGGGTGTACACATTTTGATAACTTTTTGATCATAGTTCCAAATTGTTCTCCAGATGTATTCACATCTGTATGTATTCACAATTCCACCAACAATGTATCAGTGCCTTGAACTAAGGCTTAAAGGAAGTGGCTTCTAAAAGTTGGAGGTAGGTAAGGGAGCTTATTCCAAACATGAAGAACAGTCAAAAGACATGGAAATTGGAGGTGAAGTGCCAAGTGTTAGAAATAGCAAGATAGATATTTTGGATGGACCATAGAGTAGGGGAGACAGGGTGAGATATAATAAACCTGAAAAGATATATTTGGGACTATATTGTAAGACCCAGTTCTGAATGCTAAGCACAAGTTTTTATTTTCTTTTAAAGGCAATAGAAATTACTAGAGTTTAATGACTGAGGAGAGACATGATTAGACTTAAAATGAAAGAAAATCACTTTGGCATATATGTGGAAAATATGTTGGTGGGGAGAAACTTGAGCCAGGAAGAGCAATTAGGGGGCTTTTGAAATAGTCCAGGCAACAGGTAATTAGAGCATGAATTAGAGTGTTGGACATCTGAATAGGGAGAAGGGGAATGTGACAAATGTTAGTGAAGTTAAAATGAAAAGATTTGGCAACATGATTAGGCAATTTGAGTGAAGAATTGAGGATAACACCAAGGTTGCAAACCTGGAAGAAGTGGTGCCTTGTATAGAATAGGGAAATGTGAAAGAAGGCTTAGTTTTGCAGTAAAGATAGTAAGTTCTGTTTTGCATATATTGAATCTAAGATGATTATGGGATATTCAATTCAAAATATCCAGTAGGTAGTTAATGATGTGAGACTAGATGGAGTTCAGGAAAGAGACTAAGGTTGGATTTATAGATCTGGGAGTCATCTGGATAAAGAAGATGATTAAATCTATGGGAGTTAGTTAAATCATCAAGTAAGAGTGTTTGGAGAGAAGAAAAGGCTTATATTGGATATTTGGGGAATGTCCACATTTAGGTAGAGTGAGATGAAGATGAGCTAGCGAAGGAGATTGGGAAGGAGTAGTCAGAAAAATGGGAGAATCAAGAGAAGGCAGTCACAAAAACCCAGAGAGGAAAGGGTATCGGAGGATCAAATGCTACAAAGATTTAAAAAAAAAAAAAAAGAATGAAAAAAGAATGTGGTTTGAGAAAAAGCTATTCAGTGGGGAAATTGAGATTATTGGCAACTTTGGAGAGAACTTTTTTTTTTTTTTTGAATGATGACAGTAGAGGTTAACTTCCAAAAGATTGAGAAGTGAAGGTGGAAGAAATAGAAGTAGAAAGGATAGATAATTTTTTTCTAGAAAGTTGGATAATGAAAAGTGTAGAGGGCTGAAACTCCAAAATATTTGAATCAGACAACTGAGCACTTAAGGCTAATTACCTATTGGATGTGAGATAATGACTCTATTAGCATATATTTGGATAAATGGCTCTTCTCACCATTGGTGCTTGCTGAATGTTTGGTGTTAAGATAATCCGAGGCAAAGATTGGAGGGCAGGGGAAGAGGGACCAGAGTCACTTGGCAGCAGGACAAAGAGGAGAGAAGTTGATGACTGCTGACTCCAGAATCAAGGATTCTGCTTGCCTGCCTCCTCCTCTCCCTAAAGACTAAGGACTTTAATTCATCCTGACTCTGACTGACCCCGAGGTCTCCAGGGAGCTAGCCCATACTTTACAGAAAAGGAAAAAAGATACAGCTTGAGGACATGGTATGTGGGTCTAATCTAATGTGGGTTTCTTAAAGATGATAAAATCTGGACCTAGTTATTAATGAGAAAGAACCAACAGATATTGAAGATCAAATAGAAGGAGGTTGATTAAAGAGGTCAGTCTGCTAAAGAAGGTGGAGGGAGCATAGGGTCATGAATATGTGGATAAGGAGAAGGGTTACCTCTTTATTAGACTAAAAAGACCAAAATAGGAAGCTAGAGAATGGCAAATAATATTAAGAGAAGATAATAGGGAGCTCATATTAAATGGCTTCTGTTTTGTTAGTAAAGTATAAGATGAGTTTCTTGATTGGTAGAATGGGAAGAGGAGAAGTTTGAAAGGCTACCTGGGAGAAGAGAAAGTTCAGAACAGCCTTTGAAAGGAATGGGATAGAGAATCAGTGAGAGAGGGAGGGGTAAAGGTTATTGCATTAAACCAGTTGAGATGAGAATGATATAGATGAAACTTATTGCTTTGAATTTCACAAGTTGGAAAGGACTTTAGAAATTATAGACTCCAACCCATTCATTCTATAGATGAGAAAACTGGGCCTTAGAAAGGCAAAATGGCTCATCCAAGTCATATAAGTAAAGAATAGCAAAACTAGTATTTATTTTTAAAGTTTTATTGATGTAGTTTATATTACAATATTTATAGATTATCTCTTATTTGTGAAATGTTGTAACAAAGGAATAATAGTAATTAACAATGAACATTTATATAAATAACATAATAAAAAATAAGTTAATAATTAACATTTATATAAATGACATATATTATAAACCAGGTACTATGCTGAAGGCTTTATAATTATTATTTTATTTGATCCTCACCACCATTGGAGTTAGGTGCAATTATCATAATCCCCATTTTACAAATGAGGAACTGAGGTAAATAGAAGCTAAATGACTTGCTCAGGGTCATACAAATAGGAAGTACTTGAGGAATTTGACTTCTGGTCTTCCTGACTCCAGGCCTAGAACTCTATCTAATTGCACCATCTAGATGCCTCATAAACAATTAAATAAAACTGACAATATGAAAGTGTATGCGTCATTCCAGCATCTTTACCGTTCTATTTTTAATTGATTTTTTAAATTAGCATCTATTTTCTCTCCTTCCTACTTTATTGGAAAAAAAAAAAGAGAGAAAAGAATAATAAACTACTTGTGATAAATGATAGTCAAAGCTAAATATTCTGTTATTAGTCAATAATTAGTCAAAAATATAAAGTCACATTCTGCATATTAAATCTATTACCTCTCTGGGGGAAGATGTATAGTGTTCATCTTTAGTAATTCTTTGAAATCATGGATGACTATTGTAATGATCATAGTTTTTATAGCGTTCAAGATTGTTTTTATATTATTATTATTGTATGAATTGTCCTTCTGATTCTACTTAGAGTTTTCACTTGTTTTGTTCTTCTGGTTCTTTTTACTTCACCATGCATCAGTTCACATAAGTCTTTCCATGTCTCTTTCAAATCATTCATTTCTTACAACACATTAGTATTCAATCACATTCATATGCCATTCATTCAGCCCTTCATCATTTCATGTATATTCCTCAAAAAGTATATACATGTACACTAAATAGCATTATAGACAGAGGTTTATTACCATAGATTCAAGAAACAACCACTTTGAGGGGGAAGGAGTCATGTTAGGGATAAAACATGCTCAAAGTTGGAGTTCAAGCAAGGCAGTTATGTATCATAAAAAATGGCTTGCTAGATAATAGATAATTAGTTCTAGATATAGGGACATTTCAGATCAGATTTGGTATTGATACCAGGGTTAAGAGGGAAGTTTCTTTATTAGAAACAGAAATTGGGAAAGATTTTGAATTGGCTAATCTAATGTAAGGGAAGTAATTCAAGACTGCTGCAGTCAGCCAGGAACATAAAGAGAAACCAAAAAAATTTAGGAGACATGAATTAGAGAATAAGGGTCTAGAATAGATAGAAAGAGAGGATGGATAATCCAGAGAGTGAAAGAATTCCTTTTGGAAAGGGATACAAAAAAAAGAAATTTAAATAACTAAAAAACAGGATTTGTGGAAGGGGAGAAGGTAAAATCTACTTGACTGAGAGGAAAGAAAAGGGGTAAGAACCAGATAAAAGCCGGAGAGAAGACAACATTATCTCCAAAGGGAAAGAGGTAACAAACCAGAGGAGAGGTGAAGGAAGGCAAGACAGGACCACTCTTTAAAAAAAAAAAAAAAAAAAAAAAAAAAAAAAAAAAAAGTAACTGAAGGAACATGGTATCCTATTCACTGAGAAAAAGGAGGGGGGAAAATTGTAACTTCCAAAAACCTCCAGTATTAAAGAGAGAAGGAGGAAGATATAAACCTAACTTTCTTTTTTTTTTTTTTTTTTATTAGCTTTTTATTTACAAGATATATGCCTGGGTAATTTTTCAGCATTGACCCTTGCAAAACCTTCTGTTCCAATTTTTCTCCTCCTTCATTCCCCCCCTCCCCAGATGGCAGGTAGACCCATACATATTAAATATTTTAAAGTATATGTTAAATACAATATATGTTTACGCATCCATACAATTATTCTGCTGCACAAGAAAAATCAGACTTAGACATAAGGTAAAAATAACCTGAGAAGGAAGTCAAAAATGCAAGCAGACAAAAACAGAGGGAGTGGAAATGCTATGTTGTGGTTCACACTCATTTCCCAGAGTTCTTTCACTGGGTGTAGCTGGTTCTCTTCATTATTGAACAAATGGAACTGATTTATTTCATCTCATTGTTGAAGAGAGCCATGTCCATCAGAATTGATCATCATATAGTATTGTTGTTGAAGTATATAATGATATCCTGGTCCTGCTCATTTCATTTAGCATCAGTTCATGTAAGTCTCTCCAGGCCTTTCTGAAATCATCCTGCTGGTCATTTCTTACAGAATAATAATATTCCATAACATTCATATACCACAGCTTATTCAGCCATTCTCCAATTGATGGGCGTCCATTCAGTTTCCACCTTCTAGCCACTACAAAAAGGGCTGCCACAAACATTTTTGCACATACAGGTTCCTTTCCCTTCTTTAAGATCTCTTTGGGATATAAGCCCACTAGTAACACTGCTGAATCAAAGGGTATGCACAGTTTGATAACTTTTTGAGCACAGTTCCAAATTGCTCTCCAGAATGATTGGATTTGTTCACAATTCCACCAACAGTGCATCAGTGTCCCAGTTTTCCCACATCCCCTCCAACATTCAGCATCATCTTTTTCCATCATCCTAGCCAATCTGACAGGTGTGTAGTGGTATCTCAGAGTTGTCTTAATTTGCATTTCTCTGATTAATAATGATTCGGAACATCTTTTCATATGGCTAAAAATAGTTTCTATTTCTTCATCCGAAAATTGAGTGTTCCTATCCTTTGGCCATTTATCAATTGGAGAATGGCTTGATTTCTTATAAATTAGAGTCAATTCTATTGAATTCTATATATTCCAAAATATATTTTGGAAATGAGACCTTTATCAGAACCCCTAACTTTTCAAAATTTTATTTGGCTACATTTTAATTTCTGAATTGTCTTCCTTCTTCCCTCCCTACCCCACACTAAAAAAGCTACCATTTGACATGGGTTTAGATATCTATGTAAAACCATATTGTACGTACTTCTTTTTCTGAAGGTAGAAAGGATCTTTCTTTATAGGTCCTTTACAGTTGATTTGAATATTAATAGTAACTCAGAACTTGGGAACAGTTATTCTTTGAACAATATTGCTGTTGTTATATATACCAGGACTTCTTAAACTTTTTTGACTCGTGACCCCTTTTCTCTCAAGAAATTTTTATGTGGCCCCAAGTGTATAGGTATATAAAATAGATATACAAATCAAACACTTACTGATAATAAATCACAATTTTGCTATTCTTGCATTCAGTTAAAAAACTCCATATGGGGTTGCAAATCACAGTTTAAGAAGCTGGGTTATAGATCATGTTCTCTAGTTTTGGTCATTTCACTTTACATTATTTCATGCAGATCTTTCCATGGTTTTCTGAAATCAGCTAATTATCAGTTCATGCAGCACAGTAGTAATCCATCACAGTTATATACTACAACTCGTTTAGCTGTTACTCAATTGATGGGCATCCCTTCAATTTCTAGTTCTTTGCCATAACAAAGCTATACATATTTTAGAACATAACTGTTTTTTTCCTTTTTCCCTGATCATCTTGGAAAACAGACCTATTAGTAGTATATACAATTGTATAATTCTTTGGGCGTGATTCCAAATTGCTCTCCAAAATAGTTGGATCAGTTCATAGTTCCACCAGTAATGTATTAATGTCCCAATTTTTCCACATTCCCTCCAATATTTATTGTTTTCCCCCTTCTATCATTTTAGTAACCCTGATAGATTTTGGTACTTCATGGTTATTTTGATTTGTATCAATAATGATTTAGAGGATTATTTTATGATTATACAAAAAACTGTAATTTTGTACATGTTGATTATACAAAAAAAACTTGTTAAATCCTTTGACCATTTGTCAGTTGGGGAATGACTCATATTCTTACACATTTGACAAAGTTCTCTATGTATTTGAGATATGAGACAGTTATCTGAGAAAGCATATATAAACATTTTTCCCCAGTTTTCTGCTTTCCTTCTAATTTTGACTACATTGGCTTTATTTGTACAACCCCTTTTAAATTTAATGAAATCAAAACTATTCACTTTATATCTTACAATGCGCTTTATCTCTTGCTTATTTATAAATTCTTCTCCTATCCATAAGTCTGGTAGGTAATGGTGTTACCTATTCTGGTTTTCTTAAGCTATCTCCCTTTATACCTACTTCCATTTTGATTTTTTTTTTTTTTTTGGTAAATGGTGTAAGATACTGATCTGTTCCCATTTTTTTCTAGACTGCTTTCTAGTTTTTCCCAACGATTTTTTTTTTTTTAACAAATAGTGTATTCTTATCCCAAAAGCTTAAATCTTTACATTTGTCAAACACAAGGCTACTATAATCATTTGCTCCTGTATATTGTATGTCTACTCTGTTCCATTGATAATACCTTTCTATTTCTTAACTAGCATTAGATAGTTTTGATAATTACTGCCTTACATTACTGCCGTACATTTTGACCTACACCTAATACCATATACCAATGGTCAAAAAGGATCCATGATTTAAACATAGTGATATTATAAGCAACTTAGAAGAACATAGGATAGTTTACCTCTCAGACCTGTGGAAGAGGAAGGAATTTATGACCAAAGAAGAACTAGAGATCATTACTGATCACAAAATAGAAAATTTTGATTATATCAAATTGAAAGGTTTTTGTACAAACAAAACTAATGCAGACAAGATTAGAAGGGAAGCAATAAACTGGGAAAACATTTTTACAATCAAAGGTTCTGATAGAGGCCTCATTTCCAAAATATATAGAGAATTGACTATAATTTATAAGAAATCAAGCCATTCTCCAATTGATAAATGGTCAAAGGATAGGAACACTCAATTTTCGGATGAAGAAATAGAAACTATTTTTAGCCATGTGAAAAGATGTTCCGAGTCATTATTAATCAGAGAAATGCGAATTAAGACAACTCTGAGATACCACTATACACCTGTCAGACTGGCTAGAATGACAGGGAAAGATAATGCGGAATGTTGGAGGGGATGTGGGAAAACAGGGACATTAATACATTGTTGGTGGAATTGTGAATACATCCAGCCATTCTGGAGAGCACTTTGGAACTGTGCTCAAAAAGTTATCAAACTGTGCATACCCTTTGATCCAGCAGTGTTACTACTGGGCTTATATCCCAAAGAGATCTTAAAGAAGGGAAAGGGACCTATATGTGCACGAATGTTTGTAGCAGCCCTTCTTTGTAGTGGCCAGAAACTGGAAACTGAGTGGCTGCCCATCAATTGGAGAATGGCTGAATAAATTATGGTATATGAATATTATGGAATATTATTGTTCGATAATAAATGACCAACAGGATGATTTCAGAAAAGCCTGGAGAGACTTACATGAACTGATGCTGAGTGAAATGAGCAGGGCCAGGAGATCATTATATATTTCAACAACAATACTATATGAGGATCAGTTCTGATGGACGTGGCCATTTTCAGCAATGAGATGAACCAAATCAGTTCCAATGGAGCAGTAATGAACTGAACCAGCTACACCCAGCGAAAGAACTCTGGGAGATGACTAAGAACCATTACATTGAATTCCCAATCCCTATATTTTTGCCTGCCTGCATTTTGGATTTCCTTCACAGGCTAATTGTACAATATTTCAGAGCCAATTCTTTTTGTACAGCAAAATAATGGTTTGGTCATGTATACTTATTTTGTATTTAATTTATACTTTAATATATTTAACATGTATTGGTCATCCTGCAATCTAGGGGAGGGGGTGGGGGGAAGGAGGGGAAAAATTGGAACAAAAGGTTTGGTAATTGTCAATGCTGTAAAATTGCCCATGCATATAACTTGTAAATAAAACGCTATTAAAAAAAAAAAAAAAGCTATCAAACTATGCATACCTTTTAACCTGGCAGTGTTTCTACTGGGCTTACATCCCAGAGAGATCTTAAGGACAGAAAAGGACCCACATGTGCAAAAATATTTGTGGCAGCCCTTTTTATTGTGGCAAGAAACTAGAGACTGAGTGGATGCCCATCAGTTGGAGAATGGCTGAATAAGTTATGATATATGAATGTTGTGGAATATTATTGTTCTGTAAGAAATAGTCAGGAGAATGATTTCAGAGAGACCTGAGGAGATTTACATGAACTGATGCTAAGTGAAATGAGCAGAAACAGGAGATCATTCTATATGGCAACAAGAAGATTATACAATGATCAATTCTGATGGATTTGGCTCTTTCCAACCATGAGATGATTCATATCAGTTCTAATAATTTTGTGAAGAAGAGAAACCAGAGAGAGGACTGTGGGAACTGATGTGAACCACGGCATAGCATTTTTACTCTTTCTGTTGTTGTTTGCTTGCATTTTGTTTTCTTTCTCAGTTTTTTTTTTTTTTGATCCTATTTTTCTTGTGCAGCAAGATAATGGATAAATATGTATACATATATTGCATTTAACATATATTTTAACATATTTAACATGTATTGGATTACCTGCCATCTAGGGAAGAGGGTAGGGAGAAGGAAGGGAAAACTTGGAACAAAAGATTTTGCAAGGGTCAATGTTGAAAAATTACCTATGCATATGTTTTGTAAATAAAAAGCTTTAATAAAAAAAAAAAAGCCTTATAATATGGTTTAAGATCTGATACACCTAAATTTCCTTCCATTATATTTTTTTCCTTAATTCTTTTTATATTCTTTGTAAAGGGATGAAACTCTGAATATGTGCACTGGAATCAGACAACCAAGCACTTAAGGTTAATTGGACAATACTCTATTAGCATATGTTTGGAAAATGGCCCTTCTCACTATTCTGTGCTGGCTCAATCTCTTGGTGTATATACATAATTGTAGGAGGGATTAGGGGATGGAGTAAGACAAGCCAGGGTCACTTTGGCAGTAGATGAGGAGAAGGGAAGTTGTGGAGAGCTTGCGTCCATCCCCTTCACTTTTACCTCTAAAGACCAAAAGACTAAGGACTTTTGCTTATCCTGACTCTGGCTGATTCTAAGGCATCCAGGATGCTAACTTGGTCTTCACAATTCTTGACATTTTATTTTTTCACATGAATTTTTTTTTTTTCCTAGCTCAAAATTTTTGGTAGTTTGATTGTTTTGGCATTGAATAAATAGATAAGTTTAAGTAGAATTGTCTTTTTTTCATATTGGCTTTGCCCATCCATGAACAATTAATATCTCTCCAATTATTTAAGTTTCATTTTTTTATAAAAGTGTTTTATAATTATATTCATAATAGCTCTTGGCAGATATGCTCCCAAGTATTTTATATAATCTGCAGTTATAGATGGTTATCTCTTACTATTTCTTCTTTGGTGATATATAGATATATAGCCAGTGGTTTATATGGTTTAAGATATTTTATATCTTGCTACTTTGCTAAAATTATTATTTCAACTAATTTTTTAATTTAATCATTAGGATTTTCCAAGTATATCATCACATCATCTGCAAAAAACGTTTTATTACCTCATTGGCTCATTTGATTCTTTCAATTAATTTCTTTTCCTTCTCTTATTGCTAATATTTCTAATACAATATTGAATAAGATTGGTGATAATGGGCATTCTTGTTTCACTCCTGACTTTATTGGGAAGGCTTCTCTTTTATTCCCATTGCAAATAATGCTTTCTGATAGTTTTAGGTGTATGATTCTTCTCATTTTAATGAAAAATATATTTATACTTATGCTTTTGAGTGAGTGTTTTTAATAGGAATGAGGACTGTATTTTGTCAGAAGCGGTTTTCTGCATCTACTGATATAATCATGATTTTTGGTACTTTTTGTTACTGATACAATCAATTATGCTAATAGCTTCCTTATATTAAATCATCCCTACTTGGTCACCATGTATAATTTCCATTCACATAAGTGAATGGATTAAACAATCCAGTCAAAGAGTGACATTGAATAAGGAAACAAAAGCCTGAGATGTATTGCCGATAAGAAACATTTAAAAAACAGACATATGCAAAATAAAACTAATTACTGTGCCTTTTTTAAAAAATTAAAAGCTTTTTTTGACAGAACGTATGCATGGGTAATTTTTACAACATTGTCCCTTGCACTCAGTTCTGTTCCAACTTTTCCCTTCCCTCCCTTCACCCCCTCCCCTAGATGGAAGGCAGTTTTATACATGTTAAATATGTTAAAGTATATCCTAGATATAGTATATGTGTGCAGATTCATAAAGTTCTCTTGTTGCACAAGAAAAATTGCATTCAGAAGGTAAAAATAAGCTGGGAAGAAAACCAAAAATTCAAGTAGTCCACATTCATTTCCCAGTGTTCCTTCTCTGGGTGTAGCTAATTCTGTCCATCATTGATCAATTGGAACTGAATTAGATCTTCTCTTTGTCAAAGAAATCCACTACTATCAAAATAACATCCTCATACAGTTTCATTGTTGAAGTGTATAATGATCTTTGGTTCTGCTCATTTCACTCAGCATCAGTTCATGTAAGTTTCTCCAAGCCTCTCTATATTCATCCTACTGGTGGTTTCTTACAGAACAATAATATTCCATAACATTCATATACCACAATTTACCTAACCATTGTCCAATTGATGAGTATCCATTCATTTTCCAGTTTCTAGCCACTATAAAAAGGGCTGCCACAAACATTTTGGCACATAGAGGTCCCTTTCCCTTCTTTAATATCTCTTTGGGATATAAGCCCAATAGTAACACTGCTGGATCAAAGGGTATGCACAGTTCAATAACTTTTTGAGCATAATTCCAAATTGCTCTCCAGAATGCCTGGATGTATTCACAATTCCACCAAAATGCATCAGTGTCCAGTTTTCCCACATCCCCTCCAACATTTATCATTATCTCTTCCTGTCATCTTAGCCAGAAAATTACTGTGCTTTAAATGAATTCAAAAAAGGAGGAATTGTATCATACCATCTGACAAACCAAAAACAAGCATTCAAAAAAAAAAAGAGAGAGAGAAAAAAAGAGAGATAGGGAAATTATTATTATTGTTACTTTTTTAAGCTTTTTATTTTCAAAACATATGCACGGATAATTTGACAACATTGACCCTTGCATAGACCTTGTGTTTCAGATTTTCTCCTCCTTCCCCTTATCCCCTCCCCTAGATGGCAAACAATCCAATATATGTTAAAATATATATTAAATCCAATATGTATAAATATATTTATATATTTCTTTTGCTGCACAATAAAAATCAGATCAAAAAAAGAAAGTAAATGAGTAAGAAAACAAAATTCAAGCAGACAACAACAAAAAGAGTGAGAATGTTATTTTGTGATCCACATTTCGTTCTCACAGTCCTCTCTCTGGGCGTGGATGGCTCTCTTTGTGACAAGATTTGACATCAGTCATCTCATTGTTGGAAGGAGTTAGCCGAATTGGTCATTTTATAATATTCTTGTTACCATGTACAATGATCTCCTGGTCCTTCTCATTTCACTTAGCATCAGTTCATGTAAGTCTCTCCAGGCCTCTCTAGAATCATCCTCCTGATCATTTCTTATAGAACAGCAATTATGAAAAGAGCTGCCACAAACATTTTTGCACATGTGGGTCCCTTTTCTTCTTTAAGATCTCTTTGGGATATAGGCCCCATAGAAACACTGCTGGATCAAAAGGTTATGCACAGTTTGATAACTTATTGAGCATAGTTCCAAATTGCTCTCCACAATGGCTGGATCCGTTCACAGTTTTACCAACAATGTAGTAGTTAACTATTATGCTGAAAGAAACCATAGAGAGAAAACCAATGTCAGTAATAACTTCTAAACTCTTACTGCCTAAGCATCCAAATTCATTAACGAAACAACTGAACTTTAAAAAAAAATTGATACTACTAGCACAATAGTGTTAGGAGACATAAATTTTCTTCTTAGTTTTTGGTAAGTCCAATACAAAGATAAGCAAAAAATATATATATACTGAAGAAATTACTAGAGAAATTAGAGTTAGAAAGCTTATAGTATCTTTTCAATGGGATAGCAAAAGAATATACCTATTTCTCAGGACCACATGAATCTTAACAAAAATTACCCTAGGGTCTTTGTGTTGATCAAATACTTGTTTACTAGCTACTTTTGCTTTCCTGTATTGTGTAGCTAATTAATTTTTCTATTTTTTACCATTGATAAGTTTCAAAAATTGGTGCTTTATAAGGTAGTGTAGTTTGAAATTTGGCACTGCTAGGCTCTCTTTGTTCCTCCTCCTTGTCATTATTTCCCTTGAGATTCTTGACTTTTTTTCTCCATCTGAATTTCATTATTATTTTCTCTAGTTCTATAAAGTAATCTTTTGGTAGTTCCAAAGTCAGTTAAAGTAGCATTAATCATTTTTATTATATTGATTTATCTTTGTTGTTCAGTTGTTTTAATTGTGTCTGATCTTTCTTGACTCCATTTGGGATTTTCTTGGCAAAAGATACTGGAATGGTTTGCCATTTCCTTTTCCAGTTCATTTTACAGATGAGGAATTAGGCAAACAGGGCTAAGTGAAATGTCTAGAGTCATGCAGCTAGTAAGTATCTGAAGCCAGATTTGAATTCAGGAAGCTGAGTCTTCTTGACTTCCAGCCCAATACTATGCATAACTTAGTTGCCCAGTAGATTCATCTTTTCCACAAACAATATTTTTCCAGTTAACTTAGATTTTTATATAAACAATGGTTTGTAGTTGTATTTATATAGTTCTTAAATATATCTTAGTTGATAGACAACTAAGTATTTTTAATAGTATTTTATTTTTCCAAATACATGTAAAGATAGTTTTCATCACTCATTTTTGTAAGACTTCATGTTCTCAATTTTCTTATTCCCCAAAACAGCAAGCAACTGATAATACATTAAATATGCCCAATCCTTTTAAACATATTTCTATATTTGTCTTGTTGTATAAGAAAAATAAGACCAAAAGCGGAAATAAAAAAAAACATGAGAAAGAAGGGGAAAAAAAAGGCAGGCAAACAAAAAAAAAAAAAGGTGAAAATACTATTTTTCTGTCCACATTCAGTATTTATATTATCTCTTTGGATGCTATTGCCATTTTCCATCATAAGACTTTTCGAATTGCCTTGAATCACCTCATTGTTGAGAAGAGTCAAGTCCATCAGAGTTGATCATTACATAATCTTTTTTGATACTGTGCACAATTGTTTTTCTGGTTCTGCCCACTTCATTCCACATCAGTTCATTTAGGTCTTTCCAGGCTTTTCTGAAATCAGCTTGTTCATCATTTCTTATAGAGCAATAATATTCCATTACCTTCCTATACCATAACTTATGTAGCCGTTCCCTAACTGATAGGCATCCACTCAGTGTCCAGTTCTTTGCCTTTACAAAAAGAGCTGCTATAAATATTTTTTGGGGGGAGGGTCCTTTTCTCTTTTTTTCCGATCTCTTTGAGATACAGATCCAGTAGTGAGACTGCTGGATCAAAAGATATGCAGTTTTATAGCCCTTTAGGCAAAGTTCCAAATTGTTCTCCAGAATGTTGGATCATTTCACAACTCCACCAACAATGCATTAATGTTCTCGTTTTCCTACATCCCTTCCAGTATTTATCATTATCTTTTCCTGTCATTTTAGCCAATAGAAGAAGTATGAGGTAGTAGCTCAGAAGAAAACTAAGTATTTTTATTGCATTATTAATTTTAAATAATATTTTATTTTATATCTTCTTGCCCAAAGTGTTGTGCAGTGTATAGAAATGCTGATAATTTGTGTGGATTTATTTTATATCTTAAAAGTTTGTTGAAATTATTCATTATTTCAATTAATTTTGTTTTTCTTAGAGTTCTTTAAGTATACCATCATATCTGCACAAAATAATATTTTTTAATCTATATTTATTCCCTTACTTTCTTTTTCTTATCTTGTTGCTATAAAATGCATTTTTAGTATTATGTCAAATAGAAGTAGTGACAATAGATGTCTTTATTTCAATCCTGATTATATTGAAAAGGATTCTAGTTTATCTCTGTTATGTGGTACCTCTTGGTGTGTATGTATGTATGTGTATGTGTATTATATGTATATAATATATGTTTATATATACACATGTGTATATTTTTGTGTTTATGCACACATTTATATATGTGTGTGTATTTTTATACACACACACACACATATAGTTATCCAAAAGTCATAGTTATTAAAGCTTAAAAGCTTTAATTTGGAACTTTGCCTAAAGGGCTATAAAACTGCATATCTTTTGATCCAGCAGTCTCACTACTGGATCTGTATCTCAAAGAGATCGGAAAAAAGGAGAAAAGGACCCCCAAAAATATTTATAGTAGCTGTTTTTGTAAAGGCAAAAAACTGGACGTTGAGTGGATGCCTATCAGTTAGGGAATGGCTACATAAGTTATGGTATAGGAAGGTAATGGAATATTATTGCTCTATAAACTTTGGGGACTCCCTGTACTATTTGTCATTTTAAGGAAAATGTTCATTCTTTCCTATGTTTTCTAGTGTTTTTAACAGAAATGAGTATTATATTTTGTCAGAGCTAGGATTTAAATCCAGGTGTTCTGACCTAGTTATTTTCTCCTATCATATTATTTTTCCTCTTATATTTGTTTTGCCTTTCTTGTTCTTGGTTTTTCCTGAGCTTCCAAGGTACCCTGGGCTAACTGGTATTCCAGCCCAAGGCTTGGTTGCCAAGAAGCCTAATAGGTGTCCAGATGTGAGAGCTGCCTAGTAATTAGGAAAGTAAACATCTGGCCATGTCCCTTCCAAGAAAGTTTAGTAACATTGGCAGAAAATTTTTATGCTTAAAAATAAATTAGGGAATAAAAGATCTAAAAAGGAGTGGCAGATTCTGTTTATTCTAAATTTCCAAGTTTGCTTCTGGAAATTTGGTGTACATTCTAGTGCTTTTATAGTGTGTCTTAGCTTGGCTGGCACAGGGACCCAAGGTTGGAAATGTATTACTCTGAAGTCTATACAAAGCAAATGTGAGTTGAAAGGATTTGGTCTTTATAAATCCTTTTTGGAATGAGTTTCTGAGTTTACTGTGTTGCCTCCTTTAGAATCTTCAGATGAAAGTGGTGTGGCAAACACTTCCTCAAGGACTCAGCTGCCCCAGTCAATGAAGATTATGCACGAGATCATGTACAAACTGGAGGTGCTCTATGTCCTATGTGTGCTGCTGATGGGCCGTCAGCGGAATCAGGTGACTGTCTTCCTATAGCAAAGGCTCAAGCGCTTTTTTGATACAGAATGATCATGTTATTTGTTCATAGTTGGTGTACTGCATTTATCTTGGTACTCAGACACTCTAGGTCCCTGCCAAAATGAAACCCCAAGTTGATGCAGAGGCTTGGACCTTTTTGACACCACTATGCCAGCTGTGCCTCTGCTGCCTCTGTAGCGAGAGCAAAAGTAAATACAAGTTCCTGATGTATTAGTGTTTGAATACCTCTAAGAAATGAGGAAGATCAGAAGATGGAAGAGCTCTATTATACTTGGGAAAACTGGGCAGAGCAGTTTTCAGTCATGCTCAGTCCATTTCTAGTGCAATACAGCTCCCTATGTAGAAGAGGCAAGTGTGTATAGCAACTCCTTCGGAGGAAGGAGAACCATGATCATCTTTAGTGGTTGGTTTATTTTTAAAAATTGATCAGAAGTAGTTATTTCCTAATAACCAAAGATCCATGGGTATATTCCGTTAGTAAGGCTTAAAATAACCAAAGGAGGACTTTCCTAAATAGAGGGGGAGGTATGGGAGGAAAGGATAATAGCTAATCCTAGTCTTAGGGAAATTTCCACCTTTTCAACAGGAAAAGTCTTTCCTCACATTGTTGATGTAGAGATGACTTCTAAAAACTCACCTGAATGTCAGAACAGAAGGGATTTTAGAGATCTATTAGAATAACTCTCTTATTTTATTTTGCTTTTTAAAGTAAATTTTATTTCATATTCTGATCTGCATTCTCTTCCCTCCTCCCACCTCCCTGCTTCCCTCCATTCCTAATTTTTAAGAGGAGGATTTTGAGGTCCATAGAGGGGAAGTGACTTGTCTAAGATCATATAACTAAATTCATTAGCTAAATTAGTCAGATAGCAGCAGGATCCCATTAAGGATACATGAATCTTCAAGGACCACAGTTGGCCAGAGATCGTCAGAGGGTTTGACCAGTTGTTACAAGTAGTTCAGCTGGTATTTAAGGAATCTCAGTCCATAAAGTTCCCATGTGTTTAGATGTTCTTGCTTATAAAAATAACTTATGTACAAACTGCTGGAAGGAGCCTTTTACTAGTTTTCTGTTCCAGAACAGGGTCCCAGCTTTTAAGCATCTATGAACACTTCTCACATTTATCTAAACTTGATCCCACAAGCCAACAGCCAAACATTTCATATAGCCCTCACTCACCTCTATCATTTGAAGCACACAGTATCTGATGATATACCCACAATCCCCTTAAGCCATCTAAATGATATTTTTTGGGAAAATGTTAGTTTTTTTTTCTGGAGATGTTGTATTCAAAAGCAGGAATAAGCTTTCTGCTTTGGAACCAAAAATACTCTTTTTTGCCTTCTTTTATTTTGTCAATTCTATATATATACAGTATAAACATCATCAGATGTTTACTTTGTATGTACAGATTATAAAGTTGTCTTCCCTACCACAGAGATGGGACATTTTTCCCTTTTGCCAGTCCTAATAAAAGGGACAATACACAAACTCACCCAATCAAAGTGAAGGAGTAATCCCAAATGCTGAAGGCAGGGAATTCTATGGTTTTCACAGTCTTGTCCGAGAGTACTGACTATAAAATTAGAGTATACCTGCTCTACAATCATTTGTCTTAACTGGATAAAGACAGGTATCTTATGTTCATAAATGTTGTGACCCCTTTCAGGCCTTATATTTTAGGATTCCCAGATCTCAAACCCTCTGCTGAGAGGTAGACATTGACGTTAGATCCAGAAGGAGGAATCAAGGAGAACTGCTTAGATGAACCTCCTGTAGGAGTCCTTTCTGACTTTGCTCCTGTCTTGAAATACCTATAGTACGAGTGAAATGAGCAGGACCAGGAGATCATTATATACTTCAACAACAATACTAGATGATGACCAGTTCTGATGGATCAGGCCATCCTCAGCAACGAGATCAACCAAATCATTTCTAATGGAGCAGTAATGAACTGAACTAGCTATGCCCAGAAAAATAACTCTGGGAGATGACTAAAAACCATTACATTAAATTCCCAATCCTTATATTTATGCACACATGCATTTTTGATTTCCTTCACAAGCTAATTGTACAATAATTCAGAGTCTGATTCTTTTTGTACAGCAAAATAATGTTTTGGTCATGTATACTTATTGTGTATCTAAGTTATATTTTAATATATTTAACATCTACTGGTCATCCTGCCATCTAGAGGAGGGAGTGGGGGGGGGGGGTAAGAGGTGAAAAATTGGAACAAGAGGTTTGGCAATTGTTAATGCTGTAAAGTTACCCATGTATATATCCTGTAAATAAAAGGCTATTAAATTTAAAAAAAAAAAAAAAAAAAAGAAATACCTATAGTACAGTGGAGACAGCTCTGTGAAGGAAGTCAAGAAGACCTTGTTTTCTCTATAATCTAGTCTTCTGGTTAACCAAGGGCTTTGTATTATGGTGATAAACTCTTTATGTGAATTAGCATAGCTGGCATGAATTTGTTTGGTCTGCTGTCAACATGTCAGTCACCCAAGGAACATCTCTTTAATCTCTGAGTGGTTCATTCATGACAGGTTTGGATTCTTCAGAGTATGTGGTGAGAAGATTTTTGAGAACAGTGCCCTGTGAGGACTTTTAATTCCTTGTTTGGTAGCCCACAGCTTTGTGGTTTAGGCCCCTATTTTGTGACAGTATCCTCTAGACTTGTTTGTGGCTTTTATCTCTGGAAACTTTAATTTCCTTTAATTTCCATATGGAAATTTATCAGTGGCTGAGTTGGATATTTTGCTTTTAATGTCTCTTTATTCCCCATCTAGGTTCATAAAATGATAGCAGAATTCAAATTGATCCCTGGGCTTAATAATCTGTTTGACAAATTGATATGGAGGAAACATTCAACATCCACCCTTGTTTTACATGGACATAACCAGAATTGTGACTGTAGTCCGGTAAGTTCTTCTATTAATTGTTGTCTTTCAGGGGTTTGATTCATAAGTAGAGGTGAGAGTTTAATAAGACAGGATTCATGACCTTGAGTACAGGAACAAAATAAACAAACTCCGTTTTATTTATTTATTTTATCAATAATTATAAGCATCATTTTCCAGTGTCTCCTTCCCTCCCAATTCCCTCTTCTCTTGAAACAGAGAAGAAGAATTGAGCAAAACAAGCCACCTTAATAGTTGTGTTTAACAGTGTCTTCCTTCTTATGTTTCTGTAATCTAAACACATCCCTGACAAGTGATAGGAGACAGCCCTTATCACCAGTCCTCTAGAATCAAGGTTGATGACTGTGTTAATTACAGTTCTGCTCACTCTCATTTTTTTCTTTTACATTATTGTGCCTGTTCTCTTGCTTCATTTATTCTGCTTCAGTTTACACAAGGCCTTCCGACTTGCCATTTTGTATGGTGTAGTATTTTCCATTGCATTCATGTATTCTTTTGTTCACCTCTTTTCTAAGAGACGGGCATTTACTTTGTTTGCAGGCTTTTATTGCCACAAAAAGTACTGCTATAAATATTGTTTGTATTTATGGGACCTTTTCCTTCAGTCTCTGACCTCATTAGGGGTCATTCCTATTGCTAGTATTGCTGGATTAAAGAGGTACATAGAACATAGTAACTTTTCCATGGCAAATGGCAAAAGTGCCATTTGAAATTGTTTTCCAGAATTATTGGAGCAATTCACAACTCTACAATAGTGTATTTGTCTGTCTTCTCGCAACTCCTTCAGGATTCTTTATTTTTGTCTTTTGTTATTTTTGCCAATCTAGATGTGAGGGAAAACCTTAGAAAAATTCTTACTTGCACTTCTTTTATTAATTAATGCCTTCCTTCATTTTACAAATGATGTAACAAGCCTAGAGAATGGAATTGAGATTCTTGTTTTAACAGACTCTGTAATATATTTTGAAGACATTTTGCTTTCTTTCTCTTAGGACATCACCTTAAAGATACAGTTTTTGAGACTTCTCCAGAGTTTTAGTGATCACCATGAGTAAGTATCATCTTTTTGGAAAGGGGTTTTATGTTGGCTGTGTTTTTAAGACACTGTTCCCCTCCAAGTCATTAATCCTAATTTAGGATAGCCAAATTGTCAGAGTACACACTATTGATATGATTCTACCAAACATCCATTCTTCTTTCTAAGTATATTTTTTAGATACTGTGATTTTGTTGATGTAGGGAATTCCTGCTGATGGGTACTCTTCTGTGAATGCAGATGAGCAGTTCTTCTACAATTTCTAGGCCAAACTGCCTGGAAAGTTTCACTGAGAAGCTGAGCAGGGTCATTAAGCCAGGCTGTGTCCGAGACAGTATTTGGACCCTGGTCCAGGCAGAGGCCAGTGCTCTTTCTAGCCAAACTACATCATGTTGTGTGTCTAAGGAGTATTGTTGAGGCCTGAATTGAGTTGAATGCTTGAAAGTAATAGACTGAGTCATGACAGAGTTCCTCTATGTTCTATTTAATTCAATTCAGTAGAGTTTATTAAGAATCTTCCTTGCATTTAGTACTTGGGTCTGTTGGAAGACATACACCAAAAAAAAACATAGATTCTTCCCTCAAAGAGATTGCAATCTCCTTAAGGAGACACATAAAACAGAATATTGTAGTAGCCATTAGATACTTTAAATGTCAAAATTAGATTGTGGGCTCCTTGAGAGCAAGAAGTTTCTTTTGTCTTTCTTAGTATCCCTAGAACTTAGCATGATGATCAACACATAGTAAGGGCTTAATAAATGTTTACTGACTGACTGACTTACATAGTGAATATGGAAAACACTTTTAGTTATGCCATCTGAGTCATAGCTTCACTTCAGGGAGCTGGGGAAGGCCTTTTAATTCCTGCATTTTCAGTCTTGTCCTCACTCTCAAATGATTTATCTTGTAAGACCATAGTATACAACTTGATGTGAATTTTATGGTAACCAAGAAAAGAAAGACCAAAAAAAAAAAAAAAAAAAAAAAAGAACAGAATTTTGTATGGGAGGAGGTGGAGGTCAAATCAATAAGAAGGAAAGAAAATATCCATTATTTAAAAAACATTTTCTTTTGGTATTCCTTCCATCACTCAATTCCTAATAACCTTCCCCTCTTTCTCTTCATCTATTCTCCAGTAATGAAACAACTTTCTAGTAACAAATAAGTACAGTTAAGTAAAACAAACCAACACATTGACCATGTCTGAAAACATATGCATCATTACACACCTGAAGAATGCTTTGCCCTAAATCCTCTGAAGTCAGAGTTGGTCATCACATTGGTCGTGGGTCTGAACTCTTTCATTATTGCTTTGTTTTACATTATAGTGTTCATCATGTAAATTGTTCTCCTAGTTCTGCTTACTTTACTCAGCATCAGTTCATACAAATCTTCCCAAGTTTCTTACAATTCCTCATATTTGTCATTCTTATAGCAATACTCTATTATATTTGTATGCCATGTTTTGTTTTTGTTTTTTAGCCACTTCCTAAACCACTTTCTTTCCAGGTCTTTGTCACTACAAAAAATACCACTATAAATATTTTTGTATATATAGTACCTTTCCCATTCTCCTTAAGCTTCTTTAGGTTTATGCCTAATGACTTAGCTAGTGTAGTTTCAAATTATTTTCTAGAAGAATTGAGCCAGTTCAGAACTTTACCAACAGTATTTTAGTGTGACTATGTTCCCATATAGAACCCTAGTTCCATATCTATCATTTTTAAATCTTTGCTAATCTGATGGGTATAAAGACCTCATAGTTTTAATTTCCATTGCTCTTTTTATTAATGATTTTGATCATTCTTTCATGTAATTTTTGTTAGTTTGAATTTCTTCTTTTGAAAACTACCTTATATCCTTTGATTATTTATCTATTGGAAAATGGCCCCACCTATTTTCTGGATACCAGAAGTGATCTACCGTAGTCAAGTCAGCTTAGGGAGAAATCTTCCTGCCCATAAGAAATAGGAAGATTTCTCTCCAGGCTGACTTGACTTCACTATAGTATTTTGGTATCATTCTACAACTCAAAAGAACATTCACACGCACACAGATCTCTTCTTCCCAAACACTCACAACACCTAGCTGAAGTCACAGGAATGTCTCTCTTGGGTTGAATCATTTCTATGCTTCACGAAGTACATACTATGTTCTGAGCCTGTGATTGGTGCTTGAGGGAGAAAACACATGTCACTTGTGGTGAAATCATGAAAGGACAGTACAGTTTGGTACAAAATTTAGTACAGTCCATAAATGCTTTGGATGGTCAGTGTACTGGCCACCTGAGAATATGGCAGCTGTACAAACTACATAGTCCAAATGAAAGCCTTTGGCCAATGTGGAAACCATAATTATTCTCCCTTACCTGCCCCAAATCCTATCTGTTTCAGGAATAAATATCTGCTGTTAAATAGCCAAGAACTAAATGAACTCAGTGCAATCTCCCTCAAGGCCAATATTCCTGAAGTAGATGCAGTTGTCAACACAGACAGGTAAGCCACTTATAGTGGAGAATCTCAGCAGAAGTCCCTGCAGTCTCACCTTGATTTACTCTGTTACTGCTTTGTGAGGAAAGAAGGTCATATACTTCACTTGATATGATGGCATGGGCACAAACATTTTGGAAGTATAACAGGAAGGAGAAGTAACTTCTTGTGTGTGTCCAGTTTGTCCTCCTTCCAGCCCCAGCCTTCATATAACCAAATCTAAAACAGTCTCAGGCACATGTCCAGCATCTGAACACTGCCCAGGAGTTTGGGAAAGGAAAAACTGCCCAAGAGTTGATGGGAAGAGAAGTTGAAAGGAAAAACTTGTCCAAAATGTGTGAAGGAAGTGCTTGGCTGTTAAATTCAGAGTTTTCTAGAGTCTCCTGGGGAGATGCAGGTCCTGGAGGGGAAGGGAAGCTGCCTGCTGTGCTGTGTGGCTTTCAGCCAGTCTGGAAGGACTCCCCTAACTCTCTGCACCAGTCACTGCCAACACAGGAAACCTGTCTTGGACTCTGGGGTTAAAACTCAAAACCCTGTAAATCTTTTAGACAGTGGTGATTTCCGTTTTTGGCTGAATTGTTTTTTTGGCCTCTTCCTTCTCCAGTCTCTTAGCTCTATATGAACTTTTACTTTTGTCTTTTGATTTTAGGAGTTTAGTCTGTGATGGAAAAAGAGGCTTATTAACTCGGCTGCTACAGGTCATGAAAAAAGAGCCAACCGAGTCCTCTTTCAGGTAGGTCTGGTATTTGTGGCTCTATTGGAATGACTGGCACCTCACAGCCTTGCCATGTGTGTTTGTCAACAGAGATGTTAGAAACTCTTCCCATAGTTACTTTAGGGGTTTGGTTGTCCTCACATAGAGACTTTCTCCCTCTTCACCCTTGTATATTGAGTTACAGACATGTATTAAGTTCTTGCTGTATTAGTAGAGCATGTTAGAAAGTATGTATAATACAGCAAAAGAACTCTGGGAGATGACTAAGAACCATTACATAGAATTCCCAATCCCTCTATTTTTGTCCGCTTGCTTTTCTGATTTCCTTCACAGGCTAATTATATACTATTTCAGAGTCTGATTCTTTTTGTACAGCAAAATAACTGTTTGGACATGAATACTTACTTTGTATTTAATTTATACCTTAACATATTTAACATGTATTGGTCAACCTGCCATCTGGGGGTAGGGGAAAGGAGGGGAAAAATTGGAACAAAAGGTTTGGCAATTGTCAATGCTATAAAATTACCCAGGCATATAACTTCTAAATAAAAAGCTATTAAAAAAAAAAAAAAAGAAATTATGTATATTAGAAACAACAAGGAAATAGCCAAGAAAGTCCTTGTCTATGAGGAGCCCAATAGCAGCCAGTCAAGGATGAAACTACCATTACTACTACTTATTCGATATTATTATAAGAGTTAATGTATTATTTAGTTTGAGCCTTTAAAACCTTATTAGGAAAGTAGTACAAGTATTATTATTCCCATTTATCAGATAAGGAGACTGAGATTTAGAGAAGGGAAATAACTTACTTAAGGGCAATCTTTTAGTAAGTAGCAGTTTGGCCTCAAACTTCAGGTTTTCTTACTCCAGATTTATATTTTTCCTACTGCCCTGGGCTCCCCTTTTAAGACATCCAATCTTTTAAGTTTGAAATAATTAAGGAACATACCTGTAGAACCACAGAAAAAAATGTATTACTACAGTATCTGGAATTTAGAATGATGGGATTGGCATCTACAGCTGGCAACTTTATTGAGAGAGAACAGCAAATTGTGTTTGGGTCACAGGTTTTGGCAAGCAAGGGCTGTTGAAAGTTTCCTCCGAGGGGCCACTTCCTATGCTGATCAGATGTTCCTACTAAAGAGGGGCCTTTTAGAGGTAAGTACCCAAATGAAGATGGATTTAAAAAAATTTTTTTTCTCAAAGCACAGTGGGTTTTTTTTCCCCCTGTTGTTTGATTATTGAGAGAGGAGGAAGGGTGTGTGTGTGTGTGTGTGTGTGTGTGTGTGTGTGTGTGTGTGTTGTATGTGTTTTGAAAATTTTAACTGATCTGGTTGAATTTCTTATAAAAAACTGATTCCCCTAAGTAACTCAAAGATATTATATAACATTTCCCAAATGGTCATGAAATCTTAGAAGTCATTTAATTCAATTCCTTTTTTCAGAAAAGGAAATTGAGGCTCAAAGAGAAGTGATTTGCCTAGACTAGAACTTGGGTCTGCTGCCTCTCAGTTTGTCACATTGTAAAGAGTGTTACCTTTAATTCAGGTTTATACTAAAGTGGACCAATGGTTCCCCTGAATGTGGGTATTCTCTTCTCTGGTGCAGATTATAATCCATCCTTACTTTCTCATTTTGTATGATTCTTGTCCATGTATTTGTGTGAATACAACACTTAAAGGCATATTCAGCTGCTGCTTTTATTTTTTCCTGAATACCAGTGCCACATTCTGGCTAGCTATTATTCCTCCTTCACCAAATGATGGGCCCCATTTCCTTTTCGAGTTATAGATGGGGAAAATAAATTTAAATATACTGAGAAAAAATATATACTAACAAAAGAGATCTATAATATTTGGAGAGCTATTTTTAAAAGTAAAACTTGAACAATCTCAGTTCTAAAGAAATGTAAAAACCTTAATTCTAAAGACAATTCTGCTTCTTCATTTAGCAGTAATCCCTACCTGCATCCTAACAGTAACCAAAGGGACAGCCTTGCCACCTCGGTGGCTCAAATTGTCCCAGCTTAGAAACAGGTCAAGCCCTGAGGTGTTTGATCATTAGAAATAAATGACTTCTGACTTCTACTGAAGATTTGGATCCAGTCAGAGGGAAGGTTTCTATAGACCTGAGTTTGACTAAGTATATACGAGTTTATGCTTCATGTAAGGAAGAGTTTTCTAATAATGAAAACTATTCAGCAATGGTACAGGCTGTTTTGTGAGGTAGAAAACTCCTTGCCACCAGAAGTATACAGAAGCCAAATGACTATTTGTCAATGATTTTAGAAATTTATCCACTAGGCTGTAGCTTGAACTGGATGACCTCCAAGGCCTCCTTTACCTCTAGGATTCTAGGAAGTATTTGGTTGAAATCTTTATATCATGAACAGATCACACCTTTGTGGTTCACAATTTGTAGCAATAGGGACTTCCAAGTGCTTAGTCAGTCTGTCTGCTCCAGGGGAACAGCTTTCTGGCTGCTCAATAATCCTGTTTGTTTTGGTTTGTTTCCAAAATAGCATATTCTATATTGCATCGTGGACAGTGAGTGTAAATCCAGGGATGTGCTTCAGAGCTACTTTGATCTCCTGGGCGAGCTGATGAAATTCAACATTGACGCTTTTAAGAGATTCAATAAATATATCAACACAGATGAGAAGGTAAAATATAAGAAATTCTTGTGGTTGCCATATCTGTCTTCAGAAAATTGTGTTAGTATAAACATGTCTTTTTTGAAGTCTGAGAATTCTTGTCAAGTATTCAGCTCTGTTTGTGGTCTGCAGGGCAGATGACCTTCAGGTCCCAAACTAGAGAATGCTGAAAAATTAGTAAGTTAACAAATATTTATTGAATACGTACTATATGCTCAGCTCTAAATAGGAGTTGTGAAAAGAGATAAAAGACATAGAAGACAGGGATCCTGCCCCTGAAGAGCTTATGATCTAGTTGGGGAGGCAAAGCATGTGAAATGAAACATACAAAAGGGTAGAATTGCATTAGTTTGTGAGGTTCAGATGATAAATATTATTAGGTGTTGAAAGAAATGGGAAAGATGGATAGGGACTGGGATCATTAGAGAAAACCTATGGTGGAGGTCATATCTGAGCTAGACTTTGAAGAATGGGTAGAATTCAAGGAAAGAAAGGAGTAGTGTCCCACATGGAAGAAAAAGTGTTAGCAGAGATAACATGTTGGAAACTGCATCTGAACTGGCCTAATTGGAACACTGTGGGACAGATAAAGTGTCAGATGTTATTTCTCAGGAATTTTTTATTACATATAAAGAGTTATATTACAAACAAATCTATTTATACAGTGGCTTTTAAGAGTCACATGCCTTTAGAAAGGCGGTACAGCTCCAAAGTCCCCTTCTGTTAATAATCTTTGGGGTATAGTTAGCAGACTTGTAAAAAGAGATCAGAAGCTTTATCATGCAGGTTGTTTGGAAGTTAGGATTTCTAAAGTTTAGGTCAGCCTATGAATCCAATGGGTCTGTCTCCTTATCAGTTTGCCCCAAGTTGGAATTGACCAGATATGGATTTCCATAGGAAATTTCCTATTGATTACTAACTCCAGATAATGAAAAGAATGAAAAGAAACCATATGTTAAGGTCTCAGTAGCTGAACAGGCAGTAAGTATGACAGGAATCCATGGCTTTATCTTTGTTAGGGCTATGAGGTGCAATCATACTGAATGCTTTCCCCTGCCCACACTGTGAGTTCTCTGCTTTAGTTCCAGGTTTTCCTGAGCCAGATCAATAGTTCATTGGTGGACTCCAATATGCTGGTGCGCTGCATCACACTATCTCTTGATCGATTTGAAAACCAATCAGACATGAAAGGTAAAGAGAAAGGATGGGTCTTGGGGGAGCGAAATGCATTCATTAGAAATCAGTGAAAGTTAAAGCTGTTTTTAGCCTTTCTCTTTATTAATGGCAGTCATTGGGGAGTGGTTGAATTTTCCTTCTAGTTTTTAAAATTCTCTTTTTGCCTTTTACACAATTCAAAGCTATTTTCATTACTGACACTTTACACAAAGGGGTAGTCAAATTTTAAAAAATTGTCTATCTCAGTCCTTCTACTTTTCTAAGCTTTTTAGTGGTTGGCCTGTGATAGAGAATATAGTGTTAGTTCTTCTGATACGATTATAATTGTGGTATTTTCTTCCCTCATCCCTACTGTGTGATGCAAACTACTGTTGATGTTTTAATTTGAGTAGCCCAGTATCAACTAATGTCCTGTAATAGAACTAGAAAATATTAGAACTGGGAAGATACATATGGGCCAACTAATCCAACTTAATTATTTGATCAATGAGAAAACTAAGGCCCAGAAAAGGAAGGGACTTGTCCAAGATCATCCACTAACTATAGCTGCTTAGCATGGGGACAGTAAAAAATAATAGCACAATAAATGAGAGTACTATGTCAAGACTGAGCATTGGGAGAGGTAGCTGGGTCAGAAGTTTCTGTTTTAATTAAAGTAATTTTAGTCAATAAGTAAATGAAAATGTTGCATTCCTTCAGTTTTATATTTCAGGGGCTATATCCAGACTCATATTTTTCTGGAACAGCATCTGTCATAAATTTACCAGGTCTCTACTTGACATTTGTTTAGACTTTACAAAAGTGGACAGAACCCTAAGCTTTGAATTTTCTGTTTTTTTTCCCTTTTGATACAATAGCCAACATCTGATTTTATATGTATTGTCACTACTACCTACAAAATAGAGAAGTAATTAAAAACTTAGGATAGCTAGATTTAATGATCTCTTTATACTCAGCTAGCAAGCTTTCCTCCTGCACTGCTTGGAATTTATTGACCATACACAGTATAGGGCACTTTAAGTAGTTTTGCAGAATATAAGATATAAAATATAATTCTTACTTTTAAGGAATTTACAGTTACATAGAGTTGTCCTCCTTTTCAGAAGATAATGCTTCTTGTAGTGATTATGATCTGTGGGTGTGACTAACAAAACCAAGCATAATACTCACGTGACTCTGGATAGCAGAAGGTCTGGACTCCTTGAATTTCCTCTTATTAATGTATTGAATTCTCCCATTTTCCACATAATCTTCATGGGAAAATGCCTCACAACTTTTCTTGTTTTCCAAGAAATAAAAAAATGGGCCAAAATTCCTATGGAAGCTGCCAGTGGCTGCCCAGCTTCTTCTTTAGAGATTTGCTGTTTAGACTGAGTGTCAGAAACATTTTAGTTCACCCTCCTCTTTTGTTTTATCTTTGTTGTTAAAATATTTTTATAAATATATTTTGTTTTTATATCACTTTCATTTCCTTTCCCTATTCAGTGAGCACTCTCATACAAGAAAATAAAGGAAAAAAGACATTTCAGCAAACCCAAAACTATCCAGTACATCAACCATGTGTGACAATATAATGTAGCATTCCACACTCCTAGTTCTCTCTCACTCCTAGTGAAATTGCCCAGAGTCATATAAATGAGTTAATACCTACTCTGTAGCAGTTCACCTAGGAGCCCCAGAGGACTCTTGACTTGCACTGTGTATTAACATTGTCACCAGTCTGAAGTAGAATAAACAATACCCTAACTATTCCCCTCAGTTCCTGTTTGCAATATTGTTGCCCACTCCTGGGAACACTTGAAAGACAAGACCTTTCCATTTAGAGTAGTCGTGGCCTAGAATCAGGTAGCATAAGCTCCCTAGAGAGAGATGAACTTCAGACATTATTTTACAGAAAAAGAGATGTGGATTGATAGAAAGGGAGGATACTCCAAATAGGAAGACTGTCTTAGAGGTTAGAACAAAATAAGTTGTAATTCATAGGTACCAACCAAGTTTTGAATGCCTACTGTGGGCAATGTGTCTTGTGATCATTGCTGTAAGGAGACAAATTGGACTCTCAGGGAACAAAGGTGGCAACTTAATAAGTTGTTTTGTTAGGCCTGAGCCAGTGCCCACTGGAAGATCTGCTCTCTTCAATTTGTTATTAATTTCAATTGCAGACCAAACTCTGTTTTTATTTGTCCCACAGTTGTACACGTTTTGTCAGAGTGCCGCCTGCTATCCTACATGTACCAGATGTCCAACAGAACTACTTTCCTTTTCCGTCTCATTAACATTATTCATGTACAGACTTTAACACAGGTAAGAGACTAAAATGTGACATTTGAGTATATAGCTAACCCGAGTATTAGGTCATGAACACAGCCTCTGTAATTCAGATTTTTATATTTTTGGCCATGTTTCCTCTGTTCTGTGTGCATATATATATAACCTTGTGGGCTCCTTGGGGAAGGAATCCTGTTCTTTTTTCCAACAATTGCATATTCTCTCTACTAGAGACCTTATTTCTCTGATATAACAAGACCATCCTTAGTCATTGGTCCAGGAGGAGAAACCTTGTAAATTTGCTTGCATAGGGTATATACTGCTACTAAGGTAGATCAAAAAGGAAGGATCCTTAACTTCTATAAGGAAAAAATACCATCGAAGCCCTCAACAAGTTATACTGTGACAGGTTAATACCAGATAGGATATATCAACAATGTGGGACAGCACTGTCATTTGCTTGGTTCATTTGCTTAGCTGTTTTTTTCATCCTGATCCTCGGAAGAGAATGGTATATCCCAAGTACATCAGTCTATTATTACGGTGGTGAACTTCTTACCCAAGTACTGGGTTCTATAAGGAGATGGTTTATAGTGGGCTCAGAAGAGAGGCAAGGACTGTGGAGTGAGATGAAGCAAAAGCTTGGAAAATAGGAGAGTTGAGGAGAAGTTGGGAAAGTGGAAGTCTTAGTGGTCTTTTCAGTTTATGAAGAATGTATACGAAGGATGGGTGCCTAAATAGTCTTCATCTCTGATGAGCAAAATTAAAACAAACAAACAAAAGAAATTGGGCTGAAACTACAGTG
Organism: Sarcophilus harrisii; assembly: GCF_902635505.1. Lineage (NCBI taxonomy): Eukaryota > Metazoa > Chordata > Mammalia > Dasyuromorphia > Dasyuridae > Sarcophilus > Sarcophilus harrisii. Next base: position 422,006,872 of record NC_045427.1, on the reverse strand, counting down.
TGAGTGACAGATAAGGTGTGGCAAGCTTCCTAACTTCAGGGGGTTATTAGGGATAATCAATGCAATTAGAGAGACAGCCCTCCCTGGACATCTGGGACTGGTCCTGGGAGCTCATACTGAATTCAGAGATCTCGGCTACAATTGCTCTTATTTACTTAACAAAAACTTTGAGCTTTAGGAAGCATTTACAGATCCAATCTTCCTCCTGTATTAGTAAAAATAGTAGTAGATGGTCTGAGATTAGCCTCCCCAATTTAGAGGTGTCATTACTGAATATTGTGTATTCCTTGAGCTAGAAGCTGTCAAGTGGCAGAACTGGAACACCAAATACTGGAATCCAGGTCCTTTTATTTCTAATCCAGGAAATTTCTGTTAGGAACTAGATTGGCTGTAATTACTGCTGGCCAGTTAAGGCAGGAAGCATTGTTTTGTGATCGTCTGTTGTGCTTTAGGATTACAGGGTTGCAGGCCTAAGGGTCATCTAGTCCATCCCTTAGTTAAGCAGAGATCCCTTTATAGCATTCAGACATTACTTGATGATCTCCAGTGGTTAAGAACCCACTTTAGACAGCTGTGACTGTTAGGAACTTTTTTCTTCATCTTTAATTGAAATTTTCTTTTACAAGTTCTACCCCTGGCTCCTAATTGTGTTTCAAATGGTTGTGTTCCTGAAACTTCTCTTCATGAGGCTGAAGAGCTTCAGCCTATGACCCTAAGCTTACCACACCTAAGCCCAATTTTGTGGGAAGAAATGGGAAACCCCTAATTAAGCCTCTGGCATGGGCATCCCCTTTCATTTCCATATCTCAGGTCAGACCTAAAGGCTTTCAAGCTTCTTTCCTGCCCATTCTTATTGTGTCTAGCCTCATAAAATTAAGTTCATTTTTCCCCTTAATCTGATCCTTGGTCCCTTCATCCTGTCTGGGCTCCAGACCCACTGTCCTGCCTCTGAACTCATTGCTTTGGGATGGGGTGGGGCTGGGGCATTTCAGGAGAACGTCAGCTGCCTAAATACCAGTCTGGTGATCCTGATGCTTGCTCGGAGGAAAGACAAACTGCCTGGGTATCTGAATGCCCTCCAGAAGATGGAATATGATGAGAAATACCCTGGCTTCATCCTCAACAACTTTCACAGTCTCCTGCGCTTCTGGCAGCAGCACTACCTCCATAAGGACAAGGACAGCACCTGCTTAGAGAATGTAGGAGTGTATGGGAGCCCAGTGGGGTGGGCAGATATTATCACATCTGGGGATTGGGGGGTGGAGGCTGTGAATGGAGCTTATTCTTTGGGCCTATGCTGCTTGGGGGGATGACAGAGGGAGGAGATGAGAAAGAGTCCTGCCTTGAGCATCCACTGTTTCTGCTTAGTCCTTTGAAAAGGGGCACTTCTGGTCACACAACTTTGAATTCTATACTGCCTGGAAATAAATAGCATAAAACAAGAGGGGAAACCTGAGCCAGGTCTATACATAGGCCCCTTCTTGTCATGGAAATCAAAGCTGCTAGAGGAAATTCTCCCAAAGTCCTAGAGCCAGGAAGCTATTCATCTCTTCCTGAGGGCAGTGTGGACTAAGATATCCAGTTTCTGTATACCAAATGGCCTAGACACAGGTTTGTCTATCTCCCCTCCCTCAGCAAGGCCTCGGTCCTAGCTGGAGGATAAAACTGGCTGGGGGGAGATGAGGTGAGAAACTATGAGATCCTTTTCTAGCCTTGGGTGGGGGAAAATGAAATGGAATACGTGGTTGTGCTATCTTGGGCCCTTTCCACAACCCTTTCACCTTTTTCCTTCTTCACAGAGCTCCTGTATTAGTTTTACCTACTGGAAAGAGACTGTGTCCATCCTGCTAAGTCCTGACCGGACGTCACCCTGTGCTCTGGTCAGCTATATTGAAGAGCCCTATATGGACATAGACAGAAACTTCACAGAGGAGTGACCTGCCAGGGCCAGGCCTCTGAGGACATCTTGCAGACAGTGGTGATTCAGGGATTACAGTGTGGTGTGTGTGCACTTCTCCATTTGGATCCATGGACCGTGTGGGCCCCTTTCTTCACTCCTGCCCCTATTGCTACTCCCCCTTCCATCCCCTGCTCCCATTGCTCCTGGGATGGGACATTTCAGGGACTTCTGGTTTGAAGGAGAAATTACCTTTTCCCAGAAGAGACAGTGCTATTTTTCTCCCTGGGGGAGGCAGGGCTTACCGAGAGCTCTTTCCTTCTTTCCTGCCTCTCCGTCCCTAATCCCTCACAACTGAAGCTTTTCCTGACCAGTATCACCAGGCCCTCTGTTTGGTTGCCATTTCTGAGGCTAGGCCTGTGCTGCCGGCTCCTGGCCCGGGTCACTGATACATGAACTCAGATGTTCCCTGAGCAAGGGCCGTAGGCGGACTCATTATTTCTTCTCTTTCCCTTGCTCCTGAGACCTGGTACTGAATTTGAGGGTCTCCATCTTTTTATCTAGTGTTCCCTCCAGGCCTCTCATCGTTTTTCTCCCCCAGGGAGAATCCTTTTCCTTAAAATACTGGGCAGGAGCGTCAGTCCATTGCTTAGATGTTATTCACTGCCCCCACCTGTGGCCGAGTGGAACTTAAAATCTTCACATCTCAGATGTTTGCTCAGCGCTTTTCTGCGGTACCTCCTCCCACTTTGGCATTTCAGTCCTCCATGCAAGGGGAGTGGGGCTGGAGAGAGGGGGAGAGGGCATACTGGGCACCCCAACCATTGGGATACTGGGCCTTCTCTGGAGCCAGAGAGAGAGAGGCCAGAAAGGAGTAGTAGGAAGCTCCCCACAGTGTCCAACTCCCCAGAATTCAGACTGCTTAGAGATATGTCGTCTCTCGGTCTCTGGTAAGATGGCCCAGTGCTGATGAAGAGCACAGAAAAAGGGGTCCAGAGAGTCCTTAACCCCTCTGGGCCCACCCTCTGGGAATCTCACCTTGGTTAGCCCAGGACCAATCCAGCCCCTTGGACAGTAGGCCTGATTCCTCAGGCTTCCTTCCCAGGTTGAGCCCCGGGGATGAGGTTTGGCCTGCCCCATCAATTTCCTGTTTATTTGATCCTTCTCCCCTGCTGTCTGATCTTCCTTTTTTGTTTTGCCACCTTTTAACCCACAGGTCACTCATGAAAAGATGTGTCGTCCCTCTGACCTACCCCATGTTTTCCCCCTTAAATCCTCAGATAGTCTTAAGTCGTTTTTCTTCCCGTACTGGACTCAAGGGAGCTGCCCCCAGCAGAGCTGGGTATCTTCCCCAGGGAGGGCTGGGTCCCAATGCCTTGGTCCAACAGCCCCATGCTCCCTGGAGTTCTGCCAATAGGTCTGGGAAAGGAAAAAGGTTGTCTTCTTTAAATTCAATTGTCATGGAGTTGTATCCCTTGAATGACTCAGTCCTTCCTCTGAGGGACTTCGCCCCCAGTCGCCCCACACAGATCAGCTCTCCCTGGAAAAGCTCTTCCCCTTCCCCAAGGATGAGGACCGCACCACAGTATTGCCAATTTATTAACAGCAAATAAACTGATTATTAGATGGAGAGTATTAAAGTATTTTAAGTGAGGGGTGTGGAACTGACCTTTGTTTGGGTAAGCAATGCTAGGCTCTGGGAGACTGGATAGACTAGGGATGTGCTCTAGGCCCAGTTTTCCTCCCTTTGTACAGATTTTCCCCGGGGGCCTGAGTCCAACCCTCAGGTTCTTCATTACTCTTAGTCTCCCCTTCCCTCAAGCAAAAGGAACGAGAAGCATTCTGGGTTTGAGAAAGTTGCATTTATTTGGGAAATTTGAAGGGATTGGAGGGAAAATTATGGTAAGTTATGGAGTTGAAGGTCCTCCAGATAGGATAAGGAAGCAGTGAGTCAGGGGTCCATGGTGCTGTTGCAGCAACCACTTCTCTTCAGATCGTAGGCCTCTAAGGGCTCGTGGGCCTCCGTGCCTTCACTCTTTATGCTGAGGAATGGCAGAGACATATGAGTTCACCACCCATTCCCGCTGCTTCCCTCCCTCCCACAGTCACAGACAGCCCTGCAAAGAAGGAATTCCTCCTCCCTTGTGGAACTTGTTTCTGTTCTCTTCCCCTTTCACTTTGGGGAGCAAGTTATTGCCCTTCTCTCCCCAGCCCCTCACCTTCGGGGTCAGGGCATCCCGAGTGCGAGCCCGGAGCTTGTTAACCTGGGTTTCTGCAATGTCTGCCCGTTCCTCTGCATCGTCGAGCTCGTGCTGAGCCTTCCGATATTTCACCAGGTTGGAATTGGCCTGTTGCTCCTGGGAAGGAGCAATCAGAGAATCAGTCCATTAATAAGCATCATATTAAGTGCCTACCATGTAGGATTACGCACAAAGAGTTGTATGTGGGTGTTTGGGCCAAGACACGCTTCTCTCGGACTCAGTTTTTACTTCTATAACATAGGAAAAGTAATGCCCGGGTCAGAGCCGCACGTGCTTTTGCACACGTACTCACCGCCTCCTCAAACTGGCGCTTATAGCTCTTGACTTTGCTCTGTAGCTTCTCAATAAGGTCCTGCATCCGCGCCAGGTTTTTCCTGTCTTCCTCAGCCTGGGGAGGAGAGAAAGTGGGGATCATTCAGAGCTGTGGCCTAGGCTTGTAGCTTGAGAGATTATCCAGCTCTGACATCCCCAGCCTGGGTCCCACTGACCTGATAGGTGAGCTCCTTCACTCGGCGCTCATGTTTGCGAATGCCTTTCTGGGCCTCCACGTTCTTCTTCTGTTCCCCATCCAACTCCAGCTCCAGTTCCCGTACCTGCAGAACAAGAGTAGATGAGCCCGGGGCCGTGACTTAGGGAGGTAGGATCTTGGTATTGTGGCAGCAGAGCTGATGGAGTTATGAGCTGTATGACCTTGGGCCAATCCCCGCTTCCAGGGCCTGTTTCCTCCTCTGTAAGTCCCTTCCAGCTCTAGATGTTTGATCTCCCTAGAACCAGGAGACAATAACCATGCCGAGGAGAGAAGGCATGAAAAAAGAACAAGGAGATTGAGGATATGGGTTGGATACCCAGAACTGGGTCCAGCAGTCAGTAGGCAGTGAGGAATTGGGTCTGAGGCCAAGGACAGATGTGAAGGAGCAGGGGAGAGGGCAGAAGTGCCCAAGAGGGATCTGGAAGTACTGGTGGCCAGGGTCTGGGGGGGGAGGGATTGGGGAGAGTGGGGTTGGAAGCATCTCAGAATCTAGGGGGCTCCCTCTCTTTGGGATTATTCAAGTTGTTCCCCATGTATCAGTGGGATGCTTAAGGGATCACCAAGGAGAGGAGACATCCTGCTCCCCACTGAGGGAGGCGAGGACAGGAGCTGCTTGGTGATGAAACCCCTCAGCTCTCTAAGCAGTTGATTGCATGTGTAATGTCAGTTTAATGAGTCCTCCAGTGCCTAGCAGTAATCAAGTCCTGGGGGAAGGGAGACAAGATTCCTGCCACAAAGAGTCCGAGTCTTGATTTCCTACACTAGAAAATGTTGGGGAGGAGGACTGGAGCCTCAGAGCAAGGCCAGGAGAACCTCAGGGGGTGACTGGGTGAATCAGATCATGATGGAAACCATTGGGAGGGAGACAGAGGCGGGGAAAGGAGCAATGTTTCAGAAGTTCTGGGGAATGGGGATACATTGGAGAAGGACTGACCTTTGCTTCCAACTTCTGGACCTGCTTCTTGCCACCCCTGAGGGCCACCTGCTCAGCTTCATCCAGCCGAACCTGTAGCTCCCTCACTGTCTGCTCCAGTGTCTTTTTCATCCGCTCCAAGTGGGCACTGGTATCCTGTTCCTTCTTCAGCTCCTCAGCCATCATAGCAGCCTGCAAGGGGTCGGGGCAGAAGGCACAGACTCTCAGGAGCCTACTCTTCCTCACCTGCACGTACTCTTCAGTCCGGCGACATGGGTGCGAAACACTTCCATCTCCAGGCTGGGTGTTGTCACTGGCTGTCTCCCGTACCTGGAATGTTCTCCTTCATCTCCGCCTCCTGGCCTCTTTCCAGCTAAAATCCCACTCTCCTCGGGAAGCCTTTCCCCATCACCCCCTTATACTAATCCTCTCCCTCTGTTGTGATCTCCGATTTAAACTGTACATAACTTGTTTGTACATAGGTGGTTTGCATGTTGTCTCCTCCATTAGAATGTGAGCTCTCCGAGAGCAGGGACTGCCTTTTGCCTTTGTATCTGCAGAGATCAGCATAGTGCCTGGTACGCAGTAGGCACTTAATAAATGTTTATTGACTGACCATCCCTGCCCCCTTCCGAGGGTCATTCCATTCTTCCCCCTTGCTGAGACCTCCCCACTTCCTCATAGAGGCTACATGGTATCAAGATAATTGGATTTCCTTAGAAAATCTGGGTTCCGATTTTCGTTCTGTCACTGTGACCTTGCCTTACCGACAGCTTCTCAAAGCCTCAGTTTCTTTGCTAAAAGGGGGGAGGGGTTTGAGCTAGATCTCTAAACTGCCTTTTGACTCTAGAGGAGATTGATTCTGATTTGAAGTCAGAAGACCAGGATTCAGATTGACTCCATCACTTAGGACCAGTATGATCTCGGGCATCATGTCAACCTCTCCAGAGCTCATGAGTAAAATGGGGGCATCCCTTCCAGCTCGGAGTCTATGATCCCGTGATCATCTTTCTGGGAAGTCCTTCCTTTTGTCCCAAAGCCTTCCTGTTGTAGTCCCAGCCCAATTCTTTCAGCTCTGAGATGGACCAGGCTGGTCCTCCCCGAGACTGGTCCCTTCCCAGCCCAGCCTCTGGACCCTCACGTCAGTGATGGCTTTCTTCGCCTTCTCCTCAGCTTCACGGCTTTCCTGCACGGCCTCTTCTACCTCGCTACTGAGTTGTGACACATCAGCCTCTAATTTCTTCTTCTGGCTGACCAGGCCTGTGTTCTGGAAGCACATGGGGGTTGAGATGGGGGCGGAGAGAAAAGAGAAAAAATCAGATCTAGGTTGGGTCCCTCCTAGGTAAGGGTTATTAATTCTCCACATACTGGTGAAATCTATGGACCTCTTCTTGGCGTTACTGCATAAATGCATAAAATAAAATACACAGGATTACTTTAAAGTACAAATATTTTAAAAAACAAAAACCCACGTTGACAGGTTTAAGAAACCTTGCTAAGGACAGTCAGATGCCCCAGGCAAGCCCTCTGCAGAAAGGACTCATGGGCCTCTGAAGAAGGGGATCTCTGGGGTCTTCAAGCCCTGTGTTTCTGTGCTCAGTGTTTGGTGTGTCCCATTTTGGAGCCAGAGCCTGGTATGCCCTACTCTCCAGCACGCTCTGGGTCTTGTGATAATTCAACATATTTTAGACGTGCATACAAAATATTCACATAAATTATAATACATTAGTAAATGTAAAGATTATAGTAATAAATATAAAAAATATACTAGGAGTTGTGCAGATCTTTATTGAGCACCTACTATGTGCACAGCCCTGTGTGAAGCTTGGGTGCTTACCTGGGAGTGCAGTAGGTTGATCCTCTCAGTGGCCTCAAGCAGCTCTTGCTCAGCTAGTCTGCGGGCCCTCTCGCCCTGCTCCAGCACTGCCCGGAGCTCCTCCAGCTCTGCCAGCAACAGCCCATTCCTACGCTCCAAGGCCTGGGCCTGTTCCCGAAGCTCCCCGGCCACACGCTGTGCCTCGTCCTGGGCCACCTGGGCATCCTGGAGAGAAGACGGGGTGAGCTCCAGGAAAGGCTTGGGCCTGCATTTGTCCAACTCACAGCTCCCTAGGTCTGCCCACAGGTCCTTTGTGCCCCACTTCTCCCTAAATTCCCCATGACTCCTAGCCATTTTCTAAGCCCCTGCGGAGCCCCAGCTCCCTGGCTGTGCCAGTAGCTTTCGGACGCCTCCCCGTGCTCCCCATCCTGCCTCGGCCACCGTCTCACCTTGAGCTGGCCTTGCAGCAGGCGAGTAGCTGCGTGGGCCTCGCTGGCCTGGCGGGTCGCGTGACCCAGCTGCAGCTCCAGCTCGTTCAGGTCCCCTTCCATCTTCTTTTTAAGCCTCAGTGCCTCGTTCCGCGCCCGGCCCTCAGCATCCAGCGACGCCTGCAGGGATTCCACTGTGCGCTGGTGATTGCGCCTGGGTAAGGAGGGGCAGAGTGGGCTCAATACCGAGGGTCTCCTGTCCAGACGGCCGGTGGGGGCTCTTCTCTGCTATCAACGCCTGTCAACTCGGATGGCAGATCCTAGCCCCCCTGGTCCTTTCTTAGCTGCCACTGCCCTCTGCTTCCATCCAATGAGGAGTTACCCCCAAATGGAAAGGGAGCACCCCATCACAGAAGTATTCCAGAAAAGGCCAGATGGCCCCTTGTCTGGGATATCGGAGGGAGGACTTTGGCTCCATTAGGTCTTGGACTAGATTGCACTGTGGGTCCCTGTCATCTTGGAGATGCTGGGATTGTAAGAGAGTTTAATCTCTGAATAAAAGTTCTCTGATGTTTGGTCAGATGTTCCCTTTATCTGTGAAATCCCTCCAGGCTAATGAAATTTTTTAGGAGCCTGGCTCCCTCTGGAAGCCACTGTACCATGGTCACTTTCTTCCAGAGCCAATGGTTCCTTCCCTCATGCCCCCCAACACAACAGGAAGAAGAGGAGGAGCAGGAGGAAGAGCAGCAGCAGCAGCAGCAGCAGCTTGCTCCTGGGTCCTCACGGCCACTGCTAGACTAACCCTTTGCCACCTTTGCTCATCAGCCTCTTCTCTCAAGTTCGTTCCATCCCTCCTGCCTTTCTGTCTTTTTACTCTTTATTCCTTTCACTCCCTGGACTCTGATCTAGTGACACCGGCCTCCCTCCTCTTGGCACAAGACATTCCAACTCCAGATTCTGGGTATTTTCGCTAGTCCCTCATTTCTGGGATTCTCTCCCTGATCCCCCATAATAAAAATGGTTATTGACTGGTGAACTGTTTTAGATTCTTATTACAATTATACCAGCCTCAGGTCATTTCTTTGGTCTTTGTCTATTTCTTTTTCTCTCTCCATCTCTCCCTTCCTCTCTCTGTTGTCTCTCACACACTTTCACAGATACACAAACATACTGCTTGTTTCTCACACACATCCACATACATACATGTCTGTCTCATACACGGATAACATATTGTCTGTCTCACAGATGCACAGACATACTGTTTCTGTCTCACACAGATATACATATTGTGCCTGTTAGACACACTCACAGGTACATACATACATATACACACACGTCTGCCACACACTCACATACACATACATACTGTGTTTCTCACACACACACATACATACGTTTCTGTCTCACACACGGACACACAAACATACTGTCTCTGTGTCTCTCTCTCACACATGCACATGCATACCCCTCCACATGTACAGAGGTTTAGGAGCACAAAGGACTTCTGTCAGGGTTTTTCACCTCCCCAGGAGTGGGGACAGGCCTGGAGTCCCCCCAGGGAGCTCACTCTGTGCAAGGGGTGGGGGGCCGCATGGGCTGACTGGGGCAGCCTCTAGACTTCCCACCTGAGGTTCTCACTCTCTTCATTCTTCTCTGCCAGCTTGCGGTCCATGTCAGCCTTCACCTGAGACAGTTCCAGCTGGCTCCGCAGAGTCTTTGTCTCCTCCAGCTCCAAGGCCCCCTAGAAGGCAGTGAGAGGGAGTCAGGGGCAGTGTGGGTTTCGTTGGATGGTCAGCGTCCTGGCAGTCAGCATGAGTGGGTTAGTTTGGGTGGGTCAGCACGTGGAGACCAGCGAGAGCAATGTGCGTCCAGCCGCTCTGACCTCAGCTTCCTCCAGCGCGGCCTGGAGCTCACTCTTCTCTCCTTCCAGTGCTTTCTTCACTTTCTCCAGCTCCTGCAAATTCTTCCCACTGAGGCTGATCTGGTCAGTGAGGTCACTGATTTCCTCTGGGGAGGATGGGAAAGTGTGAGACTCGACCTCAGAGCATGACCCCCCCGTGGGATGGCCCCTGTTCAATCCCAGTGCTCCCCTCTTAGATCCCAGAATGACCTTCACGGGTCAGGATGATGCTGACCCTACAAAATGACCCCAGTGACTTTGGAATCCCTTGACCCCCAGGACGACCTCTGCCCCTGAGATGCTGCTGTAAGGATGGGTCAGAGCTTCATACCCTGGAGGTGCTTATTCTCCCTTTTGAGAGTCTCCAGGGCTTCGAGCACCTCCTCATGACTGTGCCGGAGTCTGAAGAGCTCCGAGCCCAGGCTCCTGGCCTCTCTCTGGGCGGCCTCCAGCTCCCGCTGAGTCTCCTCCTCCTGACGCCTCCGTTCCTCCAGGGCCCGCTCCAGAAGGCGCTGCTTCTTGTCCAGGGCGGCTGCTGCCGAGGTGGAGCGCTCCAGCTCCAGGCTCACATCGTCCACCTCCGTCTGCAGCCGCAGCTTGGCCTTCTCCAGGGACGAGCACCGCGCGTGGGCTGCCTCTGCAACCTCCTCGGCCTCCTGAAGCCTGGCCGCCAACTTCTTCCTGAGGCCGGGGGGAGAGAGCACAGGGTTGTGGCCAAAGGTCCTCAAAGTCACAGGGTCAGCAGCATGGGGCCACAGGGCAGGATCGTGGCCAAATGTTCATGAGATCAGGAACATGGCAGTCACAGGGTCCTAGACATCAAAGTAATTGTAGGAGTGCAGATGCAGAACTGAAAAGGACCTTAGATTTGAACTCCATTATTCTAACTTCTGCCATTATTCTTTCCACTGACCATATGGAAGTGGGGTTGTTGGTCAGAGACAGGGCCCCATAAGGCCAAGGGGGAATAAGGGAATAAGCATTGATATAACACCTACTAAATGCAAGGCACTGTGCTAAGAACTTTTTTTTCTTTTCTTTTTTTTTTTTTAACAAATATTCTCTCATTGGATTCCTGGAGTTTCTGTGTGGAACTATGCCAAAGGATTATCAAACTGTAAGGGCGTATCAAACCCTTTGGTCCAGCAGGGTCTCTGAATACTAAAAAAAAAAAAAAAAAAAATCAAAAAGGGAAAAGAACCCACATGTGCAAAAAAAGTTTGTGGCAGCCCTTTTTGTAGTGGAAAAGAACTGGAAACGAGTAGATCCTGTCAGTTGGAGAATGGCTGAATAAATTGTTGTATATGAATGTTATGGAATAAACATTATTGTTCTGTAAGAAATGACCAGCAGGATGATTTCAGAGAGGCCTGGAGAGACTTGTACAAACTAAGGCTAAGTGAAATGAGCAGAACCAAGAGAATATTGTACACTATAACAAGAAGATTATATGATGATCAATTCTGATGGACATGGCTCTTGTCAACAATGAGGTGATTCAAGCCAGTTCCAATGATTTTGTGATGGAGTCATCTGCACCCAGAGAGAGGACTGTGGGAACTGAGTATGGATCACAACATAGAATTTTCATCTTTTTGTTGGTGGTGGTATTATTTGTTTTAATTTTCATTTATTTCTCTTTTTGATCTGATTTTCTTGCACAATGTAAGTGTGGAGATATGTTTGGAAGAATTGAGTATGTTTAACCTATATTGGATTGCTTGCAGTCTAGGGGAGGGAGAATAGGGAGGGAGAGAGAAAACTTGAGAACACAGGGTGAATGTTTAGGGCTAAAAGACTCCTAATAAAAAATATATATGCACACATACATATCTGTGTTATCTATATATATATGTAATATATGTACGTATACATATTTATGCATATGTACAGCTATACACATATATGCATAAATACATATATGTGCATTATGGATCTTTTCCATTATTTTAATGTTAATAAAACTGGAAGTAATATAAAAAGCTATTATTATTTATTAAAAAAACAACTGGAGGTAGATGCTGTTATTCCCATTTTACAGATGAGGAAACTGAGGCAAAGGACTTGCTCAGGGTCACACAGTGAGTGTCTAAGGTTGCATTTGACCTCATGTCTTCCCTACTCCAGCAGCAGCAGTCCACCCGCTGGGTCACCTGGTGGCCTCTAAGGGGAGTGGGGGAGTGGAATGACCACAGATGGGTCAGAGCACGTTCCCGGCCAGGTGTTCACAGAGCCGCAGAACAGGGTTTCGGGACCTGGCCGTTAGGGACAGGAGAGTGGTCACACACACGGTCGCTGCCAGGGGTCTGGGACCTGTGGGTGGGCAGGCAGCGGGCTGGCTCAGGGCTCCTTACTTGGCCTCCTCCAGCTCCTCGGTCCTCTGGATGGCATCCGCCTCGTACTTGCTCCTCCACTGGGCCACCTCGGCGTTGGCCTTGGACAGGAGCCGCTGCAGCTCGGCTTGCGCCTCCGCCTCTTCCTCGTGCTGCTCCCTGAGCAGCTCGCAGTCATGCCGAGACGCCTGCACCGTGTGGGCCAGCGCACTCTTCGCCTGTGTGGAGAGGACGGAGAATGAGAGGGTGTCGGGAGCCGGGCGCCCCTTCCTTTCCCAGCTCTCCCCGGCCATCCTCCCGGCCCGGGACCTTGGTCTCCTCCTCCAGCTGCCGCCTCAGCTCCTCTAGGCTCTGGGTCACCGAGATCTTCCCGCGGCTTAGCTGACTGATCAGAGACTCCTTCTCCTCCAGCAGCCGGCTCAATTCTCCTGGAGGGGGGCGGGGGGGGGGGGGGGGGGGAGAACCACAAGGGATAGAGTGAGGGGTCGACAAGAGGAGCTCCCGGATCATCCCCCCTCCTGCACTCGGACCACCCCCTCCCTCCACCCCAGATCATGGCCCCTCCCTCCACCCAGATAGCCTTCCCACCATTCTCAGTCTGCAGTCTCCCCCGCTGGGCGGTCACGTCGGCCAGCTGCCTCTGCAGCTCATCGATCTTGACCTTGGCTTCGCTCAGATGATCCTCTGAGGCCCGACAGAGCTTCTCTGTGTTGGTCTGTGTTGGGGGAGAGGGGTCAGAGTGTATCAGAAGGCAGAAAGTGGGAAGAGGAGTGGCGGGGGTCCCAGAGAGTGGAAACAAAGTCAGGCATCGGTGGGCTTTCAAGTTTGTGGATCTGAGGACAGGGCAAAGGGGAAAGAGTCTGACAAAGGATCAAGCTTTGGAAGGGTCTTCAGGTCAGGAATCAAAAGCAGTAAGTATTATGGGGCCTGGAGTCAGGAAGACCTGAGTTCAGTAACCTCTGCCTCACCTTCCTTATCTGTAAAATGGGGATAACAGTAGTATCCACCTCCCGGGTCACTGACTTACAATGTGATAATATTTGTAACGAGCTTCGCAGAGTCCCTGGAACATAGTAAGGTCTATATAACAGTTACTACTACTACTACTACTACTACTATTACTACTACTACTACTACTACTACTACTACTGTTATTACTAGCTGTGTGATCCAAGACAAGTCATTTAACCTCAGTTTTCCTCAGTTTCCTCATCTGTAAAATGGGGATAACAGTAGTACCTACCTCCCGGGTCACTGACTGATAATGAGATATTTGTAACGAGCTTAGCACAATATGTGGCACACAGTCAGTGCCTTATAAAACGTTGGCCACTAGGAAGAGCAGGGGGCGGGGAGGAGCCGCGGGGAGAAGAGAGAGGGACGTAGGGGAGGGAGGCTGGGCGGGGCCAAAGTCCGGCTCCTAAGCCAGGCGGGCCAGGCCGGGTGAAGCGCGGAGCATCCCGAGCCTACCTTGCTCCGGGTCAGGGCCTCCACGTTGGCGCTGAGGTCGTCCACCTCCATCCTGAGCTCGCTCTTCTCCTTCTCCAGCTTCTGCCGGGCGCGCTGGAGGTTGTCGATGTGCTCGCCCAGCTCGGCGGTGCTGTCCGCCTGCCTCCGGCGCAGGGCCGCCGCCGTGGCCTCGTGCCTCAGCGTGGCCTCCTCCAGCTCCCGCCGCAGCCGGCCCAGCTCCGCCTCCAGCTTCCGACTGCCTTCCCGCTGCCCGGCCGAGGCGCCCCCCGCCTCCTCCAGCCGCTCGCTCAGCTCCTCCAGCTCCTGCGCGCTCTCCGCCCGCTGCTTCTCCACGCGAGCGCGGGCTGCCCGCTCGGCCTCCAGCTCCTCCTCCAGCTCCTCTCCGCGGGACTGGGGAGGGCGGCCAGAGGAGGTGTGAAGACGCCGGGGCCGCCAAAGGGATTACCGCCCCCAGCCCCGGCAGCCCGGGGGTGCGCTCGGCACTGCCCGGCCCGGCCCCAAGCTCCCGCTTGCCGACAGCTGTGGCCCAGCCGGAGGAAGAAGCGAGGGGTCTGGGGAAAGGCACCTGTAGTTCCTTGATCTTTTTCTGCAGCTGGGCTCCCAGCACCTGTTCGTCCTCAATTCGAGAGTTGAGTTGGCTCATCTCAAAGTCCTTCCTGCAGTGGGCAAGAGATGGCCACGGGTGAAGTGATATGAGGGCAAGCGATGCCGGCCCAGCCTCAGACCACCTGGCCGGCCCCGAGGGCCATGGAGCCGCGCATGAAAGTGACAGGGAGGTGGCTTTTGCTTCGATGAAAGGGAAAAAAAAACTTAGCAAACAGCGTGTCTAGAAGTGGGGTGGACTGCGTGGGGAGATGTGTTCACCGGTGGAAGTCTTCAAGCAGAGACTGGGTGACTTCTCCTCGGAAATATTGCAGAGGGGATTTTTGGTCAAGTTGGCCCGTATGGCCTCTGAGGGCCTCCCTAACCCTGACTTCTGGGATTCTGTTCTGACACGCAGTATCAGAAGAGTTAGGGCCTTAGCTTGTCCTCCTTATAGAGGAAGCTGAGGATTGTAGAAAGAAGAAACTGTGTTCAAGATTAAACCGGGGAGTGAGTAGCTGGGCCGCCAGTGACCTCGAGTTCTCGGGCTCCAAATCCAGATTTTTTTGCCACTATACCTACATGTAGGACAGTATATTAGACATTGGGCAAGAAAGGATGAAAAATGTACCAGCCCCTGCCCTCAAGGAACTCCCAGTCTTGCACGCTTACTGAAACCAAAAGACCTATGATCTCTATCAATCTGGGCATTCCTTCCATCCAATTTCTTGACTTGATATGACCACCCTTTTGATAATGAGCCTCTGAATTTAGCTAGACTAGACAACACCTCTCTCTTAGGGTTGTTGGGAGGATCAAATAGGATGATATTTGTAAAGTGCTTAGCACAGTGCCTGGCACGTAATAAGTGTCTACTTGTTTTTCCTTCCCTCCCTCTTCTCCTCCCTTCTTCCTTCCCTCCATCCTTCCTTCTTTCTTTCTTTTTTCTTTCCTTCTTTTCTTCCTCCCTCATTTCATCCTTTTCTGCTTCCCTCCCTCCATTCCTTCCTTTTCTTCTCTCTTTCTTCCCTTCCTCACTCTCACCTTTCTTTCCTTCCTGCTTTTTTCTTCCTTTCTTTGTTTTTTCCTTCCCTCCTTCTTTCTCCCTTCCTTCCTTCCCTCTTTCCCTTCTTTCTTCCTTCCCTCCCTCCCACTTGCATTCCCTTCCCTTCCCTTTTCTTCCCTTCTTTCCTATCTTGAATACTTTAAGACCCATATATCATATTCTGTATGAAGACTTTCCTGATCCCCCAATTGCTAGCATTCTCTCTTCCTCACTATTGTGTATTTAACTGTTTTGCATGTTTATTGTTTGTTTATTACCTTCTATCTGTGATATATACAGTTTTATATGTGTCTCCTCTATGAGAATGTAATCTCCTTGTGAATGGGGATCATTCCATTCTTTACACTTATATCCTCAGCCTCCCAATACCTAGCACATAATAGGAGCTTAATAAGATCTTTTTGTTTGATCAATTGATCCTCCTCTTATTCCTTAGTAGGAGGTTAGCTTAATGTTAGTTTAGCAAACTCTTATCTGATAATCATGCCAGATTTGTAAAATGTTAATTTCTAAAGTTCCATACTTTTTACTACTTATAAACTCAAAAATCTATCTCAGATGCTTCTCCCACCTCTGGCTCCCCAACCCCTGGTCCTTATTCCCTAAGTCCTGAGATCAAAGAAGACAGAATAGTGCAAATTCAGCTATTTCTATTTTCTAGATCAGTGATATGGTTTGAAGTTGGAGGCACTAGTCTTGAGGGTCTCTAATATTTTATGAGCCTGATCTGACCTCCAACATCCCTGCCTTGGAGTTAGCCTCACCTTGAATTCACTGGACCAATGTCCTGAGCCTTAAGGGATATGAGTTCCTTTTTTATCCAAACCCTCTTATTTTACAGATAAGGAAACAAGCTCAGAGAGAGACGAAATGATTCCCCAGCTTCCAGCCCTCCATCATTATAAACTAGACCCACTTTTTGAGCTTTTCCTCCAGCTGCCGCCGGTCACGCTCTCCATCTGCCACTGACTCCTGGGTGAGTTTCAGGTCCCCCTCTAGCTTCCGCTTGGCCCTTTCCACATCCAGGCGCATTTTCTTCTCTTGTTCCAGGGAGCTTTCCAGCTGGGAAGGTGGATGTGGGTGAGTGGAGGCTTTCTCAATTCCTTCCTTCTGGGCAGTAGTATCACCCTGCCCAGGCCCAGATGACTTCCTCCTCCTGCATACATCTGCTAGGTCACACTTACATCATCCAGCTGCTGCTCCAGCTTGACCTTCGCTTTGCTCAGAGTGTTGACCTTGTCTTCCTCAGTCTGCAAGTCATCCAGCCCTTGCTGATGGGCTTCCTGCAGGGCTTTCTTCTCCTTGGTCAGCCTGGTAATCGTTTCATCCCGCCCTGCCATCTCTTCCACCAAGGTCTTCACCTGAAACAGAAGAGCTGCAGTGACAGGTGGGAGAAGACAAGGGAGCCAGAGAGGAAACAGTTCTTTTTCCTTCAACTTAAATCTTATGGCTTCATCCCCAAATCTTGAGTCAGAGCTTCAAGGGATCTTATCTTGTACAACCCCCTAATTTTATGGATGAAAAAATTAAAGACACAGAGAGAGGAAGTCACAAGCTAAGATTCCACAACAGTAAAGGGGCAGAACTGGGATCTGAACCCAGAATTTCTGCTGTAAGTCAAGTAAATACTCTTCCTATAATGCCATGCTTTTCTTCCCTGTTCGTCCAGATCTCCAGGTTTTGGTGTTTTATGTAGAATAGATTATGTGAGGGGAGGGAGAGTCCATGCAAGGAGTAGAGTAAGTGCCCTCAGTGGAGGGGAGAGGACCATGGAGGCTTGGATTTTTCCTCCCCATGTCTTTACTGTGGCCTGGGGGTAAGATCCAGGTGTCTGTCATGGCTCATGCCTACATATGGCCTGTCCCAGAACTGGGAGTTAGCAATGATGGTACCTCCTATTCTCAGACATTGACTGATTGTCTGTCAGAGCAGTACTTGCTGAATCAACTCCCTGATCTCCCATCCTCGCAGAATAAAGCCCCAGAGCATTGAGTGCTTAACATCGTTTCTCTAATTCTCATTTTCCAAGGATTTACACATTAACTTTAGAAGTGAGCTTAGAAGTCACCTTTTACAGGAGAGAAAACTGGGGCCCCAGTGAGATTGTCACATATGTAGTAAAGGGACTCGGGCGGTATTCAGTCAATTAGTCGGCCAACAAGCATTTATTAAGTAATTATTATATTTCATAAATTGTACTTAAGTGTTAAAGATACAAAAAAAGGGCAAAAAGTGGACTCTGCCCTCAAGGCATTCAAATTCTGACAGAGGAGAGCGTATACAAACAAGTAGGTCTGTGTGTACACACACACACACACACACACACACACACACACACAACTTGAGTGGCTACAAGTTCAATGATCTTTTCAGACTCATCACCTCCTAGATTTCAAGCTTTCTACCCCATTCCTTGATCCAAAGCCCCTCTCCTAGATTTTTGTGTCAGCCCTTCCTGGTGGTCTGAATTCATGTCGATTCCTCAGAGTATTTAAGTTTCATCCTGGGCCCTTTTCCAGTTTTCTGCTCCAGTTCTTCTAGTTTTGATTCTTTACTATTTTCTGAATCTTCTCTTTGAGTTTCCTTCTGAGGTTTTTTTCTTCCCTTGGTTCTCTGCTCTGGTCCATCCCTTGCTCTAGGTCTTTCCTTAGATCTAATCTCTAGCTCCTCTGGTTCTCTGCTCTGGTTCAGTCCAGCCCTTGTTCTACCTCTTCTCTTAGATGTAAGCTCTACCTCCTCTGCTTCTCTTGGGCCTAACACGTTGCTCTGAGCTCTGACTTCAGTGCTGCTTCTGAGTGGTGACTCCCTAGTCCCCTTCCTGGCTGATCCAAACCTTATTCTCTGTGGCATGCTTCTCCTTCTCCACTTTGGCCAGGGTCAGCTCCAGATCGTCGATGTCCTTTTTGAGCTCGGTACACTCATCCTCCAGATGTCGTTTCCTTGCAGTAAGGTCAGAGTTTGTCTCCTCCTCATCCTCCAGCCGCTCACTCAGCTCCTTCACCTTGGACTCCAGCTGCACCTTGGACTTGATCAGAAGGTCACAGCGCTCCTCTGCATCTGCTAGGTTGTCCTGCTCCTGGAGGGAAAAGGGACAGACAGCAGGGGTCAGCCCCCCAGGCCCAGGGGCAGAGCAGGATGTACAGACATGAAGCGAGGGCTGAAAGGGACCAAGTTACAGGCAAGTCAAAATGGGAATGGGTCTAACCCATTAATGGGTTCATTCATTCTCAAACACTTACTGAGTTACCAACCTAGAGAAGAAAATAGGGAGAAATGTAATCATAAATCTGAAAAGGAAGGGAATGAGCATTTAGTAAGAGCCTGCTAAGTACTAGGCATTTTACAAATATTTCCTCATTTAAAACTCATAACACCCTGGGGATTATTGTCTCCATTTTACAGTTGGGAAAAATGAGGCAGACAGAGGTGAAAGAAAGACTTTCCCAGAGTCATGTGGCTAGTAAATGTGCCAATAAACTTCATGTAAAAAGTTATGTGGAAGAGGAATGAACTGATGAATTTTGCTCTGTTCAGTCTCAGAAGGTAAAATTAAGATGGAGGGAGAGAAAAGGGAAGACACACAGAGAGAGACAGATATACAGATACAGAAAGAGACAGAGAGAGAAAGGGAGAGAAGAATGGGTATCTTGATACCCAATCATAAGATAATAGATTTTAGATCTAACTCAATGTAAGAAATTAAAAAAAATATATTAGAGTTGGAAGGAAAGAAAGAAGGAAGGAAGGAAGGAAGGAAGGAAGGAAGGAAGGAAGGAAGGAAGGAAGGAAGGAAGGAAGGAAGGGGAAAGAAGGAAAGAAGGAAGGAAGGAAGGAAGGAAGAAAGAGGAGAAAAAAAAGGGGAGGATCAAAAGCCTTCCTTGAATGCTAGGTTTGTATCACAACTAGGACAATATGATATTGTGGAAAGAATAGTGGGTTTCAAGTCAAGAGGCCTGATTTTAAATCTCAGTTTTATTACTTTCTGCCCATATAATCTTGGAAAACTATTTCTCTTCCCTGTTTCCTCATCTGCAAAATGAGGGACTTAAATTGAATCCTTGAAGTGGAACCCCTGAGACCCCACCAGTTCTAAATCCTATAATTTGAGTTTGAACCTTAGCTCTAACACTAAGTTATATGACACTTGGCAAGTCACATTCTTCTTCCTGCCCGTTTCCTCATCTCTAAAATAAGTATAACAGTCCTTAAACTGCCCATCTAATGGGATTAATGTGAGGAAAGCACTTTTGCAAATTGTAAGACCTCCTGAAGAATTGTGGGTAGATTCACCAGTGCCCAATGAAGGAGGCAGGAAGGGCCACTGCTCTAACCGTTCCTCCTGAGGGGCCCATCCCTGTGCCCGCCCCTGTCTCCATTTCCATCCCTGTGCCCTTCCCTGCCTCAATTTCCATCCTCGTGCCCGTCCCTGTCTCCATTTCCATCGCCGTGCCCGTCCCTGTCTCCATTTCCATCCCCATGTCCGTCCCTGTCCCCATTGCCATCCCCAGCCTGTGCCCAGCCCCTCCACCCAGCCAGGGCTCACCGCCTGCAGCTGCAGAGCCAGATCATTCTTCTCCTGGGCAATGCTGATGTGCTTCTCCTCCAGCTCCTGTCTCTTGGCCTCGGCCTCAGACAGGGAGTTCCGCAGCCCCCGGAGCTCAGCCCGCAGGGCGCCCAGCTCCTCCTCAGCCTGCACTGAGCGCAACAGGGGCTTCATCTTGAAGAAGAGCTTCATCCAGGACCAGTTCTTCACAGCCGCAAAGGCCCGGATATTGCACTGGATGGTGTAGAGGGCATCCCTGCAGAGGAGGGAGGCGGGTAAGGGTCTGGGGGCAGCAGGAGTGGGAGGGAGCTCTCCCCCTGCCCATCATGGCAGAGCCCTCTGGGCTGCTCATACCTTCCCCCTCTCATGTGCTGATGCTCAATGCGCATGAGGTGGCCACGGATCCTGGCCTGCAGCAAGGTCAGGATCTTGGCCAGGCGCTCATCCCGAAGTTCCTCCAGCACGGCCAGCAGCCCAGCCCTGAAAAACACCTGCAAGGAAAACAAGGCTTTTCCCTCTATGACCCTGACCCTTAGGTGACCCCAGGCTTCACCTGCATTACTCTGGACACATGGTGTGAGCTCACTGGGCTCTTAGGGTGTAACATGAAGGGCTTAGCATGGAGACTTCTGAGTTCCCTTCCAGTTCTGAACCTGACCTTGACCCCTTGGTGGACTTCTGACCGTTTTGAACCACTCCTAAACTCAGTGGGACCCATAGCTTCAGTGCCCTTCCCCTCAGAGTGGTTCTTGACCCCGACACTTGCCCCCCCCCTTACCTTAGTGTGACCAAACTTGTACTGTGTGTGGTCAATGTCCAGTGAGCCGAGGAGCTTCTCGGTGGCCTTCCTGCTGTCCACAAAGGTGTCATCGGGGACAGCGCTGGGATTCAGGATGCGATACCTGAGCAGAGGCTGAGGATTAGGGGTGGCAGGAAGATCCTTGGATGGGAGCTGGGGGGACGTGGGGAGGGGCCAAGGGGACAAGCCACGTGTGGCCCAGAGCTAGGGCCCAAACTAGAAGGTTGGGGCGGCAAGAAGGGCAGAAAAGGGACGCTGCAGAAGTTGTTTTGTAACTTCATTTTAAAACCTGGGTCTATCCTGTTACAAAGCCTTTTGAAAAAAAAAATAATTCCTTTGATTGGAAATATGGTCAAACATGGTTGCTCTGTTGGTTGATTTTTTGTTACAAAGGATGGTTTATTGGTGGGAAGAGAGATGAATATAGTTGGAAATGCATGTGATATAACCAAAAAAAGCAGAAGCAAAATAATTTTTTAAAAGTTAACTCCTTTGGAATGCCCCTAACATCTGTTTCATTTTTGTGATACCCAATCATAAGATAATAGATTTTAGATCTGGAAGCATCCTGAGAAGCCATGGAATCTCACCCCCTCGTTTTATAGAGCTTAGTGACTTGTTAAGCTAACACAGATAAAAAGTATCTGAGGACAAGATATGAACCCAGTTTTTGCTAATTCAAACTCCAGTTCTCTATCTGCTGTCCGGTATGTTGTTGCCTCTTAGCTCCTTCAGTCAACCTTCCTCCTGCCTAGAAATAACAGCCTCCTAAATGGCTTACTTGCTTCCAGTCTTTCCCCCGAGCCCATCCTGCACTCACAGGCAGTTCTTCCCTTCCTACAAAGCACAACTTTGAACAATACCCCTCCTCTTGCTCAAAAACCTCCATGGGCTTCCTGTCGCCACTGGAGAATAAAATCCCAACTCCTCCTCCTGGCATTCAAAGCCTTCCATGGTCTGGCCCCGAACTCCTTTTGTGAGCTTCTCTCAAGGCACCCTAACACATGTCCTCTGTACAAACAGGTTAGGTTTCTCCAAATAATTGATTCCCAATCTCACCCCAACTCGGAGCCTTGGCTCATGTGTGCCCCCTGACTAGAATGCCCTCGTTACCTCTTCTTTGTAATCCTTTTCTTTTTTCAAGACCCATCTGTCCATCTTTCTCCAAGTCACTAACCCCATTGTTCTAAGTTCTCATAGACCTGACTGACCAAGTATGAAAGTTTTATCTGGTTATTTATCTTTCCACATGCATATGGTGGGTTTTGTTTTCCCAACGAAAATCTTAGACTTCACAAGAGCAGAGCTTGCGGGACATACAGCTTTGTCTCTATGTGGCAACTGAGGACATAGGAAGATATGGAGGAGAAACCTACAGCATTGTCACAGGGAGCAGGGGGGTCACTGACCGCTGTCGGAAGTCCATGTAAAGCAGGCGGTTGGGGAAACCCTGGCGGCAGATGCGGATTCCCTCTAGAACCCCATTGCAGCGAAGCTGATGTAGTACCAGGAAGGCATCCATGACTCCTGGGGTGGGGTTCATAGGGCATAAAATGGAGATTAGGACTCAATCCAACCTCCAGAAAACCCAACAAAGAAAGTAAAAATGGAGTTTTCTGAGGTTGTATGCAGTGTATTGGGAGGAGGGAGGGGAAGGAATGGTAATATTGGGTGAGATCTCCCAGCCCCCATGTTTACCTGCCTAATACCTCCTAGGATTAGGTTTTCCCATATCCCCAGGTACATAATCAGGTGTCTACCTGGCGTCTTGGTCTCATTAGGGACAATGCACCGGACAAAATGTGGCTGGGTGGCCCGCAGGTTGGTCATCAGTTTATTGAGGTTTTCCTGGGCAGGAGAGGAGGCAGTGGGTGGGGGATGACATCCCCTCCCAGCTCACCACCCCTCTCACTTCCCCATATTCCTGGTCATGTCTCACATCCCTGGCTTTAGGGTTCCTTACGTCTGTTTCATGGCTACCCCATTCCTTATAGAGTTTCCATATTCCTCAGCTTTCCCTGTGCCTCCATGAGTCTCTCTTAATTCCAGAGATCCCCCTATGCCTGAACTGGCCTGCTTCTTAGGTTCCTGGGATTTAAAGTAGGAAAGGTCCTAGAGGTGATGTAGTCCAATACCCTTCTCATTTTACAAATGGGGACACTGAGGCCCAGAGAGAGCAAAGGACTAATTGCCCAGGGTTACCCAGCTGACATGTTGAATCACTTTCTATGTGTCCCAAGGCTCCAATGACCCTTTGATGATTCCCACGGCCTAGCCTCCCAAGCCTTCAACCCTAATCCCCATCTGCCCCCAGCATGTCCCAGAGGTATGGGGCTGGAAAACTGTATAGACTTGTTGTGATGTTCACGTAGAGAAGAATTAAACATCACTGCAAGTCTTAACAGCTGCCCGCCCAGAGACAGAGGACTGGCTGAGGAGAGGGGTGAGTGCCTGGGGCAGTGGGGAAAGCAGTGCCCTCACCTTGTGCACCTGGGACACCGTCTGAAACGATGCCGCCTTCTTCCGTTTTTCCTTCACCCCAGATTTGGGGCCCTCAGCTGGTGGAGACAAGGACACCGGTCACGTAGAAGGGAACGGGTCCCCAGTGACACCCCCCTTCTAAGGCCCCCCACCCGGGCCCTGGGGAACTGACCCGAAGCAGTGGTAGAGGCAGAGTAGCTCTCATAGAGGGAAGCCAGCAGTTTGTTCTGGGACTTCTGGAAGACGGGGACGACTGTCTCATTCAGTGGGTCCTTGTTCTTCTCTAACCACCCAACGATGCTGTAGGGGACCTGATGTGAGAAAGGGAGAGCAGCAGGGCTGAGTCAGGCCTTTAATTCAGTGTGCAGTTTTAAGTAGCTCCCACACACCCGATACTCTGGTACTGTGATGAAACTACCAATGACAGAAGCAAAGCAATCCCTGTCCTCAAGGAGCGGAGACTGCTGGATGGAAGGTGGAGATTGTGGTAAAGGGTATGACTAGGGTCAGGGTCAGGATATGGAATCGAGGTTATAGTTAAAGAAGGTTAATCAAGGCTGGGGCTAGGGGTCAAAACCAGTGCGTACCACACCGGCGTAGTGCACGATCTCAAAGTGTGCTTCATATTTGCGCTTCTTGTCTGGCCGAGGCTTCTGGAAGTTGGGCGATTTCCCAGCGTGGTTGTCGTAGAGCTTGGCCCGGAAGCTCACGTCAGAGGCCTTGGGAAACATGCACTCCTCCTCTAGGATGGAGAGGATTCCCATCGGCTGCAGAGTGAGAGCGGGAGGCAGGTCAAGGTGCGACCAGGAGAGCACTGAAAGTCCTTCGCCACCGGCCCCTTCCTCACCTTCTTGTCTTCTTATACATCCTACAGTCTCCCTACACTGACCTGCCTGCTTTTCCTCAGGCTGAGCCTACGGCAGTGACCCCTACACAGGGAAGCCCACCCTCCTCACCTCCCACCTGGCTTCCTTCAAAACTTGGCTCCAATCTCACCTGCGGCAGGAGGCCTCTCTCAGCCGCTCTCATGCTGCCCCTTCTCTCTGAGATTGCCTTTCATTTATGCCTCACACATCTCGTGTGTGGGGCATATGTGTATATATATATAGATAAGTCGATAATTGTGTGTGCATGCATATGGAGAGAGAGCAAGAGTGAGTGAGAGATTAGGGGAGGGGGTGGGGGGGTAAGAGGTGAAAAATTGGAACAAGAGGTTTGGCAATTGTTAATGCTGTAAAGTTACCCATGTATATATCCTGTAAATAAAAGGCTATTAAATTAAAAAAAAAAAAAAAAAAAAAAAAAAAAAAAAAGAGTGAGTGAGAGAGACCTGGGATTAGATCCCTCTTTTAGCCCTCATAAACTATGGTGACCCTGGACAAGAAGTCCCCCCTCTACCCCCCAAGACAAGCTGGCAAAAGCTGACCAAGACCACAGGTGGATGGTGTTTACTCCCTGGGAGTTCCTAACACCAAAGTCACCTGTCAGGACCGCCCATACATCTTCTCTCCCATACCCCTTCCCCAGACTTCTCAAGGCCACCCTCTGACCCCTTCCCTTCCTGAGTCCCCAGGGCCCACCTTCTCAATGAGGTCAATGCAGGGCTGTAGGTCAAGGCCAAAGTCAATGAACACCCACTCAATGCCCTCCCGGCGATACTCCTCTTGCTCTAGCACGAACATGTGCTGGTTAAAGAACTGCTGGAGCTTCTCATTGGTGAAATTGATGCACAGCTGCTCGAAGGAGTTAAACTGCCAATGGGACACAGACAGGTCTGGATTAGTGGGCGAGGCAATGAGCCAACAGGTGGTGCCACGGAGAGAGCACAGGCCTAGAGTAGGAAGGCTGGAATTCACATGCTGCCTCAGACCCTTACTAGCTGTGTGACTTTGGACTCTCTGCAGGGGTAGGGGGTACACTTTAAAAGTTCATCTTCATTATTAACAGCTTTGATATGGAGAGACACTAGGTGTCGAGGAAAGAGAATTGCCTTCAGGTCGGGAGGGCTTGAGTTCAGTGCCTGCCTCTTACACATTCAGTACATATTTCAGAGTAGAGCTCTTGTCTGTGTGGCACTCCTTGCCAGCTAGTTGGTACAGTGTATAGAGCCCTGGACCTGGAATCAGAACAAACTGAGTTCAAATACTTACTAGCTATGTGACCCTGGACAAAATATATTTGCCCTGGTTTCCTCATTGGCAAAATGGGGACAACAATAACATCTATCTCACAAGTGTGGTTGTAAGGATGAAATGAGAATATTTGAAAAGCATTTAGCACAGCGTCTGGCACGCAGTAGGCACAATACAAATGCTTATTCCTTTCCCTGTTTAGGACAATTTACAACAAACTTACTTTTCAGACATGGGTGGGGAAAGGGAGCTGCAGAACTCCTCAGTTCTGCACTTGTGTCATCATAAAACTATACTGGAACCCCTTTACAGAAGGGTCATCCATTGCTTATGAGTGTCTACCTCCTTCCCTGAGAGGCTGAGAAACCTAAAGAATTAAGCAATCAGGAATATTTGAGAGCCAAGAGTGCAAGGCACATGCTGGTGCCTGCCTCCGGCTGCCCCACAGCCCTGCTTAGCTCACCTCAAAGATCTCAAAGCCAGCGATGTCTAGCACCCCAATGAAGAACTGCCGGGCCAGCTTGGTGTCCAGGGTTCGGTTAATACGCATGACCAACCATCTAAAGAGCCGGTCGTACGTAGCTTTAGCCAGAGCCCCCACGGCAAACACCACCTGCAAGAGTGAGGAGGAGGGGCTGGGTTAGGGACAGCAAATCTGAAGTTTGAAATCCAGGACCTCAGGTAGGCTCCGCCCCCTCCTACTCCTTAGGTAAGTTCCGCCCCCTCCTATTCCTTAGGTAAGTTCCGTCCTCTCCTGCTCCTCTGGCAGGCTCTGCCTCCCCCCCACCCTGCCAGGTTCCTTTATTTGTCCTTTTCACCTAGTCCTCTTTCAGTCTCTCTCTTCTGTTCTTCCGTTCCCCCACATCTGCTCCTTTCTGTCCTCCCTAATTCTTCTCTCTGTCCCCTCTCACTTGCTTCTTTGTCCCCCTCACTTTCTTCTCTCTGTCCTCCCTCACCTATTGTTCCTCTGTCCTCCTAACTTGCTTCTCTCTGACCCTTCCCCCTGCTCCTTTCTGTCACCATTCACTTGTTCCTCTGCCCCTCCACTGATTGCTCTCTGATCCCACTGCTCCACTCGCCTTCTTTTCTGTCCCTCCTCATTCTCTTTCTCTGTCCTCTCACTGTTCCTCTGCCCCTCATCTGCTCCTCTGGTTGCCCACCTCCTCCTCTACCTCCATACCACTTCTTCCATTTCATCTCCTCCATAGTCCCCCTCACCCCTACTCCCCCTCATTTGACTCACCTGCTCCACACTTTGTCCCTTGGTCACAAACTCATTTCCCACTTTGACTCGAGGGTGCAGCAGCCCCTTTAGGAGGTCCCCACTGCTAATTCCCATCAAGTAGGCAGCCTTATCTGCACCTGTGGAATGATCAGGAGAGGTCAGTGGCTTGGGAGGATGGGACACTGGAGGTAACACCTGGTAGGACTGGGGGCCATTGTCCCCAAATGGGCAGGATCCAGGATCCAGGCTGGGCTGGGGTCTCACTTTCAGTGCCGTCAGCCTCTGCCTGCTCCTCCCGCTGCTTCTGCTTGAATTTCATGTTGCCGAAGTGCATCAGAGCCCCCACTACTTTGTAGCAGGCACATTTTTCATCCACACTGAAGCCCAGAATGTCCATGGCATGCTGCGCAGGAAGGTGGCAAGAAGGTTACACAGGGAACAAGTGTCCTGAGCACCCCAAACATCTGCCTCTTTCCCTCTGAGCCTTCCACCATATAGTTCCCCTCTGTCACCTGATATCCTGAGCCCCTCTCCCTCTGTCCCTGAGAACTCCCCCTATGTTCCCTTAAATCCACTCTCATATCTATGCTTTCCAATTATCTCTCTGTCCTTCCATTCCCCAAGCGTGCCTGCTTTCCCATTGCCCTACATCCCCCTATATTTGCCACTGTTCTCCCAGAATGCCCAATGCCACCCCACTGTCCTAAGGGCCCTGTAGGCCTCCCTTTGCCCCTTCCATGGCAGAGGCTCCACTCTGTCACACCCCCATACATCAGTTGCGATCAGCTCTTGTCCGTCATCCATATTGTCCACAGTTGTGACGCCCTGGCTGCAGAAGTGGTAGTCATAGGGGTTCAGAGAGAGCAGCAGCATATCTGAGGGCACACAGAGAAACTTCAGGCCTGATGCAGGCATCCTCACACAGGAGAATGCTCAAAGCAGAGGTCAGAGTCTGTCCAGAAGCTTGCTAGGGTGCCCACTCCCCCAATCAATCCTGCATCAGAGAACACTAACCCCAAGGCTTCCCTTTGTCCTACTTCTCAGGATCTGGGCCACCTGTTTCTTTTCTAGATGACAACCCTCTATATTTCAGTTCTTGAAGGACAGGACAGGCCCAGTGCCTCCTCTCTTCTTGTCCCCATGGTGACCGCCTGGCCCTAGGCAATTTCACACTCAGAACTGCAGAGACTTGAAGGTAAACTGTGGCTTGGGGAAGCAATGGACCTTCTCTAAGCATCTCCAGAGTCAGTCAGTCAGGGTTCTACCTGGCTCATTGGATGCCCTGTCAGGTTTCTCCGAGAACCTATTTTTCTTAGTAATATTTTCATTTCCCTAGCATTTAAATATCTTCTAACCAAATACTTCATTAAGCAGGCGGTACAAGCAATATATACCCCCATTTTACAGAGGTGCAAATTGAAGGTCAGAGAGATTGAGCAACCTGCCTGTGTTCCTACAGCTGGTAAATAGTGGAGTCAGAATCCAAAGCCAAGTCCCCTGGTTGAGAGGGATGCTTTCTCCCTCTCCCTCTCAGTAGCCTAAGATAGTGTCACTAGGACGGGTATTGAGTCTCCTGCTTCGAATCCTGCCTCAGATATCCTCAGACTGTGTGGTTTAATCCTAATCATTTCACTTCTCTGCTTACCTATAACATGGGGGTCAATACTTGGAAACCCAAAAACTGAATCTAGAACACTTTTTTTTTTTTATCTTGGAACCAGTCCTGCTATTCCTCACCCAGAGTAGAAGCCACCATTCTTTTCTTTCCCAGAATGTCCTTAAAGAAAAGGAACCAACAGGTGCTAAACGAGGTATTTTGGGGGGTCCATCTACCCAGAGGCAGCAGTGCACTGTTGAAATGTAATTTAAATCCCATGAACATCTCTCTCAGTCTCAGTTTACCCACAAGAATAATGGGATGTTAATACTGCACAGTCTCCCTCTTTAGGTTGGGGGGAGGGATGAGAGGGAAGGGCTTTGTAAATGTGAAGCCCTAAATCAATGGGAGTTATTTCAATTAGTTGTGTCACTGGGACAGCCTGCTGCTGTTCTCTCTGAACCCCTATGACTAGAGTTCTCTAAGACAGGTATCTTATCTATGAGAAGTGGGTAATGAGCCTTCTTTCATTCTCTTCCATTACTCTGTTGTGGGGGACGCACTCTGAAAACTTTAAGCAACTGATTTAAGAAATCATCCTTATTTTTATTCATGACAATTACCCTTTAGTACCTTGAGGAAACTCTAGGCTAGGTATCTAGAATTAAGATCTTTGAAGTTTTAGATCTCTCTTTGACAGAAACTGGACCTTTCTGGCCTCCAGATTGGGACTCCCTGTTGGGGCCCTTCATTTCCTATCTTCTATCTCTATCCTCTGTCCTCCTAGCCCAGTACCCAGGGATGTGCTGGAGCCAACTCTAACCCACATGGGAGGATTATTAAATTTTTAATGTGAGCATTTAGACCTCAGAAATTGGCAAATGCTTTAAATTAGGACTTCGTATATTGTTTTGTTAATTGTCTAGTGATGACGGATAAAATTTTAAAAATGCAGGTTAAATTTAAAAGTGTATCCTGAAAACATAAACCTTTACAACAGTATTAAACATTTACCAGCACACTCCTGCTTGTCACCCCATGCCCTTTAGACTCAGTCTCATTTGGTCCCCTTTTCCCAGCCTCCTTACCCCCTTACCCTGCAGCTCTGGTTTCTTCCCCGACAGAATCTGGTAATAGATATGATAGCCTCGTTCCCCAGGCAGCTGGAAGATCACTCGGGATTTCTCCAGGAGGTCTGGGTGGGAGGGAGGATGGGAGGATGAGTTAGGGCACAAGACGAGAACCAACTAGCCTAGATTCTCTTATGGGGTCTCAGAGACAGAAAACTGTCCTAGAAGAATAGTTGGACATCCCTTTGCTGATGCAGGGAGGTTCTGGGCTGTGTCAGTGAAAACATGAATGAATGAGTGTGAATCTTCCCTGGTATGTATTCAAGTCTGTAGTATCATTATCTCTGTGTTAGTATAGTACAGTAGTGTTTCTGAATCTTCATAGGTGTCTGTCATTGTGTGCATGTCTTTAAGAGTGTCAGCTTCTAAGGAGGTTGTGTAAATGGTACAGTAAAAAGAATACTGACTCTGAAGTCAAGGGACCTATTTCTGACAGCTTACTGGGCAAGTCCCTTAACCTCTCTGTGCCTCAGTTTCCCCAATTGTAAAATAGAGGGGTTGGATTTGGTGGTCCTGTGTGATCCCTTCCAACTCTAACTTTATGATCCTATGCATGTGTTACTATGTCTATATAGAGACATGTGTACATGTGTATGGTTCTGTGTCAGTAAATGTCTAAGTGACATTAGGGGGAGCTGGGACAGTGCTGTATATGTGTGTGAGAAAGAGATGGAAAGTCAGAGATTTGGAATTTTTTCATTTATTCAATGAACATTTCTGGTGTGCCTGGATTTGTGTGTATCTCTCCCTCTCTCCCCCTCCCTCCCTCCTTCCTTCCTTCCTTCTCTCCCTTTCTCCCTCCCTCCCCCCTCTGTCTCTCTGTGTCTCTTTCTTCTCTGTCTCTGTCTCTCTCTGTCTCTCTCTCTCTCTCTCTCACTGTCTCTGTCTCTGTCTCTTCCCTCTCTCTGTCTTTCTCTGTCTCTCTGTCTCTGTCTCTCTGTCTCTGAATCTGTCTCTCTCTCTCTCTGTCTGAATCTGTCTCTCTCTCTCTCTCTCTCTCTCTCTCTCTCTCTCTCTCTCTCCATTCTGCCTTCCTTTTACCCATTTCTATCCCTGGGGATGGTGCTCCTGAACCTCACATCTCTGTTATAAAACAATCTTGAAATGTCAAGCCTGGCTGGAGGTTGATGGGGCAGGGGAAAGTTGGAGATTTGAGGACAAGGCTGCTTTTGTGCTAGGTCTGGTATACCGAAAACCAGAATCTTTTGTCTGCTCCATCCCCACTCCAGATCACTCCCTCTGACTTACAACTATCGATATCGGCAGACGCCAGCTTTCCTGATGGTCCAAAGTGGATCCGGATGAACTTTCCCTGAAGAGCAAAGGGGACACAGGCAGGCTATTAGTAGGCCTGGATTCTAGGGTTCCCAGGCCTCCATTCACTCCACGCCCATCCCAGTATCTCTAGGACCTGAACCTCTACTCCCCACGTCCTGGTCCTGGATGGCTGCTGTTCTTTCACCCCCTCACCTGCTCCCCTCCGTGCCCTCACCTACCCCTCTGTCCCCCAAACCACTTGGCTGTTGAACTCTGACCCTCACCCCTGACTGGGGGCCACAGGGCTGCTTCCCCGCCCCCTCCCTGGGATGACTCACAAAACGGGAGGAATTGTCATTCCTCAGGGTCTTGGCATTCCCAAAGGCCTCCAAAGCTGGGTTGGCTTCGATGATTTGATCTTCGAGGGTTCCCTGGAGTGGGGGGTGGCAAAAAAGGGCATCTTAATTGGGGGCTTCTGGCTACAAAGGTAGCTGGGAGTTAGAGGGGGAGGCTGACAGGGAGATCCCTTTTATTTTTTAATCTCACGGATTTGCTTTCTAGGAAACACAAGTGTAGCAGTGAAGGGGAGCCCTGAGAGTATGGATCTCCCTCTTCCCTCCCTAAGACCTCCCCAACTCACCCCAGTCTTGGTTGCCAAAAATTGCTGGAAAGAAAGAAGAAAGGAAAGAGAAATAGTGAGAAACTATAGTGAGATAGTGAGAAACATTGTGAGGTGAAGGCTAAAGGGCCAAGGGCAGCATGTTGGTTAGTGGGGAGAACCTGGGCACAGGGTTAACAAAACTACCCAATTGGGCTGTCCCCATTGGAGGAGAAACTCCACAGAATCGTCTGGGAGAAAGAAGAAGGCGCAGATGGAGAAACGCAAAAGGCAGAGGGAGAAGGGGGAGAGGGAGGTGAGGAAGGAGAAAGGGCATAGAAAGGGGAGCTGGAGGATTGGGGAGCTTCCTTCTGCTCCCTACTTGCTCTTCCACCTTCTCCTCCAGCCCACTTCAGCCAGGAAGGAGTCTCCCCTTTGTCCCCCCCCCCCCATATGGGAACTCAAGGTCAGGGAACTGGAGCTGAAATCCTGACTCTGGCATTCCCTAAGGCTTCGGTTTTCTCCTCTGTAAAATAGGGCACAGGATACCAGCCCTGGCTCCCTCACAGGACTCTAGAAACTGATCTGTGAAGATGAACACTCTGTGTTATTCTTGCACTATGCTCTGCCCCGCTGTGTCTGGCTCAGAGGTTCCGCTGCTTCCCAGTCACTGGCCCCTCTGAGCACTGACTTAGGGGAAATGATTGGGACTCTTACATGCCTTAGGATGTGGGGTCTGTTGGCCAATTAGGGGCCGCTAGATGGCGCCATAGCGTGCAGAGTGCCAAACCTGGAGTCAGGAATACCTGAATTCAAATGTGACCTCAGACATTTGCTAGCTGGGTGATCCTGGGCAAGTCACTTCACCCTGTCTGCCTCGGTTTCCTCATCTGTAAAATGAGCTGGAGAGGGAAATGGCCAACCATTCGGTGTCTTTGCCAAGAAAACCCCAAGTCGGGGTCACAAAGAGTTGGACATGACTAAAAAGACTGACTCATTGGGTTAACTGCAAAGACATATGTGTATTCTATGTACTCCTCCGACCATCTCTCAGAAGTAGCAAGTCCAAGGGTAAATGTAAAGTAATAGCTTACTCCCCACGCACAATATACCCCTCATAGTGAGGGATTCCCCAAAGCCTGGCCACAACAATATGGTGGCAGCCAGAAAGGCTAATTTTTAAAAAGAGATGTAGAAGGGGAAAGGATGAAACGACTGTCCTCTGTCCAGACCAGATCACCTTTGGACAGTCGTATATAGCACTTTTTAAAGAATATTGACAAATTGAATAAAAGTGGAGCTCAAGACTGTCTAGGGAATCATTTGAAGGAACTATGGTGGTATAGCCTAGAGAAGACATGATTGATATCTTCAGATATTTGCAGGGATCCAAAATATGGAAGCTGTAAGAGGCAGAAATTGCTGCATTTGAAGGTAGAGAGAACCTGGATTTGAATCCCAGCTACAATATCAACTAGCTAGGTGACCTTGAGCTAATCAGTATCCTCATCCATAAAGTAGGAATGAGGCAGCATGGCAGAGTCGATAGAAAGCTGGGCTTGAAGGCAGGAAGATCTGCCTCCACAACACTCTGGCTGTGTGATTCTGGACAAGTCACCTAACCCTGCAATGTTCTAGGCAACTTTATAACTATAATTTGTAAAGAAGGTGCTAATTTTCATTGAGAGAGGGAGTTTCTTCTTTGGGAGTTTATTATACCAGTGAAGTAAGATTTATACCAGGAATGCAGGGCTGGTTCAATATTAGGAAAACAAAACTATCAGTATAATTGGCCATATTAATAACCAAATTATTATACCAGTGAAATTCCATATCTGATCAATCAATCAGTCAGTCAATAAGCATTTAATAAGCATCTATAATGTTCCAGGCATTGTATTAGGCACTGGGGATAAAAATAAAAATGAAATAATCCCTCCAACAATATTTTCTGAATTTACCTGACCCAACTATTGTAGAGGCTTTGCCAACTCTCTGTTTTTTAGAATTTTCATTCCAGTAAAATGTAAGCTTTTTTAGGGCAAGAATTATCTCATTTTTTCATGTATATCCCCCTAGCAGAGTATTAGGGACACAATAAGAATTTTTTGTTAATTGATTGCTGATTGAGAAAAATGTACATTATTACTGCTCTTGGTCCCAGAGGGCATAACTAGAATCATCTAGAGAAAATTATGGAAAGATAGATTTTAGTTAGAAAATACTCTATTCAGGGCAAGTACCACAAGATAGGTCCAGGGTCAACAATATGAAGTGTTTCTTCAAGTCAAGAGAAGTTTGATTGGCAAAAAGTAGGGGAAACCTCAGCAAGACAACTGTGATCTCAAGGAGATCATCAACTCAAGGAGAGTACCCAGGACGGTGCCTTATGCTGGTGAACAACAACCCCCAGGATATCAAAAGGCTAGCTCCTTCCAGAAGGCTACCATGTGGGAAGGAACAAAATCTGGTTGAGGTCTCAATGAAAGAACTCAATAAAGAGGCAGCAAAACTATGGCAGTTGGTCACTTTCTATATCCAGTCTCAGTCTCTCTTCTGATCTTCAGTCCTACCTCACCAATTGCCTTCAAACTAGATGACCCATAGACATCTCAAATTAAACATGCCCCAAAGAGAAAACTATCATTTTCCCCCAAAGCTCATCCTTCTACCAAACTCCCCTACTTCTGTTGGTAGAATCACTATCCTTTCAATACTCCAGTTTGTAAGCTTAGTGTTATCTGAGACATTTCCCAATGTTCTACCACATAGCTAATCAATTTTCCGACATTACTGTGTCTACATCCAAATATGTATGTATTATGAATATTGCTGACTTGTCTCCCCTCATCAAATGTAAGCTCTTTGAGGGTAGGAATGATTTCATTTTTGTCTTTGTATCTCTCCAGGCCACCCAGCTCAGTGCCTAGCATTATCTATTAGACATATAATAAATACTTATTGTTGGAGTGACTGATTCTAATTTTAACTAATTATTCTTGCTAACTACATGCTAAATTTGCCTCATTGTTTCTCAAATGTTATCAGCTCCTCCAGATTTTAGCACCTTGGGCAACCACCCAGTAGCCTCACTTAGTTATGGATCTGTTTGTGGAAAAGTGAAATTGACTTCCTTTTTTGAGTGGTGAACTTCTGTTCTCATCAGGGGAAATTTTTAAGTGAAAGTTCAGAGGAGATTTCTAAGGTATTAGCTTGGACTAAATGATTGCTGACATTCTTTCCAAGGCAGCTTTCAAGATTTCACAGTGAAGAGAAAGGCGTTATGACCCTGGTCACTCTTCTCTCCTTTCAAAATCTCTTATTCTTGGGCTTCTCTTGTGGGATCTGAATCTGCTCCCCTTTGCTTTTCCAAATTTTGCTTTCAGAGGCTTTTGCTTTTCCCTGCTAGCCCAAAGATCCAAAACTATCTTTCCTTATGTTGTCTCATTTCCACTAGCCACTCAGGAGAAAGTAGGGGGGAAAAGGGGAAGATTCAAAAGGAAAGGTAAAAAAAAGAGAGGGTGGGAAAAAGAAAGAAAAAACGCCCCAAACAGGGAGATCAGACATGAAAAGGGAAAGGTGACAAAATAGAAGGAGGGGAGAAATGATAATGTCAAAAGCACAAGAAAAAAAAACACCACAAAACCAAAATGCCCCCAGAGAGCAAGGCTCAACAGATGGACACGGGACTGGACAGGACCCGGAGAGACCTGTAGGTGGGTGGGCATCATTCAATAAAAGCCAGAGGTCCTGGGAGGAAGGAGCAAAGGGAACTCCAGAGCTCTGGACACAGGGCCCCGGGCTGGTCAAGCCTTGCTCAGGCCAGAGTCTTGCCTCCCTGGGGAGGAGGCTCAGGCAGGGCCAGGGCTGAGAAGCCCCAGAAGGAAAATAGGAAAAAGGAGAAAAGGAGGAAGAAAAGAAGGGGAACAAGCCGAAGCCAAAACAGGGTAGGTCTTACGGCTTTCTTGCCCGGCCCCTCTCCCAGGGCAGCGACGATGGCAAAATATTGAATGACCCGCTTGGTGTTAACGGTCTTACCAGCTCCTGACTCTCCGCTTGGGTGACAGAAAAGCCAATCAGTATCTATTGGAAGGCTTCTCCCACCCCTTTATTGCCCCCTCACCCCTAGTCCTCCCCTACCCTGGGATCCCCAAGGAAAGTCTTGGCCTGGTGAGGAAATAGGGGTCAGGTCCCCTACTCCCACTCTCCTGGGGAGCTAGAGGCTTAGATGTGTGAGGCAGAAAGGAAGGCCCTCCCAGAGGAAGAAGCTCAGGGGCTGACTTAGAGCTGTGGTTCTGTGGGTGAGGTGGGAAGGGGAATAGTCTCTGAAGGCTTGGAACTACTCCCAGCCCAGTCTAGTTAGTGCCTTGGTGCCCTGATATATGTTTGGAGCGTTGGGGGACCCTGAGCCCCAGTTCTGAGTCAGCGAGCTAGAGAGGATGCGGGTGGAAGGAGACAGTCTCATCCGCTCCCTGGCCCTAGGCTGGACCCCCAGCCCCTTCCCCTGCCTCCCATTTCCCTCCCCAACATCGGGTACTCACGTGATAAGCATGGACTGGTTTTCTCGATCTATAAGGAAAGGGGTGAGATGTGGATCTCAGTCCCCAGCACAATTTCTCCTCCTGCCCCCCTCTCCTCCTCCCCGCCAAGCAAACCAGCCCCAGGCCCTGGTGGCCTTGTGCCTACATATCAGGGGAGTCAGCCTGGTCCATAGACCAGAATGGGGGGAGCTACAGGAGGGGTCTGACTCAGGAATCAGGCGGGTGGGCCCCTTACTCTGCAGCATGGAGTGGTAGGCGTTGTCTGCCACAGAGTAGATGTGGGGGGGCGCCTCCGTGCGACGCTTGCCCTTGTAAGCAGCTACCACAGGGGCAGTGTAGACCGGAAGCCACTTGTAGGGATTGATGGTGACACAAAACAAGCCTGAGTAAGTCTGCAGGAGAAAGGAAACCCCACTCAGAATCCCATGGCCGCCCCTCTCTCCAGGGCTTTTCCACAGTCACCCACTGCCCCGCTCCTGGTGTAGCCAACTCATTCCTCCCCTTCTTGGTTCTCTGCCCCCCTCCTATCTCAGCCGCTTAGAATCCCTGGCTTCCCTGCAGGCTCCCTCAAACACTGTCTCTGGCAGGTCCTGGGGCCGCCTACTGACCCCCACTGTCCCCCAGCACTTTGTGCTGCCTGAAGATCTTTGGCATGTACTTACTTACCTGTGTACATGCTGTTGCCCTGACCCCCCCCCCCATGCCTAGCCCAGAATCCTTTGCTGAGAGAGCAGATTCCCTTAGAACCCTTCCTTGCCTTTGGCTCTCTAGTGCCCAGCACAGGCCCAGTTTATGGTGGGATGCTTCAAAAAGACCGTTGTCTGATCAGCTGTCAGGTGCTGACTGAGGCGCCTCCAGGAGCCCGTGATCCCCCCAACCTGGCTGAAGGAATTTTCTGGTATGTGGGGCTGCCCTTCCCAGGGCCCTCTGCAGGACCCCAGACTTGGGCACCTGCCCTGGCCTGAGGGACTCACATAGATCATCCAGTGGGCGTAGCGTTGACGAAGGTTGTGTAGGACCGAGGCTTCGTTGAGGTGGGTCATCATGGACATGTCCTCCACCAGGTCAAAGCGAGGTGGGTTCATGGACTGCACGTCAGCCTCACGTACGGTGAGGATCTGGAGGGGAAATGGGGACCATCACTGGGTGTCTCCAAAACCTTTTCCCCTGGGCCCCTCCTGGCCCCAATCTCATGCAGAGGCCCCAGTCACACACCCAGGAGAGGGTCCACATGAGCCAGCTGATCAGTTTTGAGAAAGAGAAGGGCACAAAGGAGGAGAGGGCAGGGCTACTATTCTGGGGTGAGGGGTAGGGGAGGCCAGAAGGTCAGAGCTGGAGGGGACCTGAGAGCTCATACAGTCCAGCCTGCTCCCCAGTTTAGGAATCCCTGCTACAAAATCCCAGACAAGGAGTTATCTAGCTTCTGCCTGAAGATCTTCAGTGACAGGGAGCTCACTACCTCCCAAAGCCTACTATCCCATGGGTGCACTGTTAGAAAGTCTTTTCTTCTACTGAACTGAAATCTGCTTCCTTGGAATTTTGCTCTCTCTCTTTCTTTCTCTCTCTCTCTGTCTCTCTGCCTCTCTCTGTCTCTGTCTCTCTGTCTCTGTCTCTCTCTCTCTCTGTCTCTCTCTGTGTGTCTCTCTCTGCCCCTCCCTCTCTCTGTCTCTCTCTTTCTTGCTGAGGCAATTGGGGTTAAGTGACTTGCCCAGGGTCACACAGCTAGGAAATGTTTAAGTATCTGAGATCAGATTGGAACTCAGGTCCTCCTGACTTCAGGGCTGGTGCTCTATCCACTGAGCCACCTAGCTGCCCCCATACCCTAACTCTCTTAATACTGTTTTCTGGCACCAAGTGGAATAAATCTAGGTGGTGTAGTACCCAGAACGTTGAGTTTGGAATAAGGAAGACTTGAGTTTTCTGATGCTTATGGGCTAAGTGCCTGAGCAAGGCACTTAATCAGCTGTCCTCAGTTTTCTCACTGTAAAATGGGCATAATGATAGCACTCATCTCCCCCCCCCTCCCCCAAGTTATTGTGAGGATCAAATGAGATAATATTTATAAAGTGCTTAATATATCTGGCACATAGTTGGTACTAAATAAACACTTGTTTCCCTCTCTCTCTTTCAGATATTTGATGAAAGAGATCATAGAATCAAACATTTAAAACTAAAAAGATACTTCAAAGGCAATTGAGTTCAACCCACACCCCTTTTTCTTAATGTATGGAAAAAATTGAGGCAGAGACAAATTGTGATTTGGCCAGAGTCACACGGCTAATAAGTAGTCCAGTGCCCTATATTAGGCTGCTTCAAAATATCCATTATGGCTCTTCTCTTTTCCAGGCTTACCCTCCCCATTTCCTTAATTAAGTCTTGTGCAGTATCAAGTTTCATTCAATTCATTTCAATTAAGGCCATATGCCTACCATGTGCCAGGAACTGTGTTAGGTACTAGGCATACAAACAAAAAACTGAGAAATAGTTCCTGCTCTCAAAAAGCTTACAATATCTTCCTAAGAGTTATAATCTGACACAGATAATATAAATAAAAATTATAATATAACTATATTTATACATATAAATATAAATAATAAAGCCTCTCATTTAAAAGAAAATGAAGGATAATTTAAGGTGGGAAGAAGCCTTTGCTCATGTGTGGAATGGATCCCTCTTCCCTTGCCCATCTCCCCTTGCTGAAATGTATCTATCTTTCACTGCCCAGCTCAGGTGCCACCACCTCCAGGAAGCCGTCTGTTATCCCTCTTCTCAGTTCAAAGTGATCCTTCCCTTTCCATATCTCTTAGGCTTCTCTATTTGGCCTTCAGTTCATTTAATTGAGGTATAATGGAAAAAACTGTGGGATTTGTAGATGAGAAAACATGAAATGGGCTTGAAAATCTCTCAAAAATGCAAAAAAAAAAAAAAAAAAAAGACTCTGGCAATTCAATGATTCAATTAAATCCAAAAGTATTTATTAAAGTATTTTACTATGTGATGGGAATACAGAGACAGAAATAAAATTAGTCCCTAATCTTGAATTTATATTCTAAGTAAACACCCTGCGCTTATTATGTGACCCTGGGCAAGTCATTTTGCCTTGCCAAAACAACAACAACAACAACAACAAATCCGATGATGACAATAAACAAACAAACAAACAAAAACCCAAGCAGAAAAAAAGAAATGGAAGCAATTAATCATGGTATCATTTACCCTATAATCACCTATATTAGACCTATATATCCTATATACTTATAGGAGATAGGGAGAGGAATTCCCACATAAGGATATTCATCTACCAGTGCTGATCCACACCTTATCTGCAATTTTTAGAGCACTGAGAGGTTAAGTACTTTATTGGGGGTCACACAGCCAGGATATTAGAGGTGAGGCTTGAAGGCAGGTCTTCCTGGTCTTGAGGCTGGTTTTATGTCTGCTACTGTCCTGCCTCTCATTTATATATCCACCTCCCCCTTATTTTAAATGGTGAGCTTTCTGCTGACAAAAAATGTTTTTCCTCTATGGATCTGTGTTGCCCTTGGAGCTTAGAAGAACAGACCATAGGATCATAGATTTTAGACCAGAAAGGACTCTAGAGTCCATTGAATACAATTCCTTCATTTTACAAATGAGGAAACTGAGGCTGACTAAGGTGATTACTTTTAGGTAAGTAGGGCTTAAACCTACGTCTTCCTGACCCTAGGCCCACTGTTCTCTCCACTGAACCCCCTCAGTGCTATTCAACTTGAATCAGCATTATCCAGTTAGAATACATGACAAGACCATCAGCTTCCTCACCCTGGACTCTCGACTTCTGTTCATTCAGCCTTAGAGCCCATTGGCTTTTGGGGGTTACTACTGCACACAGGATTCATATTGAACCTGTGATCATCCAAGACACACACACACCTTCAATCTATTTTTCAAATGATTTTTTCTTCCAATTACATCTCCTTTATAATTATGGCCAGATGGCCAATTGCTCCATGGGGAAGTGTATCGAGTTAATCATGTCTTCCCCTTCCTCTTATTACCTCTGTAGATTTTTTTTTGTGTGTGTGTGTGTGTGTGTGTGTGTGTGTGACAGAGAGAGACAAAGAAACAGAGAAAGCAAGCTTATAGGTTAGAATAAGCCTTTGATTTGTGTGTGTTTGCCCTTACAGGCTTACAGCTATAGAGCTGAAGGGGACCTTAAGAGGTGATCTAGTCCAACCCTCTCACTTTGCAAGAAACTGAGCCCAGAGACACTAAGTGCTTTATACCATGTTCACATAGTTCCTCTGCATCTTCTCCTAGATCTTATTATTTCTTTGTCACAGTCACGGCCCTGACTTACCTGTCTAGAGTCAAAAGTGGGATTAGAGTAAGACTTCATTCATCCTTGGGAAGGTGATTTCCCTTGAGTTCTGGCTACTTGGGGTAGGGCAGATGGTGTGTTTTGGGATCATAGGGCCGGACCCAGGTAGTCTGAGGGTCCCAGAGCTATCAGAGTAGGGGAGGTTAGATGTGTCAGGGATTTTCAGGCAAAGAACAAGTTCTGGGAAAGTGAAGTGCAGGAGCTCTTACCTTCTGGTCCTTGGTCTCCACAGTGACTCTGCCAGCCTTTATCTCCTTGATTTCTGCCTCCAGATAGGCTTCCTGCTCATCAGGGACCCAGACCCATTTCTTCCCTGGAGAAGGGGAAATAAGAATGTCAGGATTGGGAAAGAGGGAACCTCTTCTAGTGGAGGGTTCAGGAGCTTCCAGGGATAGATGTGAAAACAATAACTCTCTCTGATCTCCCCATCTCTGAGACCTCCTATTACCCACCCCAACAATATTACCCTCCCAAACACTGGGTCTTCTCCTACCCTTATCCCTGAGGTTCCTCATTTCCCTCTCCTCCAACCCTAAGAAAGCTCTGACGTTTCTGTGTACATGAGGGATACTTAGAAGCGGGAAACCTAGATTCTGACCTCAGCTCAGCCACTAACTCACAGGGTGATTTTGGATAAGTCCCCTTTAAGATTCACCTTACTCATCTGGGAATGAGGATGTCTATAAATATGGACATAGAGAGACAAAGAGACCAAATACACACAGAAGAAAATCCCTCCTTATGACCCCCACAGCCCAGAGGTTTAACAGAGGTAGCCTGCCCTAACCATCTAGGGGTAGGCGTGTTGTGCCTCTGACTCTTTCCAGGGCCCTTGGCCCACAGCCCCTTTGTCCTTGTGTTCACATCACTCTCCCCTTGTCTCCACCTTTGTTCAAACTGTTCTCTATGCCTGGAATGTCCTCCCTCCCCCTCTTGGCTGGTTGGATTCCTACCCATCCTTTTAAATGCAGCTCACTTGAGAACCAACTCTTCCCCTGACACCCTCAGCCTTCCTCCCCTCAGATCTACCCACTGCCTTTCCTTTCACACCGCTTTAATGTACTCATTGAGTTATATTGGGTTTTATAGTTTGGAATCTGTAAATGGGCTCCATGAGGGCAGGAATCACATCTCAGCCAAAGGTATCCAAGGCCTAGAAGCATTCTTTCCCCCTGTAGATGTGCTTATTAAATGTCTGTTGAATTTACTAATAGGCAGACAAGGCTCCCCTGGGTGAGAGTATGAGGCTGGGAGTCAGGAACACTAGTCTGAATCCTGCCTCAGATACTCGCTATGTGAGATTTTTCAAGGCACTTAACCCCTCTTAACCTATGTTTCCTTCTTATTAAAATGGAAATAACAATAGCACCTACTTCACAGGGATTGTGAGGATCAAGTGAAATAAAACATGGAAAGGACTTGGTAAACCTTAAAGTGCCATATTAGGCATATCAGGTGCCAAAATGAGCTATTGTTATAATGATAACTATTACTCTTTAATTAGAGCTTTGGCTTTGTGTTGTGGTCTCCAACACCCAAGCCCCTGTGGCTTCAGATTCCCCACACTGCAGTCCCCCACCTGGGCCTGAGTCTGCGACCCTATGTCCCATACCCACTCTCACCATCGCCTGGAACGGTGTGCACCTTCACCATTTCTTGGTAGCTCTTTCTCAGGTAGGCGGCAGCCTCCCCCAATTCACTCAGGTCCATCATGGTGGCACAGATGGTAGTCGCGACGACAAGAAGTAAGGAATAGAAAGAGAATCCGGGGAGTCCTGTGGGGAGAAGATAGGAAATAAAGAAGGGTCGATGAGGGAGTACCAGGGCTGGTCCAGGGCAAGTCAGTGTGCAAGATCCCTGGAGGAGGCAGGAGGGCAGGCCCTGGAGCTTCATGGAATTGTTCCTTCAGCCACTCTCAGGTTAGAAGCCAAGTTAGGGGCAAAAAACAGCCCAACCCTCCCTCCTCCTCCACACTCACACACAGACACATAGAGCTACAAGTTAGGACGCAGCATGTCATTGGTAAACACATCCACACTCAGACCCCTCGGAGAGAAGTCTATTTGCCCACTCAGACTCCTCCCCACTCATTGTCTTGTCCACCTCCGCATTCACAGACGTAGTCAAAGACCTGCCCTCCCACAGACATACCCACAGAGCTACACATTTGCAGATATAGCCAAGTGTGAATAGCCATTCACATAGCCAGAGTCCCACCACACTCAAGCCCAGCTCACACTCCCCCACCCGATATCACCAACCTCAGCACCCGAAGTGAAGGCCTGGGGCAGCTCAGCCTCTTTTATCAGCCCTGTCAAGGTCAGCAGGGGAGCTATGTCAGCAATCCCCATGTGTCAGCGCGGGCCCAGTGACCCCCCCATCCTGGCCACAGGACACAAAAGGCAAATTCCCTTTTATCTCCATCCCAGCCAGCACCGCCCAGGGGCTATTTTTACCTCCTATTGTCAGGGGAGCACAAAGACAGAGAGAGACACTGAGAGACTGAAATACAGAGACAAACAGAGACATTGGGAGGCTGGAATAAAGAGATAGAGACTAGAACACAGAGATATAGAGACACTGAGATTGAAATACAGGGGCAGAGACAGAGATTGAAATACATAAACAAAGAGAAACACAAGAGGTTGAAATACAGTGATAGAGAGAGACATTGGAAGGCTGAAATACAGAGATAAGACAAATACAGAGACACAGAGACTGAAATACAGACACACAGAAAAAATACAGGGACAGAAACAGAGAATGAAATACAGACACAAAGAGAAACACAAGAGGTTGAAATATAGAAATAGAGAGACATTGGGAGGCTGAAATACAGAGATAGAGACATTGAGAGATTGAAATACAGAAACACACTAAAACTAAAATACAGGATCAAAGACAGTGAGAAATTGAAATACAGAGATAAAGAGAAACACTGAGACTGAAAAAGAGAGAGAGAGAAAGAGAGAGAGAGACTGAAATACTGAGAGAGAGACACTGAGAGATTGGAATACAGAGACACTGAGACTGAAATACAGAAGCAGAGAAAGACAGTGAAAGACTGAAATACAGAGATAGAAACACTAAGAGACTGAAATATAGAAACAGAGAGACAAACTGAAATACAGATATATAGAGAGAGACACTGAAAGACTGAAATACAAAGACTAAGGAACATAAAGTCAAAGGCACAGAGAAAGAAACAGGAATAGAAATATGGAGACAGAAACAGAGACAGAAACAGACAGATATGGAAGTAGAGAGACACAGAGATCAAGTTGTGGAGACAGAGGCATGGCAAGGCACATGGGGTGTAGAATAAGGTACCCTCTGAGGCGTTGGATTGCAGAAATATGCAGGGAGAGGCTATGCTTGAGAAAGTAGGGGCTACATAAATACAGGGAAAGATGGGGATATTCCTGTCTTCAGAGTCTGGCATAGCTTTAGGAACCTTTTAAGTGCTTTATAAATGTTTATGAATTGACTGAGAACGGAAAACCTAGAACTAGTGGACACTAGGATTTGTAGAGGCCTTAGAAATGATATTCTTTTCCCATTCCATACATGGGAAACTTGTGAGTCAGAAAGGGAGAAGAAGGTGACTAGGCCAGAATCACCCAGGAAGTCAGAAAAAATTAGAAAATTACTTCTGACTAATATAGAATATACCTT
Organism: Sarcophilus harrisii; assembly: GCF_902635505.1. NCBI lineage: Eukaryota > Metazoa > Chordata > Mammalia > Dasyuromorphia > Dasyuridae > Sarcophilus > Sarcophilus harrisii. The sequence continues at coordinate 421,963,339 of NC_045427.1, read as the reverse complement.
CTGAATTCTTCTCACAGAAATTTCCACATTAATTTTTTCCTGCTTATTTTTGCAGGGAGAATATTTTCATTCTCTAAATTTAAAACTCCATTTCTATTATACCTTCAGTGTTCCCTCTCCCCTTTCCTTCTCCATTCTTTTCCTAAAAAGCTTACACTCTATAACCTTCCCTTAAATCCTAGTTCCATGTCTTCTTGTTCCAAATCCAGCACTCTTTCCAATATGCCGCCCAACCTCTTAAGCTCTCAACCTTGGATTGTAGCAGGTAACTCAAAGAGAAAAATGGTCTGGGATCCCCTAGAGGAGAAAATTGACATTGAGTATATCAACAAATAAATATATCAACAATCACTAAGCATTTATTTAGGGCCTACTATGTACTAGCTAATACTAAACTCTGAAGAAGCAAAAATAAAGATAAAATGGTTCTTGTCTTCAAGGAAACCATCAGGGAGCCAACATGGAAATACATTAGTATGTTCAAATATATACAGAGAAAACCAGAGTGAGTAGAGATGCTGACAACATGAGGACAAAGGGTACTGAAGAAAGAGAAAAGATCTGATGAAGGGAGGGAATGGCAGTAGGGCATGCAATAGCCTGGTTAACTGTAGTTTTGCTCATCCATCTATCCCTCCAGCCATCTGTCTCTACACTCATCCATTCACTCATCTATGAGTTCATTTGTCCATTTATCCATTGGACCACATTGAACCATTTATTCATCCTTTTACTTGTTCATCTACTCATTTGTCTATATGTTTGTCCATCCATTCAACTCAATTAAACATTTATTTAGTGCTTAAATATGTTTGGCATTGAGAACTGCATTAAGAATATGAAGGCAAATAAAAAATAAGCGCTGCCCTCTATTAACTTACATTCTACAGAGAAAGAAGAGAGGGATGAATTCATCAGGTAATACAGATAAGTAAACTCATGATAATTTTGAGGATGGAGAGGGCATTAACAACCAGGAAGTCAGGAAAAGACTTTATGTAGAAAATGTTCCCAGAATGGAGACTCAAATAAAACCAGGGATCCTAAGGTGAGGACAGAATGCATATAGATTGAGTGGGGGAGGAGAGAAAGAAAAAGCCTTTACAACGTAAAAAAAAAAAATACCAGATTTGAAGAATGGCAAATAGGCACCTGATATAGATTGAAAATGAATTATGGGACTAACAAATAAGCCAGTTTGGGGTCAAAGTGCATGAAAGGGAGTGATGACAGGCCTCTCAGATTGGCTAAGATGACAGAAAAGATAATGATGAATGCTGGAGGGCATGTGGAAAAACTGGGACACTAATACATTGTTGGTGGAGTGGTGAGCTGATCCAACCATTCTGGAGAGCAATATGGAACTGTGCTGGAACCCATGCATACCCTTTGACCTAACAGTGTCTCCACTGGGCCTGTATCCCAAAGAAATTATAAAATAGGGAAAAAGACCCACATGGGCAAAAATGTTTGGGCAGCCCTTTTTATAATGACAAGGCATTGGAAACTGAGTGGATGCTCATCAGCCGGGGAATGGATGAATAAGTTATGGTATGGGAATGTTATGGAATATTATTGTTCTATAAGAAATGATCAGCAGGATGATTTTAGAAAGACCTAGAGAGACTTACATGAACTGATGCTAAGTGAAGTGAGTAGAACCAAAAGAACATTGTACAGAACAACAAGTTTATACAATGATCAATTCTGTTGGATGTGGCTCTTCAACAATGAGGTGATTCTGGCCACTTCTAATGTTTTGTAATGGAGAGAGCCATCTACACCCAGAGAAAGGACTGTGGGGACTGAGTGTGGATCACAACATAATATTTTCCCTTTTTTGTTCTTGTTTGTTTGCTTTTTATTTTCTTTCTAATTTTTTCCCTTTTTTGAGCTTTTTTTGTACAGCATAATAGTGGTACATGTTTTACCTAGATTAATTGCCATCTAAGAGAGGGGGTGAAGGGAAGGTAGGGAGAAAAAAATTTGAAACACAAAGTTTTGCAAGAATGAATGTTGAAAACTATATATGCATAAATATGTATAGATAGATATTTGTTTTGTTTTATTGAGGCAATTGGGGTTAGGTGACTTGTCCAGGATCACACAGCCAGGAAGTGTTAAGTTTCTGAGGCCAGATTTGAACTTGGGCCCTCCTAACTTCAGAGCTGGTGCTCTAGCTACCATACCAACTAGCTACCTCTATATGTATATATTTTGAAAATAAAAATATTAAAAAAAGAAAGACTTCCAAAGAAAGTCAGGAAAGTACCATGAGGAAGTTGTATTTCAATTCTAAAGGCAGTAGAACCCCTAAGACTAGAGAAAGAGAGCTGTGACAAAATTGTCTGAAGATAAGATAGAGTTGTCAACTATACAATCAACAAAACAGAAATAGGGGAAAAAAACTTATAACCAGAACATAGATTTATTATATATAAAAATCATTGACCCCAAGAAGCGATTTTAGCAACCTTATATAGGAAAAACAGGATGGGTATAATGGAATTTCAAAGTATTAATAAAGGTGAAGATTTACAGACCAAAATAGCAGAAGAGCAAGATCTGATTCAGATAAAGGAAACTAGCTAGTAAACACCGTAGCTATAGTTGATGTCTTAGCTTGATTCTGCAAGCTCTGGTTAGTTATGTGACATACTTATCTTAAATAAATGGCAGTTAAGAAAGTCAAGCTACAAATTCTCTTAACATTATGTAATAGATTCTGATATGGGACTTAAGAAGATAATTTTGTTGAATTAAATTTATTTATCAGATGATTCTCTAATGTAATTCATAAAATAACAAATTCATAAAGTAATGCCAACTCATCCTTTCTCTATATTAATTCATCCTTTTGCTTATCAGTCCATTCATCCATTCTTATTCATCCATCCATTTATTCATTCATTCCACAAAGCCCAGAGGAAAAAGAGAAAATATTGAGAATATACTATATTATAAATAGATTGTAGCTAGACGTGGGTTCTCTCACAGTTTAGATTGTGGTTATGGGTTAGGGTATCAAGGTAATATTCAAGCCCAATCTAATGTAAGAGATGACTTTGCTTGACTTTGGTACCTACCAAGATCATGTAACTCGCTGATGTATCAGAATCCTTCAAAAAAGCCCATGATAGTTTCCTTTCAAATCTTCCCCCTCTTCTAAATCTTTCCCTCTCCCTAACTTCTTAGGCCCATTAAGGGCCTCCATCCTCCCAATCTTTAGGCATGAAACTTAGATTCAATTCTTAGCTCATCTCTTTCTTTTACCCACATATCCAGTTTAATTGACAATAGCCAAATCCCATCGCTTCTACCTTCATAACGCCTTTCATACACTCTCACTTCTCTTCTTTGACATAACTACTACTCTGATATTGGTCCTTATCACCTCACACTTAGACTATTGAACTAGCCTGATAGTGCACCTTTCTACCTTGGACTGAGGACTGAGAACTAAAGATATCATAGGTTATGTCTTGACTTGAGTGTGAATTGGATTTAAGTGAGGCAGAATTGTACAAATTCTCACTTTTTCCTCCAGAGGAATTGGAATCTGGTGAAAAGACAGAAGTCAATAGTTCTCATCAACCCATTACACCTGAAAAAGTCTTCACATGCTTCATCTACAGTTTAAAGCCTGTTGGTTACCCTCAATCTGGTTTAACCCATTTGCTGAGAAGGTTTACTGGAGTGTGGTCACTGTACCATGTTATTCTTGAGTTGAGTACCAAGTAGATATCAAAGGTGGATGAGCAGCCCTGAAACAGTTCTACCTTCTGGAGTTCCTCTTACCTCTAGAATCAAATATAACATCTTCAATTCAGTTTCACAAGCTGGGACTTTCCTATCTTTCCAGTTTTCTTACACTTTAGTCCCCTCTACATACTCTGAGATCCAGTAATACCAGCCTCTTTGCTGTTTTTCATACAATAAACTAAATCTGGCTATTTCCATGTCTTTAATGCTCTCCTCACCTTAACTTCATCTCCTGGCTTCTTTCAAGTACCAGCTAAAATCTCATTTTCTATAAGAAGTCTTTCCCGATCCTCCTTAATGCTAGTGACTTCCCTATAAGATCACCTATAGTTTATTTTATATTTATATTTGCTTGTATGTAGTTGTTGTCTTCTTCCATTAGAATGTGAGCTCCTTGAAAGCAAGCGCTATTTTTTACTTTCTTTATATGCCCATTATTTAGCCCAGTGCCTTGCACATAATAGGCGCTTAATAAATGTTTGTTGACTAACTGACTTTCTCTAGAGCCTGGTGAAGGTGCTTTAAAAGGGATCAATGGGCTAGAGACAGTTTAGAGTTCAATCTCATACTCCTACTAAGGTTGCTAGCACTATGATATGGGACTGATCCCATAAAAACACAGAAGAGAATCTTGAAATCCAAGTTTGCTTAAGATAATGCATGGACTTAATTAGAGGCTATGTTGTTGGTATCTTGAAGTCCAAAGCCTAAAGTCTGAGAGATGGAGAATCTGGGAAGTTCAGGCTATGGGGTTACAGGCAAGTTTCAGGCTTTGGTGAGTTGGGGCACTGGGAGAATAGGGACCAAGGTTTCAGCATTGGAGATTAGAGATTCAGGACTGAGAGACTGGAAGTTCATATCTGGATGCTCAGGGTTAGAGGTTGGGTTCTTAAGATTAAAGTATCAAAAATGAGGTCCAGATGCTGGGCACTGGAGGATTAGGGATGTATGATTAGGAGCTACAAGTCAAATGGACTGGAGGCTAAGGTCTGGGAACTAGATACTTGGGGAAGGGCAGATGCTAAAAGCAGTCTAAAGGCCTCATTGGGAACTGGAATCTGGAGGCTCACTGCTAGAGAGACTGCAATATTAGGGGCTGCAGACTTAAGCTGGGTTGGGAGCTAGTATCTCTCAGCTGAAAGGAGTTGGGCTGAGAACTAACTAGTCAGGGTTAAGGGCTTGGGGCCTGAGATTTGGAAAGTAAGGAGGAACCTGGAGGCAAAGTGGTGACAGCTACTGTCCCCCAACACTTTCCTATCAGCAGTTTCTGGGAGAGAGCTTGCTCATGGAGCCCTTAGTCACTGATTATCAAGACAGCTGCTGAGCTGGGAGCTATTTTGGTGAAATTGGGCCTCACTGGATAGAAGGATGAGAGATTGGGGGCTTGAGGTGACTAGTGTAGGGAGAGCAGTCTCAGCCCCAGTTCCATGGGAATTTATATCATGTCTTATTGGGACAAGTAGAGAATAGATTGTAATTGTTAGTTAAACTATGGCCCTAGATTCCCAGGACAAGAGAAGAGACTTCCATGAAGACTGAAGTAGGCAGGAAAAATTTCCTGACAAACTTTGAAAGACTTAAGAATTCTAATTGGTGCAATGGTCAATAATGACTCTGCAAGACCAGTGAAGCATGTTTCCTAACTTTTGACAAAGAGATAGTGGGACTGTAGGTGCAGAATGGGATATATATTTCATTCATCCCCAATATGTGAATTTGATTTTTGACTCTATGTATTTGTTTTAAAGGAGGGCTACAAAAGAAATATTGGGAAATATATGGGAAGTGAAAGTGACACAAAAAAAAAAAACAGAAAAGAAAAAAGAATGTCAACTAACCCATATTCACTAACATTTACATAGCACTTTAAGTTTTGCAAAATACTATTATTATTAAATATTAAGTTATTAAAATTTATTATCTCACTGGATCCTCACAACAACCCCATAGATGCTATGTCATCCCCATTTTACAGTTGAGAAAAGTGAGACAACTTACCCAGGAAACAGAGCTAGTAAGTATATGAAACAGAATTCAAACTCAGGTCTTCCCAATTCTAAGTCATCTGTAAAATGGGAAAGATATTAGGCCTAGTTGCTAGTTCTCTTCAACTACCCCATCCCTTATATTTCCCTTAATACAGATTTTATCCTGCTTATTGATTGTGTCCATGTTACCTCATCTGTAAAATGAACTGGAGAAGGAAATGGCAAACCACTCTAGTATCTTTGCCAAGAAAACTCCAAACGGGGTCAGGATGAGTCAGACAGGACTGAAATGACTGAACAGCAACAACAAAGATTTAGGAAAGTGATAAAGAAAATGTTAGCATAGCAAACTAAATTTTAAAAATATGTCCTTTGGGACCCATTTTAAAAGTAGTCTTCACCTCCAGAGAAAGAACTGATAAACTCTGAATGTAAACTGAAGCATATTTTTAAATTTTCTTTATGTTTCTTGCTTTTATTATTTTCTTTTGTTTTTTCAACATGGCTAATATGGAAATATGTTCTGCATGACTTCACGTGTATAATTAATATCATATTGCTTGCCTTTTCAATGGGTGGGAGAGAGAAAATTTGGCAATCAAGTTTTTAAAAATTAATAGTATATGGATTACTTGCTGCTAGAGGAGGGAATGGTGAGAAGGAAGGGAGAAAAATTTGGAACACAAGGTTTTTACAAGAATGAATGTTAAAAACTATCTTTGCATGTATTTTGAAAATGAAAAGCTATTGTTAACAAATTAATAGTAAAAATAAACAAGTGAAAGAGAAAAAAACTAACAAAGGTATTTCTTTGTTGATTCCCCACCCTCCCCCCAAGAGATGTTGTTAAATATGTTCCAGCACATACTTGCTTATAAGGCACCTCAGAGGCCACCCAGAATAAGGTTGGAAAGATGTAGCTAAAAACCTATAATTTACACAGGTAAATGGAAACAACAAAGAAGGAATAAGATTCTTCTGTCCCTGAACTTCTAGAGATTAAAATCTAATGGAAAAAAAGACATAGACACAAATAATTATACTACAAGATGATATGTTATTAAGGCCACCTGAAACACACAGAGCAGAAAAGGATCACATCTACCTGAAAAGACTCAGGAAGACTTTCTAGAGAAAGAGCCATTTTCAAAAAAGTATAGAAATAAGGAAGGACTAATAGGTGTCCCTACTTTCACTTTCTCCTCCCTCCAGTCCATTTTTCTTACTAATGCTAGAAATGTCTTTCAGATTCAGAGATTCTAGTCTGTTGCTCAAAAATGCCCCATGTTTTCCTATTGCCTAATTTTTAAAACAATAACCTTTTGTTTTCAAAATATATGCAAAGATAGTTTTTAACCTTCACCCTTGCAAAAACTTGTGTTCCAAATTTTTTCTCCCTCTCTTCCCCCCATTCCCTCCCCTAGGCAGCAAGTAATCCAATGTATGTTAAACGTGCAGTCCTTCTACACATATTTCCACAATTATCATGTTGCACAAGATAAATTCAAAAAAAGGAAAACAAAAAAACAAAAAGCAAGCAAAGAAGAACCCAAAAAGGTGAAAATACTATGTTGTAATCCACACTCAGTCCCCACAGCCCTCTCTCTGGATGCAGATGGCTCTCTCCATCACAAGTCTATTGGAATTTGTTGCCTTCTTCTTAAAGTTGAATTTATTTTCAGTTAAGAAAAAAACTATTTTCTATCCCTTTGACTCTTCCCATTGAAAAAGTTGGAGAGAGAAGGGAAAAACCCTTGTAACAAATACAGATATTAAAGCAAAACAAATCCCCATGATAGCCATGACCCCCAAAATATGTTATTTTGTATCTTGAATCCATCACTTCTTTATCAAGAGATAGATAGCATGTGACATCATTGTGGTCAGTCATTGTGTTGATCAGAGCTTTAAAATCTTTCAAAGTTGTCTTTATAATGTTGTACTATTACTCTTCGGTGAAATGTACTGCGGACGTTTTCTTTCTTCCTTTGACCAGTTCAGATAAGAGTGTTATTCAACTATCATCTAACTCCCCCTTCTTATTGATATAGATACATTCTTGCCCACAGACCTCACACCCATCAAAGGAGCAGGGGATGTCTATCCAAGCATGTGGAGACTTCCTCCTGTGAAGTGGATGAGAATAATTTGTTTCAATGGCCATGAAGGCAGCTGAAGTAGGCTTGTGCTTAGTGAAGTGCTTAGTGCTTGGTCAGACATCAAAGACTCCAAGGTTATCCACTGCATGGCCATAGCCAGTCATCCTGACTCAAATTTATCTGCCCCTAGACTTTTATGGCTCTGGAAGACAAAGTGAGGCTGATGACTTTGCAGTTCTGCCTCACTTAAATCCAATCCAAATCAAGCTATCATATGATGTCATTAGTCCTCTTTGAAAATGAAAGATGAACAATTTGCATACCCCAAATATTTAAGATAATTTCCCTTAACCTTCCTTTACTTTCCCCCATCAAGTATATCCTCCCTTTCCTCTCTTTTTCATTCATTAAGACATAACAAAATCAATCCCAAGCCTTTTGTCCAATTAGGCTCTTTCTATGATTTCAGATGATGATGTAGTTCAGAAGAAAAACACGTTAGAATGTGATATTCTCTATCCTTATTAGAACATAAACAATGTGTCCTTATTTAGTCTGTTATTGTTTACTTGTGTTAAATTTATGTTTCTCTTCACTCAATTTGTACTTCAAAGTTTCTTTTCAGCTTTGGTCTTTTCATTAGAAATGCTTGGAAGTTCTCTATTTTATTAAAGATCTATTTTTTTCATAAAAGAGGGAAAAGGACCCACATGTGTAAAAATGTAGCAGTTCTTTTTGTGGTAGGCAAAGAATTGGAAAATAAATCGTTGTCCATCAATTGGGAGTGGCATAACAAGTTGTGGTATATGAAAATAATGGAATATTATAGTTCTATTAAAAAATGATGAACAAGCTGATTTTAGAAAGACCTGGAAATATTTACACAAAATGATGCTGAGCAAAACAAGCAGAACCAGGAATACATTGTACACAATAACAAGAAGAATGTGCAATGATCAGCTATGAAAGACTTGGTTCTTCTCAGGGTTCAGTGATCCAAAACCATCCCAATAGACTTTGGACCGAAAATGACATCTGTATCCAGAAAAAAAAAAACTATGGAGACTGAATGTAAATTAGTACATGCTATGTTCACTTCTTTTTTCTGCCTTTTTAAATCTCTCCCATGGTTTTTCCCTTTTGCTCTGATTTTTCTCTTCTAACATGATTCATAAAGCAATATGTATTAAAAATAAATAAATTTAAAAATAAAATAAAAGGTAAGGGTAGCCAAAAAAAAGATCTATTTTTTCTCTTGCAGTATTATACTCAGTTTTTTCTGGGTAAATTATTCTTGGTTGTAAATATATATCCTTTGCCTTCTGGATTATCATATTCTAAGCTCTCTATTCCTTTATGGTGGTGACTGTTAAATCTGGTATGATCCTTGCTGTGACTTCTTGGTACTTGAATTCTTTATTCCTCTTTGCTGCTGGTATTTTTTTTTTTCTTTGATCTGGAAATTCTGGATTTTGGCTCTAATATTCCTGGTAATTTGGTGATTTTTTTAAGGAGGTATCTGGTAGATTCATTATATATTTTGTCCATTGATTCTAGGAATTTAGGTAGTTTTCTTTTAAAATTTCTTGAAATATGATGTCTATGATCTATTTTTTTAATCACAGCTTTTGGGTAATCCAATGATTCTTAAAAATCTGTTTTCCAAGTCAGGCATTTTTGTTATATTTGCTTCTGTTTTTTGACATTACTTCAATATTTCTTCTTTTTCCCTCATGGAATTCTTAACTTCTATTTGGTCTATTATAATTTTCAGAGTTTGTTGCTTGGGCAAGGTTTTCTATTTCTTGTTCCAAGCTGTTAATTCCTTTTTCCATTCTTTCTTCCAAGGCTCTTATTTCTTTTCCATTTTCCACCTTTAGTCTTCTCACTTCATTTTTAAAAACACATTTTACTCTCTGTTTAACTGTTACATTTTTTGAAACTTTGATTGTAGGTGTTTGAGGGTCATTCTCTTCTTGTTTATAACTTGAGTATTTCTGTCCTCCTGGTTACTTTTTATGGTGGAATTCTCTTTTTGTTTGCTCATTCTTCCAGCCTACTTTCTAACTGTGGCTCTGTATACTTTTGATGAGAATGTCTAGGTTTTTCCTACTGCTGTTTTCTAAAAGTATTGAATATTATATTATTTCAGAATTTCAGACACAGTTCAGGCTAGAGCTTGCAAATTTCCTTTTTCTTTTTCTTTTATTTATTATAGCTATTTATTGACAAAACATATACATGGGTAATTTTTCAATGCTGACCCTTGCAAAAACTTCTGTTCCAAATTTCCCCCTTCTTCCCCCTACACCCTCTCCTTGATAGCAGGTAGTCTCATACATGTTAAATATGTTAAAGTATATGTTAAATACAATATATGTATACACATTTATACAGTTATCTTGCTGCACAAGAAAAATCTGATTTAGAAAGAAGGTAAAATTAACCTGAGAAGAAAAACAAGAATGCAGAGCCTGCAAATTTTCAATGCTCCTAAAGTGGTATGATCTTCGCAAAGTCTGCTGCCTCCCTAATCTCAGTTCTTCATTTTCTTGACCAGGGTTTGAGCAATACATCTGTGGGTTTGTCCTATTTGGAGTTCCAGGAAATTGCTGCTGAATTCAACCATTATAAGTCAGCTGGAAATTATCCAGCCATGGGCAGTGAGGAACAGATCTTCTAGTTGGCCCCTGTTCCTGCATCCTTCACCAACCTAGATCCCTCTGTGCTGGGTCTAAGATCTCTTCTTGCCTTGATACACAGGCTCTCCTTATAATAGAGAAGTCTGCAGGGCATACTCTTGGCCAGGCTCCATCCTCAGTGTCCAAAGATCTCTCTGTTACCCAATGCTGACCTGGGCTGGAAAAATGACTTGTTATGATTTTTTTCTCTTGGATTTCCTAATAAGAATTCATTATGGTTTATTTTCAGGACATGTTTGGGCAGAGGAACTAACTATATGTCTTTCTGTTACTACAGGATCTTGGCTCTGCCTCTGTCTTCACAATTTTTTTTTTCTGAAATAATCCTTTTCATTAGTTTTTTATGGCAGTTTTATTCCACTGCATTAAAATACCAAAATGTGTTCATCCATTCCCCAATTGATAGGAACCCTTCCCTGTTGTCTTCTGTAAGGTTTAAACTCTTTATTCAAAGCTCACCCTGAATTTTCAGTTTCCTCTCATAACTTCCCTCCAATAATGGAAGTGGACACTCCACTCAAAATAGGCAACTGCTTCCTGAGCATACCTCACACTTTGCCATTTCTGTATGGCTCATCATAATCTTACTGCTTTTTCAAATATATTCTTTCTTCTCCTTTACCAGTTGAATTCTTACCCAGACTGCAAAACCAGAGAATTTTTGCCTCTGTTTGGCACCTAACACCTCCAGGATTTTCACCTTTCCTCAATTCCCCTTTGTCAGTCATGAATGATCTCCCCTTCTTCATCTCACATAATATAACATTTGTGTCCTCCCATCTAGTGAGACAGAGGCGTCAGGCGAAGCAGTTTGGACTTGAACTTTAAGCAATAGGAAGTCGTGGAAGGTTCTTGAGTAAGGAGATGAATATGCCTAAGTATAATGAAAATTAATCTGGCAGAGTATAAAAAATGGCTCAAGAACCAGGAGATCATTATATACCTCAACAACGATACTGTATGAGGATGTATTCTGATGGAAGTGGATTTCTTTGACAAAGAGATCTAACTCAGTTTCAATTGATCAAGGATGGACAGAAGCAGCTACCCCCAAAGAAAGAACACTGGGAAATGAATGTAAACTGCTTGCATTTTTGTCTTTCTTCCCAGGTTATTTTTACCTTCTGAATCCAATTCTTCCTGTGCAACAAGTGAACTGTTCAGTTCTGCATACATATATTGTATCTAGGATACACTGTGACATATTTAACTTGTATAGGACTGCTTGCCATCTGGGGGGGGGGGGGGAAGGGAGAGAGGGGAGAAGACGGAACAGAAGTGAGTGCAAGAGATAATGTTATTAAAAAAAAAAAAAACTACCCAGGCATGGGCTCTGTCAATAAAAAGTTAAAAAATACATAAATAAATAAATAATGGCTCAGAAATTTACATTGGGTAGAAAAACTCATCATTATACTCCTAAAGTTGATAATCATTGGCCACAAGCAGTTGTTTAAAATATAGTGGTACCAAGAACACAAATATATTTATATTTTGCAGAAAATTCTGGGGTGCCAAATGGTGTCACATTGGAAGTGAGGTGATCAGTATGGAAAAAGATGCTCAGCATCCTGGCTTCAATTTTTTTTTTTTTTTTAGTAAAAAAAAATCAGCTTGAATCATTTCTAGATTTGTAATGGAGTACACTGATGCAGTCCAGTGAACATTCCCTTGGCACTGGTTTTAAATGTTTTATAAATCAGAAGCACCTGTTGAACTTGGTAATATGTGAAAGTTTGTAATTCTCTGAGTAGGTTTTCTCACATAGCATTGGCTTTAAAAAGTCAGATCATCTCTCCAAGGTTGAAAGTATTTTATGTTTGCTAAGTAAAAAATAAATTTTTTGTAGAATTATCATGCAGTCAAGCTAAAATAAATAGAATGTGTAGTTTTTATAAATGCCTTACCAGCTGAGAAAAATTTACATTCATAAAATTACTGTAATATATTGTCCTTGTACAAAAGAGTTTTAAAAAACTCCCCCAAAAAGGGAAAGACTGGGGGAGGGGTAAACTTGTTGTAAGGGATGGCTCTCTGGGAAGCAGAAAAGATATATTGGGAAATGTGGTTATAAAAACAAAAGAGAGCAATGACATTTTTCTTTAATAGAATGGAAAAAGAGACTAGAAGCAGGAAGATTGTTTCAGTTGTGCAGGCAAGGCCAGATAAGGACCTTAATGAGGGTGGGGGTGGGCTGCTCTCAGGGTCTCAGGACAGCTGGACAGAGAACAGAGGCAGGTTCTAGTCATAGGGGGTCAAGCTGGGGGGGAGTGGCATGCGGGGGAGACAGGAGGTACGGAGTCAGATCAGAGCCATGAGAACAGATGGAAAGGGGAGGGAATATTTATCCAGGAGAAGATAAAATACAGTGGATTTACTCCACCAAGGTTATCCTAAGGGGAAGGTTGGCCAGCTGTTCCCCAAGCTCATGGTGGGATGGAGGTGGCTTAGACTGAAGTGGGAAAGAGGGAGGGTGGAACAGTGGGAGAATGTTGAAAAACCACAGAATATCAGACAGAGCTGATGGTAATTTTTTAAAATGGTATTTCATTTATTCCTTAGAGATCATTTATTCCAACTCTCTCCTTTTATCAAGGCCCAAAAAGGAAAGTAGCTTGTTGAAGGTCATACAGTGAGATTGTAGCTAAGACCACCGGTCCCTCTTTCCCAAATTCATTGCTCCATTCAATACATTTCACTTATTGCTTCTCCTCTCCTCCCTCCTATGGGGAAGTGGGTAATTGGACCCCATAAAATGATAGTATGGCCCCGATCTCAAAGATCTTTTGAGCCCAGAAAACACCCAAGATATGTTTCATGCTCCTGGTAATATTCTTCCTCTCTGCCTGGATTCCCTTCCCCAGCTTGATATTTTAAAACTATGACTAAAAAATAATAATAAAAATAATATAAAAGCTATAATTGTGTTTAAATCTGGCCTCTTACTAGCTGTGTTTCTGGGGCCCTACCAGTACCACAGAGACAATAATAGCATGTACCTCACTTACCCTGAGTCTCAGTTTCCTCATCTGTAAGGAAAAGATGATAGCATTTAAACTACTTATTTCACTGGGATATTGTGTGGAAAGAGCTTTGTAAACCTTTAAACATAACAAAGATGTAACACTCAGAGCATCAAAAAAATCAAAGAATCTCAGAAGGGACCTCAGAGGCCATCTAGTTCATCTGCCTTCTCTGGGGCTAGGCTGTGCCGGTCCTTATCATCCCCAAGGCAGGGCCCCTGCACTTCATGGTGCTGCCCCCTCCACACACAGACAATGCTTGGGCACTGTGCCCTTGGGGGAGGTGGAGGGGGAGCCTTGGACAGACAGGGGCAGCTGCAAACCTATCTATAGCTCTCTGTGCCCTTCAATTGTTGTTCCCAACTTCAAACAATAGTCGGACAGAGGATTAGGACCCTCTCCCAGGTCCCTCCCCCATGAAGTGAAATGAATCCCATCATAGCCTGTTGCAGGAGGCCCCCAAGGAGCCTGGGACCTGGGGCATCTCTGATCATGTGGGGTTTCCCCAGTCAGATAGAAGGGCTCTGGAGAGAGACTAGACCCCAGCACTAAAGCAAGGGTGTGCCCTCTGTGGGGCTGGGGAGCAGCCTGAAGTACAAGGTAGAAATGCTTTGCTGAAGGGAGAGAGGGAAAGATTTAGGGGGAATGACTGGGTTGGGGGAAATATTGGAGGGCATAGTCAGTCAGAAGGAGGAAAGTCAGAGCACAGAACACCAGAATGTCAAAACTAGAAAGGAGCTCACTATACAAAGGTGGAAAGTGCCTGAGATGTCAACGCTGAAGCGAACTTTAAACCATAGGACATCAAATGTCAGAACAGGATAGAACCTAAAAACTATATGGTGAAATCCTCTCATTTTACAAAGAAAGGAGCTGAGGTCCCAATGTCACAGAGCAAAATACAAGACATGAAATCAGATCTCATTCTCAGACCAGGACTCTGTTCTATTATATCATAATGAGGTTTGGAGAAGTGGGGGAGGAGGGGTAGATAAGGATGAAGGATTGTAGAAGAGGAGTCAGGTTTGGGTGTGTTCTGGTTTGTGGCAGCTGGGCTGGTGCTGGTGTTGGATGGGAATGGAGTAATGATAATAATAATAATAACTTTATGTAGTACTTTTAAAGTCTGCAAAGCTCTTTATATAGATTTTCTCATTTGATTCTCATAATCCAGTGAGAGAGGTGCTATCATTGCCCCCATGTTACAGATGAGAAAACTGAGGTCAAGAGAACTTAAATAATCAGAACACCCAACTAGTAAGCACTAAAGACATGATTTAAACTCAGGCCTTCCTGCATCCAAGACCAACACTCTCTGGCACCCAGCTAGAAGACCAGTTCCAATTTAGAGACTCTATATCCTTAGGGAGAAGGATTTTTTTCTTAATTTTTAATTTTCAGTGGATAGAGCATTAGCCCTGAAGTCAGGAGGGCCTGAGTTCAAATTTGACCTCAGACACTTAACACTTACTAGCTATGTGACCCTGGGCAAGTCACTTAACCCCAACTGCCTCAGCCAAAAAAAATTTTTTTTAAATCTTCCTCAGCAAGAACCACAAGACTTGGCACATAATAAACACTTATTAGAGTTCACTGAACGAATGAATTGCAGAGATTGGATCACAGGGACCCATGGTCTAGATGTACAATCTAAGATAATAAGACTGGAACTACAGGTAGATAAAGGCTATAGAATATTTTAATGTTTTAGGATGATGTATGAAAACTTATGTCAATCTACATTTATTAAGCATTAACTATATATGCCTAGCACTTTACTTAAAGTGCCAGGGATACAAAGAAAGGTAAAAATAGTTCCTGTCCTCAAGAAGTTTCATTCTAATGTGTGTATGTATTCTTATATGTATAGATACACATATATAATTTTAATATAACATATGTGTGTAAATTCAAGGAGCTTACATTCTAATATATATATAACATATATGTACTCTAATGTATATATATACACATATATGTATATACACATGCATACACACATATATTCTACTATAACATGTAAGTTCCTCAAGGAGCTTAGATTCTAATATATGTATATATGTATATGTATCCTCAAGGAGCTTACATTCTAATAATATATATATATATATACATACATACACACAATGTATATGTGTGTATAGAAACATATAAAACTAGGTTCATGCCAGATGGCAAGTAATTTCAAAGAGCAAGACACTAGTCACTGTAGTAAGATTAGGAAAAGTCCCACAGAGAGGGTAGGATTTGAGCTGAATCTTTTGTTTCTTTTTTCTTTTTTTTTAAGTTTCAAGGAATTGGGATTAAATGACTTGCTCAGTCACACAGCTAGAAAACATCAGTATCAGAGATCACACTTGAACTCTGGTCCTCCTGGCTCCAGGGCCAGTGCTCTAGTCTCTGCACCACTTGGCTATTTTTTGAGCTGAATCTTAAAGGGAAGTCAGGAGGCAAAGGCAAGGAGGGAGACCATTCCAGAGACTGAGAACAGCCAATGAAAAGGCCTGGAGTATGTGTTACTGGATGGATCATTATAGAGTGAAAGATGACTTGAAAGGCTTTGGATGCCAAATGGAGCATTTTCTTTCTTTCTTTTTTTTTTTTTTTTAATTTAATAGCCTTTTATTTACAGGATATATGCATGGGTAACTTTACAGCATTAACAATTGCCCAAATGGAGCATTTTCTATTTGATACTGGCATATGTGACGGTCAGCCTATCCCTCTATTTCTTGTCCTCTAAGTCATTCTTATCTGGCCAATGAACTTCCTCAGTTATGGAGTCATGGAAGCTTGTTGGGCCTCTGATTGAGAAGACCTGCCTGGAGTGGCCAGGATCGATGGAGAGCAAATCATTCCCTAGCAGCCTAATAGGACAGAAAGAAGCCTGAACAAGCAATCAGAAGACTATGGTTTTACTCCTGGCTTTATGGCTAATTTGGGGGGGTAACCAATCCAGTGCTTATTCACAGCACTGGCACATAATAGGTGCTTAATAGACACTTGCTGATTTGGCCAAGTCCCTCTGGGCCTCAGATTTCCTAGAAATAAAATGAGCTTAAGAAGTATTGTCCTGATTCTCTCACAAGGCTGTCTAGAGAATAAAAGATGTGCTGGAAAGCCGTTTATATCTGAAGTGACACCCTAGCTGTGAGGGAGTCTTATTTCTGAGTGATTGGACAAGTGTTTGACTTGCACCTAATTTCCTAAGGATGTTAGGCCCTGTGAGGGGGCCTAGCAGGAGACAACACAGTCTTCCCAAATAGAAGATCACAGTGATACAAGAGTCACTTATGTGGAGGAGGGAACAAAGTGAAAAGAACATCATGGAGAATTAGGAAAATTTGCTTCAAACGGTAGGTTGATAACCTTTGTGACTTGGTACAAACTGTCACTTCTTAAGATTTGGTTCCTTCTTTAGGAATTAAATGAGATTTTTGGAAAATGCTTAGCCCGGTGCCTGGCACATAATAGGTGCTTAATATGTTCCTTGTCTTCTTCCTTAAAATGAGATGGCTCTAGGTAATTTGTCAAGTGTCTCCCAGGTCCAAATCTTAAAATCCTACTTTTTAACCATTCTTTTTTTTAGTGGGAAAAGCACTGGATTGGGAGTCTTGAAGATCTGGGTTCAGAACCTGGCTCTGCTACTCAATTAGTAGTGTGGCTTTCTTGTGCCAGTCACTTTATCGCTCTAGGTCCCAGTTTTCTCATTTGTAGAATAAGGAGAATTAGGTTTAATGACCACACTTAAGTATTTTCCAACCATAAATCATTATAAAGATTATGCAGTAGGCCTAAAGCTTGGGCACTATACTATGTACTCATTCTACTAATTCACTCTATTACTCAAAGATTGAGGTTGGTTTTATTGATCTTTTAGGGCCCCCAGTTCTTGCTTTCTATGAAAGTTACACAAGGGACAGGAAAACCTGGACTCATGTATTCCATTTCAGGCTATAGACAGTAAGTGCTATAGAAAGGGAATCAGGAGATACATGGCAGGTGCCCAGATAATCAAGGGAGGCTTCCCAAAGGAAGGGACCATAAAAATGGACTTTGACTTCCCTCCCCAGGCCTCAGTCCCACAATAGTTCTCTTTGGTCAGCTATACTCTAGCCCTCTCCTCCTCCCCCCATCTCCCCTCCTCCCCAGTGTCTATTCTTGGGTCAGAGATAAGGCTCTTCCAGCTGCTGCTGTTTGTCTCTGTCTCCTCCCGGAACCACCACAGCCCTGGATAAGGGGCTGGAGCCATCCAAGACCCACAGGCGGGTGGGGGGTGGGAACCTAGGATAGCTAAGAGACCTGCTTTGTGATCTGCTCCTTTCTAGTGACACATGGGCTAAGCAAGACAGGTATGTAGTAGGCGTCTATCTGGCAGGCAAGATGGGGCATGGACTCCAACACTTTTTTGCTCGGGGCCCTAGGCTGGGGGCTCATATTCTAGATTTTCAAATTCAGAGAACCAGACTAGACATTCTCTAAAGTCCCTTACAGTTCTAAATCCTATGATTCTGTGACCCTAATAGGTCATAGGGCCAAGGCTCAAGACTCTAGAGATTTGGAGGAAGAAGGGGAAAGGATGTGATGGTGTAAGGGGTAAACTGAGCTTTCTGCCCCACAAAGAATACAATCAGTAACTCCCCTGCATGTTACAGATGACATGGGTGGAGGAAGTTTTAGGGGGTTCTGATATTCTAGGGGAAATATCCTAGATGTTCTGACACTTTGGGGAAGGTTAAAGTTTGGGGGACTCTTACAGAATGGAGGTTTGGAAGCTGACACCCTCAGTTATCAAAAGTGTTCTGACAGTTCAGGAGGAGCAGAGTTCTGGGAGGGGGCAGGAAAGAATAAGGAGGCAAGGTGGGATAGTTAAAAAAAAAAAAAGTACTTGCTTCCAGTCTGAGGACCTGAATTCAAATCATACCTCTGATGCTCTTGGTGCAAATTATTCTTAGGCATTGGTTTCCTGATCTATAAAATGGGTTGGGAGGTGTAGGATTAGTGAAGTTCACATCGGGACCACCTAAGTTGGTTTTATCTGGGGCAAACGCTGAGAATCTAAGAATGCTGCCCTCCTGGGAATCCCCCTAAACCATGCCCTCCCTCCCCCCTATCCCCCATACAAAGCTCATACGATGAGATTACGCAGAAAGAGGCCAGTCATATAGAGCAGAGAGGGAGTCTTCTTGCCTTTATTGGACACTTGTTTCTCTCCAAATCCCAGGAAGCACTCCCCTGCCCCCTCCCAGGATCCTTCAGTCCATCCCCAGGATATTACTGTAGGACAGAAAACTTTGAGGGGAATTAAAGGGTTGGATGGCCTAGGTCTGTGTCTGTTTTCATGCGAAAATGCTTTTTTCTATGTAAGTGCTCATGCTGATGCTGATGTGCTTGAGACGGCTTTTCTATGTGCATGTTTGTGTCAGCGTGTGCCTGTGTATCTGACCATTCACAATAGGGCTTCGGGCTGGCACAGCCTTGTGTGGGACCCAGGTCTAGCTGAGGTGGCTGCAGGGCTCTTGCTTCGCCAGAGTCCGTATGACTGAAGGGCTGAGGGGGGCCCCAGTACCCTGAGGAGGGCCGGCCTGCCTCCGGAGTTCCATGATACGCCTGGCACACCCGATTCTTGTGCCACAGCTGTCTGGCAGAGTCGGGCCTCATTGAGAAATTGCTCATCAGCTCTGTGATGTCTTTCCTCTCTTCTGTATCCATCCTCCAATCATTTTGTCTGGTGTGGGTGGCCAGGCTCTGGGAGGAGTTGCGCGTCACTGATTCTGTGGCCTCCGGGAGAGAGAAGAGTGCTATGGGGCCCAGCTGCCCACAGTTACAGCTGGCAGGGTGCTCCGTGGTTGGAGCCCCCAAGGCCTCAGAGATGGGGATGAGGTTGGACTCCCACAGCAGCTTGCTTCTGTCCACAACCCCTGTGGATCCCTCGCCGTCAGGGGACAATACCGCATCCCAAGGGCCTTGGTCCCTCTCTGTGCTGCTCATACTGTCTCCCTCTGGGAAGCACGGCATGCTGTCTGGGATGATTTCATTCTCCAGAAGGGCATCTTCCGCCTCCGATGCGGGGCGGCCCATGATCTGTAGCAGAGGGCCTTCAATCTTGGGCAGGAATGGCTGGCTGTTCTTGGACCCTAGAAAGCGTCCAAAGCAAAAGCTCAGGATGTTCTGGATACTGATGTCCATTTCCCAGGGGCTGGGGGCCCACACTCATGAGCGGGCACAGAGATGGACCTGATCCTTCAAGGGGGAAGAGGAGAGGGGAAATTCTCTTTTTGTAGTGAAGCTCTTGGACAAAGAGGTTTGGAACTACACAAGGAGCTGCCTCAAGGGTGAAGTTTCAGGCTGAGGGGATTTGACTTTCCTGTTAGACATTAAATATCTGTGCACCTGGGGGTGAGGGAAATGGTTTCCAGTCTTCTCAGTGAATCAGGTTTCTTTAAATCTGGGTGCTGGTAGCCAGATTTGTAGGCCTGGCCTGGCCTGTGAGTTTCAGGGTCTTGCTGTCTGACTCAGCTGCCCCTGGGGCCAGGGATGGTCCTGACCCTACGTGGACTGAGCAGGTAACGTCCAGAACTCTCTTGGGCTCAACAGCTGGTGATGGTGTGTGGGGCCTGGAGGGATGGATGGATGGATGTTGAGTTCCAGGTCCTGATCACCACCGAGTGGCCACCAGATGATCACAAGGGCAGGGGGATGTCTGACAGCCTCTCCCAGGCCCTAGGCCGAGGGACTGGGACAGCTTCCCTGCAGGAGAGAGGGTGGGATTGGAGAGGACGGGGTAGCTGGTATTCTCAGGGCCCTGGGTGGCTGGAGGTGGGGATTGTCCCCACAGGAAATGAATCTTGTAGACTGGCTGGGTTTTTGCCTAGGAGGTAGGGGAAAAGGATACCTCTATTCTTCTGCCTTGTTTCAGTCATTTACTATTCTAATTCCCTAACTATCTCCCAAGTAGGGACAATCTCAAAGCCTATCAGAAAATATTTTCTCTCTCTCAGTGTCTCTGTTTCTCTCTGTCTCTCAGTCTTTCTCCCCTTCTTGTAGAAGAATAGAGTCAAGATGGTTCAGTTGACTCTCCTGAATTTTCAATCAAGAAGGTTTGGTTTAAATTTCAGCTCTAAAATAACTAGCTATTTGACCTTTAACCTTTCTGAACCCCAATTTGTTAATAGGCAAAAAATAAATAGGGAATAATGCCTACACTATCTACTTTACAGGTTTGTTAGTAGGAATCCCACACTTGGTTATTTTAAAGTGCTTTTTGTGTGTGAGAGAGAATCATAATTTTCCTGGACTTAATACCTGGGCTTCTTGAAGGGAAACGTTATACATAGGCCGATTGGAATCATCCCCGAGGGGATGGGGAGCTCACTCCTGAGTGTTTCCTGCCTCTTTGTCCCAGAGCCATCCCCAGCCCATCTCCTCTCTGGAGCTCCTCCCTCCTTGGGCAGGGAATTGTTGACAAAACACCATAAGTAATACCACCCTATTCTACCACTGGTAGAATGAAAATAAATTGAATGGGGGGAGAGGGAGGCTGAATGTTGGAGAAAGAGAAGGGGGAATTAGTCTCTAGGGGCGGCTGAACCATCCTTACCCCAAAAAAGTGAGCAGGGGACCTGGGCCGCACTCTGGGGAGTCCCCTCCCCATCCCAGCGTCCTCCCTTCAGTCTCGAGTTTTCATCATGCCCCCCGGGAATGCTCTGATTTGTCAGGGTCAGCCCCGAGTGGTGCCCCCTGCCGTGATCCATCGGCGGGGTAGCTCCTCCTCCCCAAACCCTCCCCAAATCTTTCCCAAACCCGTTTATTCACCTGCAGAGTCTGGCGCCGCCCGGGGTTCTGGTCCTTACGGGCATTGTGGGGGTCTCAATGCCGGTGTTGACGTCACAGCAGCCCCGGCCCCACCCCCGTCCCACTGTGAGCCAGGCTCAGGCCCGAGTAGAAATCCCTCTCCCACCCCTCCCACGCCCTCACCTCTAGGGTGCCGTGACCCCCTTTTCCCGACGGAATGGAAGCGAGCCCGGGCACGGAGCCCCTGGAGAGGGCTGGCTCACACCAGCCTCCACTGAACTCCCTGGACCACGCCAGGGTAAAAGAAGACAACGGAAGAAAGACCCGGTAGCTTCCCGCTTTGGGAGAGCTGGACAGCGCACCTCCTACCTCAGCCCCATCCCGCGGAATCAAGTTCCAAACCGCGCGCAGTTAGGGGATAAGGTGTCACGCGAAAAGAGGCTTTGCGCGGAGAGCAAGCTAGGCCGCTGGTTTCTCGGGGTACCACCCGTGTCTGGGACCTCTCTCAGGGGTGTCACAAACCAGCTGTGTGACCTGAGACAAGCTATTTCACCTTTCAGTTTCTTGGGCTGTAAAATTGGGGGCTAGGGGGTGCAGTGGACAGAACGCTGGTCCTGCAGTCAGGAGGACCCGAGCTCAAACTTGACCTCAGGTGCTTACTACCTGAATGACCCCAGGGGCAAGTTTCATTTCATGGCTCAATTTCCTCCTCTGTAAAATGGACTGGAGAAGGAAAGGGCAAACCACTCCAGTATCTTTGCCGAGAAAGCCCCAAATCGGGGTCAAGAAGAGTGGAACACGACTCAACAAAGAATGGGGAGGTTGACTCCTTCAGATCACCTCTACGAAGTTCCCATGATTCCATTCTTGTACTCAATGATTCCTTTCAATTTAATTCAACAAACATTAAATGCTGATGGCCCCCTTTGTTACTACTACTATTACTATTATTACAAGCTAGTTTCTACCATATGCCAGCTACTGTACTAAACACTTGACAAAAAAAAAAAAAGTAAGAAAGAAAAGAAAATGACTTGTATGTACCAAAAAATAAAATAAAATAAAATAACAGTTCTCTTCTCAGGGCAAAAAAATTAGAAACTGAGGGGGGATACACATTAATTGGGGAATGGCTGAATAAATTGTGATATGTATTTGTGATAGAATATTCTATAGGAAATGATGAGCAGGATGCTCTCAGAAAAAAGCAAAAAACAAAAACCTAGAAAGACCTCCAAGAACACAAAGTGAAATGTACACTGTATATGTATACAAAGTAATAGCAATATTTTGGAATGACTAGCTGTAAATAACTTTGCTATTCTCAGCAGTATAATGATCCATAACTACTGTGAAGGATATTTGAAAAATCCTATCCATATTCAGAGAAGGAATTGGTTGTCTGAATACAGATTGAAGCATTTTTTCTCTTTTCAACTTTATTATTCTTTTTTTAATCCAAATTTATTTTATTTAAAGAAACAATAAGAAAAAAGAAAAGCAGAAAAAGGAATACAAAACAAAATGAAACAAAATAAAGAAAACATTGTCATATACCCAGCAGAACATCAGGGGGGAGTCAAGATAATAACATCAAATACCAGTTCAAGAAAGTATATATATTAGTAGAAGAAAGTATATTCACAACTGTCCATCTTCTCTTTATTTGCTTGTAAATGGTTCTTTTTTCTCCACTTGGTACCTATTTTACTTTATTCTTTTTCCCCCTTTTCATCCCTCCACCTCCAAGCAAGTTAAGTTATACAGTTATGATATATATACAGTTAAGATATATATATATGTATGTAGATATGTAGATATATATATTAACACACATTCTACACATAGACATTCTTATGCTTGCTGACTTTGCTTTAATTCTGCTCCTTAATTTGCCATGTTATTACTTACCCTCCCCCCACCATGGATCCCTCCCTTCTCTTCTTCCCTCATCCTTTGCTTCCCTGTCCTCCCATCCCTCCTCCATTATTTCTTTATAGACTTTAGAGGGTGCCATACCCTTCAAAATATATATGTACTGTTACCTATTTAACCCATTCCTGATGTAAGTTTTCAGAACTACAAGCTCTCCTCTCCCTCCGCCAAGGCCTCTGTGTCTTTTCTTCCTCTGTACCTCATTTGTATGACATAATTACTATTTTTATCTTAACTCTGCCCCAATCTTTCTTTTGAGCTGTCACATTGTTGTCAGTCTTAAACATAAGCTATAAATTTCCTATGTAAAGAATATAAACTATGTTGAGTTTCTTGAAATTGATTTTTGATATTGACTCTTTCATGGTAAATTTTCTAGTAAGTTATCGATTTTTTTTTTTTTTTTTTTTTAGTTTTTTTCCATTGGGGTGAGAAATCTGTTTTCTTTCACAACATAATTTTTATAGAAATGTTTTGCATAACTTTACATGAGGTTTCTTAATTGGGGGTGGGGATAAGGGAGAGAAACTGGAACTCAAAAGTTTAAAAAACAAATGTAAAAAAATTGTTTTAATGTAATGGAAAAATATTAAAGATATATATTTAATTGTTAAAAATATATAATCTCATTCTCTCTGGCTGTCTCCAATGCCTGGAAGGCTTTCCCTTCTTCTCTCTGAGAACTGACCTCTCTGGCTCCTTTTAAGTTTTTACTAAAACTAACCTAAAAATTAACCTCCCTTAATTCCAGTGCTTTCCCTCTTTTAATTATTTCCTGTTTGCCCTGTATATAGCTTGCTTTGTATACATTTGTTTGGATATTGTCTCCCCTGTTAGATTTCAAATTTCTTACTGTCCTCTTTGGCTTCTTTTTATATCCCCAGTGCTTAATACAAGTACCAGGCACAGAGCAAATGCCTAATAAATGTTTATTGAATGCTTTTGTTGATTGCTCCAACAATTCTAGGAATTGAGTGCTATTATTATCTCCATCTTACAGTTGAGGAAACTGATGTAAACAAGTGAAGTGACTTGTCCAAAGTTGAATAGTAAATGCCTGATAGAACTCAGGTCCTTCTGATACGCACTAACACAAAAAAGAAACCCACAAGCACCCCACATCCTCCTGAACCTCCCTACCTTATGAGCAAGTCTTCTGACCTGAAGTCTGAGCAAGATCAAAACAAAAACAAAACTCACCATCACGTACAATGTTCTATAGCAGAGTATAGTGTGGAAGTAGTCTTGAGAGGTAAGTAAACAAAAATGGTCTTAAAGTGGAAGTTGGATGACTGCTTGTCAGGAATTTCCAACATAAGGGATTCTAAATAGAATGTTGCTTTCTTTGAGTCTGGAAGCCAGAAATTATTCAAATGTTGAAATCTGGAGGATGTTAGATTTGAAAAAATGCATCATTTTAATGGAGGAAATTTTAGTTTTGTTTCTTCTGTTCCTTCCCCCTTCCCTTTCCCCCTTCCCCCTTTTTCCTCTCACTTCTTTCTCTCCCCTCCTGCCCCCTCACATCCCCCCAAAAAGGCAAAGCTGGAAGGAATGTGTGGGAGTTGAGATAGATCAGTGTAAGGAAAGACACCTGTGCCTGTGGCCTGTGTATTCACTTGTTGGATTCTTGGAATGCCACTTGGGATGCTGTAGTAACAGCCTACATCAGTTTCTATACCTCCTTAAGTCTACAAAAAAAGCAGTGTACTTTCTGTCAATAAAAAGTTATTAAAAAAAAAAAAAGGCAGTGTACCGGTCAGATGAGTGTAATATCTAAATTGTCCACCAGATGACACTAGATTTACTCCGTGCACCACTCAGTCTCACCAGATTATGCAAGAGCTTCCCACAACCTGGAGCTCCAGGTGGCTGAATAAATTGCTGACCACATTCTGTATTTAGATTAAAGAATGATGAAATAATAGCTTTAAAATTTATGATCTGATCATAGATTTAATAATTAGCTCTAAAGAGCTATGACACCTTCCCATAAGAATCAAACCCCAACATTCAACAAACTCAGGCAATTGATATACTGTGTGGCCACATAGTCTATCAAGTATTGAGAAAGTAAAAAGAAAAGTGATTTTGTGCTTCCTACATGGAGCCCTCTCTCCACTCAACCCTTAGAGTGACATAGTAGACAACAAAATAGAAAAAACTTTGGAATCAGAGGACCTGAGTTCAAATATTATCTCATACCCTTCCTAAGTGTGTGATCTAAGAAAACCGCATAACATTCTTGAGATTCAGGGTTTTTTTGGTAAAAGGAAGGGATTGTCTTCGAGAGTTTCTGAGGTCCCTTTCAGCTCAAGACCTCTATTTTAGGATTATCTCACTGTTGATCACCACAGATAAGAGATTTGGGACTGCAGCTGCTTTGATCAAATGTAGTCTTCTCCTAGCTATACCTGCTTACAGAAGATAAAGGTGCAGGTTACAGCACTGATTGCTAAAGGCTGCTTCTCACCACATGGAGGACAGGAAGTGATCTGATGGCCAAAGGTTTTTGCTCCATGCACCCAGGAATTGTGGATGGGCTATCTCAGGCATAAAGGAAATAAGGATCTCTGAATTCTATGCTTTCTGAAGTTACAACCCTTCCCAGTGTCTCACAATTTTGTTTATTCCTACAGGAATTACTGGGGGCCTTTCAGCTCCCAGAAATGAGACAGTGCAGCACCTCCTATATGAGTTTTCCAACAATGGCATAGATACCTTGAGATATAATGAGTCCCTTGTTACTAAAGGTCTCTCCAAGCAGTGGCTGGATGAACATTTGTTGGGAATGCTGCATTGGAGGATTCCCCTACCTAGAGGTTTCTGCTGCTAAGAGTGCCTGAGATTATTAGTAGATTGCTTGAGTTTGGGAGTTCTGAGCTGCAGAAGCCTATGGTGTGGAGTGTCTTCACTAAATATGGTATCAGTGTGAGAAAGGGAAAGATTGGAGACAACAGACTGCTACCAAGGGGGTGATGAGTCTGCTCATGCTGGAAATAGATCAGATCAAAGTTCCTATGCTAGTCGGTAGTGGGACAGAACTTATAAGTAGCCCCTGAACTTTCCACCTGACCAAGATGGGGAGACTCAGTTAAAAAAAAAAAAAAAAAAAAAGAATGTTAGGATACTGAATAATGCAATGTATCTTTTGATAGAGTGCTGAACCTGGAATCACAAAGACCTGAATTTAAATCTGTAAGTGTGACCCTGGACAAGTAGATTAACTTCAGTTTGTTTCCATTTCCTCAACTGTAAAATGGAAATAATAATAGTAGCCATCTTCACCAGTTGTGAAAATCAAATGAGATAACTGTAAAGTGCTTAGCATAGTACCTGACACATAGTATGCACTATTTAAATATTATTGTTGCTGCTGCTATTGTTCCGGAATAGGTTGGACTAGATGCCACCTAAGGTCTTTCCTACCTCTGAGATTCTGTTTTTTTAAAAAATATTTTCTTACTATTGTATATTGTGGCACAGAACCCTATATGTGATTTTGTTATTTCTTTATGTGCAAATGTATACATACTTTACCTCCTAATAAAGAAATACTTTTTTTTATTATATATTTATATAGCTGCCCTACTGTGGATTCAAATTATCTGACAAAACTTGTATTTATTTATTCAGGGATTTAATTTATTTTTGTTGTAATATAGTCGATTAGTATTATCAGTTCTTTATGTCTCTGTTTGGGGTTTTCTTAGCAAAGATACTGGAGTAATTTGCCATTTCCTTCTCCAATTCATTTTAAAGATAAGGAAACTGAGGCAAATAGGGTTATGTGATTTGCTTATAGTCGTAGATAGTAAGTATCAGAGGCCAGATTTGAACTCACAACTCCAGACTCATTAATCACTGCACCACCTAGTTGATCTTTAATTGACATTGAGAACTTTCAATTAAGAAATGATCAAGGAATATTCTTAGACTAAAGAATATCTGGCTATGTGGTCTCTCAGCAAATTAGATAACTTTTCAGTGTCCTAGGCAAATTTCCCACTGAGAAAGACTAGAATATTAAATATATTTCACATTGCCATTAAGATTTATACTTTCCTTATAACAACCTTGAGTTATGTAATATATTTCCACTTTTTCAGCTGAGGAAACCAAATCTCAAAGAAATTGGATATTCAAAGTAGCATTAGAATGCAGAACCAAAATGAAGGGGTCAAGGTGGGGATTCACCCATCATTCCAAATATCTTTAAATAATGGCTCTAAACAAATTCTAAAGTGTTAGAAACCACAAAAAGATGGAGAGAAACACTTTTCCAGTCCAAGACAACTTGTCATAACCAGATTATGACAGGAGCACAGTCCAGTGCAGGCCTGCCAGTGCAGACTTGGCCCTAGCAAACTAGGAACAAGCCTCAGGCTACTGAATCAGTGGCAGTTTACAGCTCTCTCAGCCTACAGATGATGAGATCAGACTGTGTCAGGAGAAGATTTATAAGAATTCCTTTGCTGTTACCAGGGTCAGGATTCTGTTGCATTGCCTCTACTTGGATCAGTGTGAAGAAGAGGAATAAGCACAGCAGAGAAGCAGGGACCAAGGTTGAAAAGAGGAGGGCTTGTGGTCACTCACAAACCAGCACACAGTACAGGAGAGTAGTGTAAACACATCTTTGTAGATCATGCTGAAAACAGCTACACAAAACACCTGAAGCTTGAGACAATGCTTCCTCCACTTGGAAGCAAAGACTCACTTTAGCAAAGAATTAAAATGAAAAAATAGACTGGAAAATGAACAAACAGAAAACAAATTCTGATCACAGAAAGCTATTATAGTAAAAGGAAGATCAAACTACATATACTACTCAGAAGACTACAGTCATATTTTTTCTCCAGGCCTCCAAGAAAAATATAAATTGGTCATAGAAGAACTCAAAAATAATTTTTTAAATTAAGAGAGAAGAAAATGAAGAGAAATATGAGGGATGCAAGAAAATCATGGGGGGTGGAGATCAACAGCTTGATAAGACACAAAAAGCCTGAAGAAAATAACATCCAATAACAGAATATGCCAAATGGTTAAAGAAGCATCAAAAATTGAAGCGAAAAATACCTTGAAAAGCAGAATTTGCCAAATGGGAAAAGATATGCAAAACATTCACTGAAAATAAGTACTTTTAAAAAATACTTCAAAAAGAATTGGCCAAATGGAAACAGAGATACAAAAACTCAGAAGAAAATCTTTAAAAGTCTGAATTGGTCAAGTGGAAGTTAATGACTTCATAGAAATGTCAAGAAAGAAACAAAATCAAAAGAATGAAAAAATAGAAAAAATGTGAAATATGTGAAAAACACTTTACCTGGAAAACAGATCCAAGAGAGTTAATTTAAGAATGATTTTACTACATAAAAGTCATTATCAAAAAGAGATCTTCTTTCAAGAAATTAGCAAGGAAAACTATACTGATATTCTAGAACCAGGGAGTAAAATTGAAACAATCCACCAATTACCTCCTGAAAGATCTTCAAATGAAATAGGGAAATTTTCAGATCAAAGCGAAAATACTATAAGCAGCCAAAAAGAAACAATTCAGATATCATAAAGCCACAGCCAGGATAACACAAGATTTAACAGCTTCTGTATTAAAGGATTAGAGGACTCAGAATATGATATTCCACAGGGCAAATGAACTAGGATTACAATCAAGAATCACCCAGCAAAATTAAATATAATCTTTCAGGGGGAAAAAAGACATTCAATTAAATAGGGGACTTTCTTGCATTCCTGATGCAAAGATCAGAGCTGAATAGAAAATTTGACTTTCAAATACAAGACACAAAAAAATTAAACAGGAAAGAGAAATCCTAAGGAATTTTAAAAAGTTAAATTGTTTATATCCCTACATGGGAAAATGATATAACATCTCATTATTGGGAAGTTATAGGGTGTATACATAGAAAACACAAGTGTGAATTGAATGAGATGGTATGATTATCTTTAAAAAAAAAATTAAAGGATGAGAAAGAAGAATCCACTCAGAGAAGAGGAAAGGGAAAAGTAGAAATGGAATAAATTATTTGCATAAAAGAGGCCTGAAAAAGATTTTACAGTGGAAGGGAAATAAGGGAAGCAGAGAAGAAAGCACATGAACTTTACTCTCATCAAAATTGGATCAAAGAGGGAAAATTATATACACAGTTGGGTATAGAAAGCTATCTTGCCACACAAGAAAGTAGGAAGGGAATAAGATGAGGAGCTGATAGAAGGGAGAGCAGTTTGGGGGAAGGTAAAAGTCAGAAGCAAAACCCTTTTAAGAATGGTCAGGGTAAAGAGAGAATAGGATATATGGAGAAAATAGGATGGAGAAAAATATACATAGTTGGTAATCATTGTGAAAAAAAATTTTACAATGAGTTTCTAATATTAAAGACTTCATTTCTCAAACATTAAAAAACTGAGTTAAATTTGTAGAAATAAGAGCCATTCCTTAATTGATAAATATGGTCATGGGATATGAACAGGCAGTTTTCAAAATAATCAAAATTATCTATAGACATATTTTTAAAATGCTCTCACTATTGATGAGAAAAATACAAATTAAAACAACTCTGTCTACCTGTCAGATTGGCTACTATGACAAAAAAGAAAAATGACAAATGTTGGAGGGGATGTGAAAAAAATAAAATATTAATGTATTATTGATGCACACTGATTCAACCATTCTAGAGAGCACACTATTACTAGATCTGTATCTCAGAGAGAGAAAGTAGAGGGAGACTGCTAGGCTACTTACTGTATTTGGCTTGGAAGATTTTGACCACCACACCTTTGTAACCTACACCCTCTGTGTTCTTTTTTGTCCTTCCCTCAATAATTATGTAGCACCTGGGGACACTCCCAGCTTACAAAAAAAGCCCCAGCTAAATTTATTTTGGGTATTTGACAGCTCTCTTCCTCTCACTGACTCATGTGCTTCCATTTTATTGAAAAAAAAAAATCTCCCTATCCTCCTAGATTCTAGTAGTTGTTCACAAGTCACTTTGTGACCTTAAAGTCACTATTAAACAGTTCAATTGTAAAAGCATGATAAGAACAAGAAACATTAGACAACTCTGTATTACTGTATCATTTGATACAGTAATCCAGGAACTTCCCATTTCCAACCTTTCAGACCAGTCTATTTCACTCTTTTAGGATGTAAGAGAGACACAGCCTCAAAGAGTCAAGTCTTTTAACAAATTTCTTATCTCCCAATATGCATGCCAAAAACTCTGGAAATAGAGAACACGGGGCAGCTAGATGGCGCAGTGGATAGAGCACCAGCCCTGAAGTCAGGAGGACCTGAGTTCCAATGTGATCTCAGACACTTAACACTTCCTGGTTGTGTGACCTCCCCAATTGCCTCAGCAGGAAAAAAAAATAATAAGAGTGTGCTTTAAAGGCCTTTGATCAAGGCTGCACAATCCCTGACTCCGTAGTTCTAGTGGCTCCAGATTGTGGAAGCTACATGGCATGCTGCTCTGGCTTGAGAAAGGGCCTGTCTTTGCAATAGCAGCCTTGGAAAGGAGTGATTTTTAAGTACCTCACAGCCACCCAACAAAAATCTAATCTGATAAATCAGGGAGGAGGAGAAAGCAGGCATGCTATGTAAGTGCTGGCCACTATTTTTCTTCCCTTTCTTCAAACCCCTTGTGCCATCCCTGATGTCTCATATCACATCTACAACATATGAATTTGGATCAGGCCAACTCCAAAGCCAACAGTAAAGTGTCTTGGTACTACTGGCAGTCTCTGTGGAAACATTGTATCTCAGCTAACACATTACATATTTGGAGAATTGTAAAAATGTCAGCTATGAGCTACACGTACTATTTTTGGATTATAAGCCCTCTGTGGGTCAGTTCCAAGACTTTTACCTTCTCTGGTATGCCACAGTACCTAGTACAGGTCAAGGGACCACAAAATCATATTACATTATACTAATTGTGTGAAAGTCATAACTTCTTGGGTCTCAGTTTTCTCATCTGTAAAACTGAGGAGTTAGATTACCTCTCAGATCCCTTCCAACTCTAAATATACAATCCTGTATGAGGAAATAAAAAATGGTTCCATAAAGAAGGTAGGTGGAGGGGGTATGTGTTGTGTCCAACTCTAAATATGCAATCCTGTATGAGAAAATGAAAAATGGTTCCATAAAGAAGGAAGGTGGAGGGGGTATGTGTTGTGTCCATAACTGTGACTCGCAGCCCTCTCTGCACCTCCCAGTGGATAATACTTGATCAATAAAGTTGTGAAATAAAATAATTTTACTAAAATATACTTAGAAGCAACATGCCTATTTACTATATAAAATGGAAGGTATGATTATAAGTTTATTCCTTTTGTGTCAGCTAATTTTAATGTGATTTAAAGCAGGCTCTAGGTCTTCTTTGGATGCCCCAAACTACAACTTGGGGAGTTCATGCAAAATCAATCTGGGCTGCTAAATCTTTCATTTCAAACCTTCCCCTACTGTGATTCTTTCCTTTCCACCCTTTCCCCCTCCTCCCCATTTTATTTATTGAACAATTAGTGAAAGATATACTAGTCCTTTGTCTTAAGATCCTGATGGGAGCTGGGGAGACACAAAGATGATCACTCACTGTTCAAGCAAGATTCATAGTCTAGTAGGGAATATACAGGCATTTGTGAATAATCAGATTGTTTGAGCATATGTATTAGATGTCATATAACTAGAGACAGCTTGAACAATGGAAGGAATGTTGGATTTGGATGGAATGTTGCAACAGTTTGGGGTCCCAGACCGGTGTGTCCCCAGGTGTCTTAAAAAAATTTGCAGGTTTGAACCCATCTCCTAGTCAAAGGGCAAAGTTTTATTGCAATAGTAATAGTCACACCATTACAAAGTGGACTGAATTGTAAGGAAATTCAGCAGAGAAATAGAAGCAAAGGAGATATTTTCATACAGCTTTTTCAATCAAAGATATGTTACTTCTATGGCTCATAGTTAGGAAGGAGTAGTTCTCAATTGAACACATTATTGACAAGATTACCAGTCAGCAATGAATTGAGGAGTGATCTTCACTAATTGTCTCCGGAGTTTGATCTCTGGGAGTTCCCTGAGACCAGAAGCTATCTGGCTAAGGAGTGGTCAGAATCAGACAGATTGGGTATGGGAGTTTCTTGAGGAAGATTCCAAAGCTAGAAATTTTAGAACTATTGACTTATTGCCTCCCAAGGTCAGGGGACCACAAAATCATATTACATTATACTAATTGTGTGAAAGTCATAGCTTTTTGGGTCTCAGTTTTCTCATCTGTAAAACTGAGGAATTAGATTACCTCTCAGATCCCTTCCAACTCTAAATATACAACCCTGTATGAGGAAAATGGTTCCATAAAGAAGGAAGGTGGAGGGGTACGTGTTGTGTCCATAACTGTGACTCGCAGCCCTCTCTGCACCTCCCAGTGGGTAAGAAGGAGGAAGACCTGGACCAGGTGGCTTGAGGTCCCCCCAAAGCTCTGACTTTCTGCACTTGTTCAAGGAAGCTTTGGGAAGACTTATTTAATGATCTCAGAAAAAATATTTAAGACTAGCTTTCATTATGGATGCCCATCAATTGGAGAACGGTTGGGTAAATTGTGGTATATGAATGTTATGGAATATTATTGTTCTGTAAGAAATAACCAGCAGGATGAATACAGAGAGGCTTGGAGAGACTTACATGAACTGATGCTGAGTGAAATGAGCAGAACTAGGAGATCATTATATACCTCAAGGACGATACTGTATGAGGATGTATTCTGATGGAAGTGGATTTCCTCGACAAAGAGAAGGTCTAACTCAGTTCCAATTGATCAAGGATGGTCAGAAGCAGCTACACCCAAAGAAAGAACCCTGGGAAATGAATGTAAACTGTTTGCATTTTTGTTTTTCTTCCCAGGTTATTTTTACCTTCTGAATCCAGTTCTCCCTGAGCAACAAGAGAACTGTTCTGTTCTGCAGACATTATTGTATCTAGGATATACTATTTAACATGTATAGGACTGCTTGCCATCTGGGGGAGGGGGTGGAAGGAGGGAGGGGAAAAGTCGGAACAGAAGTGAGTGTAAGGGATGATGCTGTAAAAAATTACCCCGGCATGGGTTCTGGCAATAAAAAGTTATTATTAAAAAAAAAAAAAAAAAAAAAAAAAAGGCTAGCTTTCATTAACAGCGCCCTAGGAAGGGGGGGCTGAGAGGACCGCCAGAGACCTGAAACGATTGTTCCAGAGGACACGGCCAGTAAGAGCCCGGGCAGGATTCGAACCTTCGCCCCTAGCGCGCTGGAACTAGTCTCCGGGTCAAATTCCACTGCAGAATTCCGTACGTGGGGCCAGGCGTGGGGAAGGCTGGCGCGCGTGCGCGTGCAGAGGACGCGGCTCCCCGCCGCCCCCGGCCCGGCCGCGCTCCCTGCACGCCTCCCGCCTCCAGCGCCGCCCCTCCCAGAACACTGCCCTTTCTACAACTAACCTTTACCCTCCAGGCCCATCTTCCGTCTCCCTGGCGGCACCCAGTGCGCAGACGTGTGCTTCTGGGCGCTGCCTCTTTCGCGCCCCGCCCCTCCTCCGCTCCTCCCTCCCTTCCGGGGCGCGGGGGCCTCCCAACCTGGAGCGGCGCTTGGAGCCAAGTTGCTGCGGCCTGGGCTGTGCGAGCTCTCGGGTAAGTGGGGGGGGCGCCCGGGACGGTGGCCGGCAAGGGACACGCTCCTGGAGACTTCTTCCAGATAGCGGGGAGGGGCAGGAGCGCGCTCCGCGGGACCCAGGGAGCTGGGAGGGGAGGGAGGGAGGGACGGCGATGGGTCCGTGGGTCCGCCCGTCTTGGCAGAGCCGGCTTGTGGCCCGGGTCCGAGCTCTCGCGGGTGAAGGAAGAAGCTCCTGGGCCAAGAGCAAGGACCGAGCTGCAGCCTCGGATCAAAGGTCTCCGGAGACGGCCGTGGGGCCCTGAACCCGAGGAGATAGATCCACGCCTCTCTCCCCGAGCCAGCCCTCCTCCGCCTTTCCCCCTCTCCCCCCTTGTCTCCCCTCCTTTCCCTCTCCCCCACTCCCTCTCCTTTCCTCCTTTCCCTCTCTCACCTCTCCTTTCTTCTTCTCCCCAGCTTACATCTCTCTTCTTCCCTTTCCCCTCTCTCCTTTCCCCCTCTCCCCCCTTGTCTCCCCTCCTTTCCCTCTCTCCCCACTCCCTCTCCTTTCCTCCTTTCCCTCTCTCACCTCTCCTTTCTTCTTCTCCCCAGTCTCTCTTTCCCTTTCCTCTCCTTTCCCTTCCCCTTCCCATTCCTTTCCCTTTCTCCCTTCCTCTTCCTTTTCCCCTTTCCCTCTCTCATTCCTTTCCCCTTTCCCTTCCTCTCTTTCCCTTCCCTCTTCCCTCCCTCCTCCCCTTTTCCCTCCTTTTCCCCCTCTCCCCCATCTTTCCTCATCTCTCCTTTTCTTTCCTTCTTCTTTCCCCACATCTCTCTTCCCTTTCCCTCTCCCTTTTCCCCCCTCCCCCCTTGCTCCCTCCTTTCCCCTCCCACTTCCTCTCCTTTCCCTCTCCACCTCCTTTCTTCTTCTCCCCGGCCTTTTTTCTCTCTTCTCCCCTCCCCTTCTCTTCCCTCCCCTTTCTCCCCCCTTTCCCCTTCCATCTCCCTCCCTTCCCTCTCTTTCCCTCCTTCCCCCCTCCTTTTTCTTCTTCCTGCACCCTCTTCTTTACACTCTTTTCCCAGTCTCCCTTATTCCCTCCCCTTCCCTCTCTTCCCCTTCCGCTCTTCCACTTCCTTTTTTCCCCGTCTACATCTCCCTTGCTCCTTTCCCTCTCCCGGTTCCCCCTTCTGCGCTCTCACGAACATTTGTATTTCCTCCCCTCCTTCCTGAGAGGTGCCCACGTTCTCCTGAGGGTTACAAGGGAAGGCTTGGGGGAGTAGGGTCTGGTTTAATTTCTTGGCCGCTAAGGAGAGAGTTCCAGAGGAGAGTCAATAAATTTAGAGATCCTTTTATTTCTGCACAGTGGTATTGTGAAGGGGAAAACATTCCCCTCCAAATAAAAATGGGATGTTATTATTCAGGATCAGGAAGCCTAGGTTCAAGCCCGTTCATCGAACGGCGGATCATTGCTGGATAATAGGCATGTTCCCTTAGTTTCCCTCCCCGCCTCCTGAAGTTATTATATTTATTCTGTTTTCGTCTTTGGTATACAGCCTGGTACCTGGAGTGGGGAGAGTGGAGGGTCTAGAACTATTTCTTCCCTACAGGAGAGTAAGTGCTCCGTCTCTGAAGGCAACCCTACAACTCATCTGTAGTTTTATTTTATTTTAATATTTTATTATTAATATTATTATTTTATTAATTATTATTAATTAATGTTAATTAATAATTATATTATTTTAAACAAATATTAAGAGCTGTCTGATATTTAACATGTATAGGACTGCTTGCCATCTAGGGGAGGGGGTGGAGGGAGGGAGGGGAAAAATAGGAACAGAAGTGAGTGCAAGGGATAATGTTGTAAAAAATTACTCTGGCATGGGTTCTGTCAATAAAAAGTTATAATAAAAAAAATACAAAAAAAAAAAAAAAAAAGCGCTGTCTGAGGGCCTGGAAGCCAGTATTTGAGGTCATTTCTCTGTCTGCCACTTCATAGTCTCTTCCCCCTCCCCCATACAAAGACCAAAAAAATCCTTTCTCTCGAGGAGCTTACATTCAATAGGAATAACATGTCTACATATTAATATCTATAGAATAAATAATTCCCAGAAAAGCCTCTTCTAGGAGAAGGTATTTGAGGGCATCTTTCACAAAAAGTAGGGATTCTGGAACATGGAAGTGAGGAATTGCATTCCAGGCAAGGCTCAGAGATGGGAAAGTGGCATGTCTTTTGAGGAATTGATAGAAAGCCAGTTTGGCTGGATTGAAGAGAGTGTAAAGGGAGTAATATATAAAACTGGAAAGGTAGGTTTGTGTTATGAAGGTCAGATATTTAACTCAGATCTTTGATTCCAAAAAGGAGTCTATACTGAGTTGCCTCTCATCCAGTACTTGGCAGTTTTGAATAAAAAGCTTGTTGAATGAACACTGACACTTTGTGACCATCTTTAAATTACTTCATCTCTGTAAAATTCCAGTGATACATGTAATACTCCTCCTTTCAGATTTTTTGAAGGGAAGGGGTTGAGTAGATGGGAAATGCTTTGTGGGCCTTGTAATTTTATAACTATTAATTGAGAGTCCAAGTCTTAACAGAGACATTTGCTAAACCTGAATTTCCATTATACTACAGTAGTCATTTTTTTTACAAGTACTTAAAAACTCCTACCCCTTTAGTGAAACTAAATGTTCTCTTCTCTCTCCTCTTTTTAATTATTCTCTTTCTTTTCATTCTTTTCCTTTTCTCTCCTTTCTCTTTTTCCCATTTCAGTTTTGAAGAAAACTTTTTTGGGGTGGGGTGGGGGAGCTTGAGCCAGTTGGGGGTAAGTGATCAAACAGCCAGGAAGTGTCTGAGGCCAGATTTAAACTCATGTTCTCCTGATTTCAGGGCTGGGAAAGTCACCTAACTGCTCCTTCCCTTTTTGTTTTTTCTTTCTTCCCTCCTTTTTTCTTTTTCTTTCTTTTCTCTTTACTTTCTCTTTTTATTCTCTTTCTCTTTTGCCTTTGTTGTCTGTCATTATCTCTTTTTCCTTTCTCTTCCCTCCCCTGCCTTCCATGGGTAAAAGAATTTGTTCACTTCGGAGTGCAGTATGCTAATAAAATTATAGATCCAGTCCCTAGGTCTTTAAAGGTCTTTAGTTTCCAAAACCATCTGACTAGATCATTTCTATAGTTACTGAACAGACCACAATGTTTTAAGTTAAATTAAACTATGCATTTTCTAAAACTATCAAATCAGATCATGTGCATGCTTCCCTGAATGAAGATTCAGTTTGAGGCTCCAGTTCCTATGTACCTGAAAACCCAAGAAGGTCCAAATATACCAATACAGTTATATATCTGTATAACTCTGGGCTAAGAATTCTTAGTTAATACTAAAATGTTACCAGAGAGGTAGGTCCCAAAACATGTCTAACTTTGCTATGAAGCAGGCCTGGGCTTGGTGCCCATCTGTCTGCCTCAGGGCAGGATTGAGGAAGGCCTGCTAGTCCCTCTAAAGAATTAACAATGCAATGCTGGCAGAGCAGTGTCCCAGTTAGGGTAATTAGAGCTTTTTTTTTTTTTTCCTACTAACAACAAGACAGCTAGGAAGCCAAACTTTTCTTCTCTTATGGAATATATAAAAGTACAATAATCCCTGCAACCAGTTGAGTAGAAGTATAGAGCTGAGGTGAGGGGAGTAAGCTGGCAGGAGGGTGGAGCATTAGAGTACCTGGGCAAGAGCCTACTTTCTCATCTTGACTGTCACTAGTATGCTTTAATGTGAGCAAGTTACTTCACTCGTTCTTAGTCTTTTCATCTGTAAAAATGGGATAACAATACCTCACAATAAAATTAGATAACATATATCAAAAGTTACTGTGATAGCACAGAAGAAATGCTGAATTTTAAGTCTGAATTGAATCCTGGCTCTATTTTGACACATACATGGCCTATTTGGGTCTTAGGTTTCTCATTGATAAAATGAGATTGTCCCTTCCAGTTGTAAATCTTGCATTCTATACCAGGAGTCATGAGCAGCTGGGTGGCACAGGGGATAGGGCACCTGCCTTGGAATCAAGAGTACTTGAGTTCACTCACTTTACTAGACCATGAGTAAGTCACTGAATTCTGTATACCTCAATTTTTGTCCTTTGCAAAATAAGCTGGAGAAGGAAATGGCAAACAATTCCAGTATTTTTACCAAAAAACCAAACAAACAAACAAACAAACCCTTCAAGGGGTCACTAAGAGTTGGATACAACTAGTCTGGCAAAACAACAAAATATCGGGGTCAACAATATTTCGAAAATTTAGGGTGCTAAAATTCTGTCTTGTGTTTCTGTTGTATATGAGTGCTTTAAGTAACTTATTCCTAAATAAATACTAAGAATCATAGAAATTGGTTAGGAACTCAGAGATAATTTTGTCCATTTCATATAAGATAACATATGACAATGGCTATGAAGTATAGGTAAATGTAAACTTATCATAAATAATAATTTTGCAGATAAAATTAAGAAAACAGGTCCATGGAGATGAGGTAGTATGCCCACGGTCACACATTTGGTCACAAGCATTTTAAAATGCTATGTACCAGGCATTGTATTAAGTATTGGGGATATAAAGAAAGCCTGGAAGATAAATATAGTGAATATAGTGTATAAACTTAGTGTAAATGGAAGATAATCTCAGATGGAAGGGACGGGGAGGGGGAGAGGAGAGACAAATCAACTGGGAAGGGTCTCTTTGTGCTGCGTCTTGAAATCAAGCAATCCAAAAGGCAGAGGTGAGGAGAGACAGCAGATCAGGCATGGGACACAGTCAGAGCAGATGCTCAGAAGTAAGCTATTTGTATGAGGAACAGCCAGTAGGATAGTGCAGTTAGATCACAGAGAAGATGGAGGATAGTCAAGTATCAGAAGACTGGAAAGGGCCAAGTTGTAAGGGTTTTAAATACCAAAAAAAGGATTATATTATTTGATCCTAGAGATAATAGGGAACCACTGCAGTAGGGACAATGTCGGGTTGGAGGGGAGGGGAGGTGGAGCGTTGTATGTGTGTGGTGACATGGTCAGACCTGAGCTTTAGGAAAATCACTTTGGCAGCTAAGTGGAAAATGGATTAAAATAGAGAAAGACAGGACAGGGAGACCCAATTTCTATTGGACTTTTATAGTAATCCAGATAAGAGGTAATGAAGTTCTGAACTATGGTTGTGGCTAAGTGGAAAGAAAGGGTGTGTGTGTGTGTGTGTGTTGTTGTTGTTGTTGTTGATGAGTCATTTCATTCCTGTCCAACTCTACATGACCTCATTTGAGGTGTTCCATTCCTGGCAAAGATACTGGAGAGGTTTGTCATTTCTTTCTCCAGCTCATTTTATAGAAGAGGAAACTGAGGCAAACAAGATTAAGTGACTTACCCACAGTTGCTCAACTAGTAAGTATCCAAGGCCATATTTGAACTAGGGTTCTCCTGACTCCAAGGTTGGCACTATATCCATTGCACCATCTAGCTACCCCACAAATCTGAGAGATGTTGTGGAGATAAAAATGACAAAATTTGACAACAGACTAGAGATGCCTGGTGAGTGAATGAGCCAGAAAGATACATTGATCTGAGACAGTACTCTACCATCTGCCCATTCTAAGCAGAAGTCTGAATTTAGGAAGATTAAACAACTTTAGGGATCATGACTTTAAAGTTGAAGTGGACCTTGCAGCTCATCTGGCTCAACCTGCTCATTGTATAGCTGAGACAGAGACAGAGATAAAACAGTTGGTCTTATGTCATAGATAGTGAAATTAGGGATTCTTACTCCCTCTTAATCCAGTGCTGCTTAAACCCATCCCACTGTCTCCTTGGAAGATGAATCAACACAGAAGTCCTTCCATAAAATTATTTGGTGTAGCTAAGTAGCCTCTGTAACTTTGTCTCTTGTCTGTCCTAGCAGGAATGATGGCAGCCAACTGGGAAAACATTCTGCAGAATGAGCAGCAGCTAGAAGAGCTGGCCCAGCAAGCTGTGGACAAGGCCTTGATGGAGGGAGTGCTGATGAGAACCAAAAAGGAACCCAGATCTTCTGATGTAAGCTGCACCGAGTCTGGTCTGGGGGAGGAAGGTGGTAACCTAGAGTGAAAATATTCTCACTCCTGCTGGTGGGGCAGCTTCTGAATGCTGGAAATGTCATTGATCCAGTTGCAAGGTCTGGAGCTTCTCGGAGCCACTATAAGCCATGAACGGACAAGACTTTTTCCTTCCTGAAATTTCATTCCTTCCATCAGTCAGGAGATACCGATCTATTAATAAAGGCCACTGAAGTCCTATATACTTGTTCCTCACAGCTGATAAAGGAAAAGGGGCTGTGTGTATATATTTGTGCATATCAGCATATTCATTTGTTCAGAGAGAGATAATATTGTAAGCAATAGCACCTATGTATGGGAATGCAGGAATTGTAAGTTATGAGACTGTTGGAAGTTGTTGGGGCTTGACAGGACACATTTGGGAACAGTGAGTTCCAAGTAAAATTTTTAAGATGGGAAAGAACTGTAATTCTCATAAATCAGTGCTTATTCCCTGTAAACCTGTAACACTTAAAACTTTTTCCCTCATAAAATGGTTCAGCTTAATATTATTTGAAGATTGATGACAGATTCTTTACCCTCAAATAATAGCTAATGTATATTTGTTCCAATACTAAACTTCTTCAGCTTTGTGAATTATGCGCTCAAGCCTTATCAGTTCTTAGCAGTTTCCTAAAACACAATCTCCAGGTTGTGAATATACTTTTTCAGAAAATATTTGTAAACTTGTTTGGAACTAGGACTATATTTTTTCATAGATGTGATTATTAATATTATAGTTCAAATAATAACTAGTTAAATGTGGACTTTTCTAGATTACCTTGGGAACGTAACCTGAATATTGATTCTCTTATCCATTCTGAATTACAACTCGCTGTCCCAAGGATATGTTTCTCTTCTAAAACTCTACAGTGTGACTGGGGAGCCCCATTCCCCTGCTCTGGAGCACAAGAGGTCCTTGGGAAGAGCGTCAGTCAACCTCATGGCCTGAAATAGGGAGCTAGTACACAGAAGGTTGATTGCCTATATAAGACTCTTTGGCTTCACAAGACTTCTCAGGGCCAGCAGGGAGCAGCAGTGGCCTGGCTGAAAAGAGCTTATTGCTTATGGGATATCAAGAAAAGAAGTGCACTGTCAGTAAACTACAAACTCTTGTTGGAGATATCTACCTAGAATAAGTTGAAAGGCAAGGCAGGGCCTGAAGCAGAATGACAGATGGAATATAATTCTGATATAAACTAGAAACTGAAAGACTTTAGGAAGCAGACAGAGTAAAGAGTCAACAAAACCAAGTGAATATGACTGGAATCAATCTGTAAAATCAGGGGGAAAAAAACTAAGAAGTTTGAGTAACAAATGACAGAGGTGAATTACCCACTGATTGGCCTGTTTGAACAAAGAGCCAGTGAAGATCTGTGAAGAATACCATCTTCCTTTTTAAGGTAGCTAGTGGTACAGTAAATAAGACAGCATTGGCTCTGGAGTCAGGAAAACCCAAGTTCAAACTTAGCTTCAGAAACTTCTTGGCTATGTGATCCTAGCAAGTCACTTAACCTCTGCTTCTATTTCCTCAATTCTGAAATGGAAATAATACTAGTACCTGCTTCATAAGGTTGTTTAGTATCACATGAGATAATATTTGTAAAAAAGGATCTGACACATAGTAGGTACTATATAAATCCTTATTCCCTCTCCCCTTAAGGTAGGATACTTCCCAGGAAGTTGGAATCAGCATTTGGTTGTATAGAAGCTATGGAAAGCTTTTGGAAGCCTAGAAGCGCAAATCCCAGTTCTTAATGTAGTCCTCCAGATAACAGCCTTTCCAAATCACTGTGGTAGACAAGTAACACATTACCTTATAAATAGTAGGTGCTTCATAAACATTTATTGAATTAAATCATGACAGTAGCAGAAGACCCTAATAGATCAGGTCTTACTCTAATACTGGAGGGGCATCTTGGGAGCTATAGGATGGAAAATTAAGCTTAGCCAGACCTGCTAGAGCAGATACTGTTAGAAAACAAGGTTGGATTGAATATGAAGGAGGTAGTCATGAAGGCAGGAGTTCATTTGATTGATATTTATGGTAGAGGAAGGGGTCCCTCCTAGAGGACCTTTGTTTTGGAGGAGGGATGAGGTATTTCAGAAGTTATAAATAGAGAGCCATAGTTGGTATCTCCCTGGAGAAACAATGATATTTATAGGCCCTTTGGAGGGGACTTTCAGATTGACTTGGGTCATCTCTAGTCATCTTTAGTGTAGAAAAGAAGTGGAATTTGGAAAGTATATAGGTCAAAGTCATCATTTTATCATGGAGAAGGGAATCATCTGTGCAGATAACCAGTTATAACAAAATCCAGACAATGAGGTGACCTGGTTGTTCTATAGCATCAGATAGTGCTTGAAAGGTTGATTGCTGTTATCAGTCTTTTCTGATAGCTTGAGAGAGATAAATGGAAGCAAGCTCTTCCAGTATTTTCAGGTTAGTATCTTCAGGGAGTTTTGGAGGTAAAGAGATGATCTAACTAGAGAGATATGCTCAAGATCAACAGGAAAATTGGAATGAGGGATAGGAAGGTCATGTAATTGTACCCTGTTTCTGTCTGTTCATCACTGTTTGCT
The DNA here is from genome assembly GCF_902635505.1 of Sarcophilus harrisii. Classification (NCBI taxonomy): domain Eukaryota; kingdom Metazoa; phylum Chordata; class Mammalia; order Dasyuromorphia; family Dasyuridae; genus Sarcophilus; species Sarcophilus harrisii. The sequence goes on along the minus strand of NC_045427.1, from coordinate 421,920,732 downwards.
CCTGAAAAATTAGAATCATGGATATTTGTGTGTTGGGGGCCAGGAAAGGGGCTTACCAGATTCTATGGTGAGAGCCTGTCAAAAAGGTAATAGAGACAAGGAATAGGGAAGCTGGATTGGGGGGAGGGGGGGAAGGGGGCGGCAGTGATAGAAATTTGCCTACACAGCTGCAGCTGGTGCCTGTGTCTTGTTAGGGTATGTTTTTCCCATTGTAAAGAGGCTATGTTGTAGCCAGTGCAGGCTTGCTATAGGAGCAAGAAGAGAGAAGGAGCATTAAACAGAGATGGTGTGATTGTGTTGGAGAAAAGACTACAACTGGTTTGAGGAGAGGGAGGGTGAAATGTGACCTATTTCCCCACCTTTTATTTGTTCACCATATCTTGAGATCAAGCTACAGTCTCAACTTGGAGACCTCTGTAGATGTAAAGGCTTGAAAGGATGTGGTCATCAGTGCTATTTCAGGATCTTAAAAGGCCAATACTTCAATGAATCAGGGCCTGACAGTTCAGAAATGGAAATCCAGAGATGTGGGTTCCATGGTGCATGGTGGGCAGCAGAGTTTTTAGTATATGTGAATTATTTCCAGATTTGGACTAACTGTAGTTGGATACCTTATTATAAAACAAGACCCACAGAATAATTTCCATCCATCAGAATACTAGAGCTTTGAGAGATTTTGGTTTGGTATGGGAGTCCTGCTTGTGCATGAGATACTTCTGCTACCAGTATTATTTCCATGTGTATAAAAAGGCTAATAAGCTGTTTTGTCTTCTGTCATCTTTTCCTGTTTAGATTGTAAGTTATGCCCCCTTCACATTGTTCCCTTCCGCAGTACCCAGGGAACTTCTGGAGCAAGCCTACTCAGTACAAATGGACTTCAACTTCCTAGTGGACACAGTTAGCCAAGACTCAAACTTCTTGGAACAGACTCTGGCCAGGTACCAGGGCTTTCCTGTAGGATACATGGAGGCCTGGGAGGGAGATGTGTGGGGAGTCAGGATGGGGCCTGTGATTTCACTAAGGCCACTGACTTCTTGTGGAGACTGCATTTCCTTTTGTAATCAGGTTGGCTGGAAGTGACTTAACCACTGTTTTCAACTAGAATTGCCAAACTTCACTCCAGTTACAAAATGCTCTAATTTGTTGACTTCTGCTCTCCCTGCTGCCGCTTTATATAGTCTGCCGTGATTGTGTACAACTCAGGCCAATGCCCACCCCACCCCAAGGTTCATTGTGTAATCTGGCACAACCCCAAGAGCAACTGACCTTTTTTTCTCTTACAAGTCTTTTTTTCTCTCCCAAGAAGCAGAAGGAAGGAAACTGTCTTTATTCTCTAAAGCTCAGGTAGTCTGATCTTGTACAATTTATGATCTGTAGTCTTTAAATAGGTAGAAATGTGTTTCTGCCATTGTTATGTATGGCTCACATTCTTGTAATGCTTTTTCTTTCCCTTATATATTTCTCCTTCCCTAACTCCACCTTTTCTACCATCTTAACTCTCCTATATTGTCCAGGTTTCAGGAAGAGGAAATCTAGGCAGGCTCTAGGAGTTGATGTGAACAGAATAATGTTCCCTTCATGAGGGCAAGGATTATCTCTCTCTGTCTTTGAGGGCAGAGTGGCACTTGGGACCTTCTTATTTCTATGAACTCTGGGATGGGATTTTTCACATGAGTGTGATCTGCAGGGTCTCCAACCTGGCTCGGGGCAGTGGGTTTCTAGTAGATGAAAAACTGAGCAATACCCTGCTTTGCTTTTCTGTCTTTTCTTCATCTCAATTCAGTCACCATGGAAGAACATGTGAGCTAGGCATGGAGATTACTTGGAAAAGTCATTTTGGCTGATGATACTACAAACGTAGTTTTGGTTTGTTTTTGTTTGTTTGTTTGTTTTTTAAATAGTTTTCTTTCTTTTATTCTCCAAGGCAATTGAGATTAAATGATTTGTCCAGGAAATGTGGCTGGATGTGACCTCAGGTCCTCATGACTCCAGGGCCAGTGTCTTAGTTTTAAATTTAATTTTACCCACAGGTCTGTGCTGGGGGCAGCTACGCAGTAAAGTAGCTGGAATTCTGGACCTGGAATCAGGAAGAGACAAGTTCAAATCTGGGCTCAGATACTTCTTAGTTTTATGACCCTTTTCAAGTCACTTACCCTCTCTACCTCGGTTTTCTTATCTGTATATCTCACTGTTTTTATGAGAATCAAGTAATATTTGTAAAACACTTTACAAACATTATAATGAATTGCTATCTGTATCATCATCTTCATCATCATCCATCACCCAGTATAGTTCTTCCTGAACTCTTTTCCTGCTTATTGCCTCAAATACCCATGTTGAGAATTAGATACTTTATATGCAGAGCCCCAGGTAAGGGAAGGATTGTTGATAGAAAGAGGACAAGGCCATCGTCGGTATTTAAAGCAGTGAGTGACTGCTTTTTCTGCTTCTTCTTCCAGCACCATTAAAATAGATGACTTCATTGCTCGGCTTTTTAGCATCTACAAACAAGTCCTGAAAGAGGGTATTGCCCAGGTAACTCCCCCAACTCACCCACCTTGTCCTCAACCCCACCGCACACACTGCCAGATGTGGCCCATGAGGCTCCTTTTCTTTTCCTCTAAAGCATTTTGTTGGGTGCTGGACCTCACTTGAGTTTATCTGGTAGAGATGATGGAGGAACAGATAAGCTGTCTCATTGGATTTGAAAAGTGTTAATGAGTTCCTTTGGGTCTCTGGTAGATTCTCTAAGAGTTGTCCTGTGGTGATACAGCCCCTGGAAACCTCTTCCCCCTCCCCTTGGAAACAGGTCCTAGACCCCTGCTTACTGACAGTGCCCACACAGATCCCCGGTGACGGCCATCCTTGGCGTTTTGTTTTCCCTCCTGCAGACGGTGTTTCTAGGACTGAATCGCTCTGATTACATGTTTAACCGCAGTGCAGCTGGCCCCCCGGTCCTGAAACAAATCGAGATCAACACCATTTCTGCCAGCTTTGGGGGCCTCTCCTCCAAGACCCCAGCTGTGCATCGGTGAGCCCTTGATACACAGCCACTTCCAGGCCAGACTCTCAGGCCACGAGGCAGACCTAAGGTGTCTCCATCCACAAAGGGCTGTGAGATCCCACCTGCTGCAGGCAGAGAGCACTGGCTGTAATGAGAGAGTTTCAGTCACACCTTGGGGAAAAGAACACAGCTTGGCTCACAAAGATAGGTCTGAGCTTCAGGAAGAGATCCTTTATCTTCTCTTTGTACTTTAGAGTGAAATTGTCAGCATTCTTTTTATTTCTACAAGTATATATTGAGAGGACCGCCCTGTTCAACACTTTACAGAAGAACAATAGAGTTCCTGGCCTACCTGGAAAAACTAAACACTAGCCAGATTTTAAAGATGTCGTGCAGTAATATGGCAAGGAGAATGAATGTCCTCCCTACCTAGCCAGATCCCACATGCCTAAGAATGTTGTCCTGTAAGCACAGTAGCTCCCATAGGAGGTTGTGTACTTATTTCAACTCAAAACTCCTTAGAAATTGCCTCCAGTGTCAGGTTACAAACTGTCTACTGGCATCTACAGAATCAACCTCATTACTTAAATTATAAACACAGATGACATTTACAGAGTACGCTGAAGTTTGCAAAACTCATTGCATGCCTTCTCCTGTGTGATTATCCCCAAGCAGTAATGATCCATCCACCTTATTTGTTAGATTCCACTTAGCATATTTTTTGGCTGTTTCTGCCATTAGAGGACAAAGATTTACCACTATTAAGACTGTTCCAAAAGGAAGGGCTTTGGGCTGTCTCTGAAAGCATCTTCCAAAGTAGTGGTGGCCTCCCTGAAATCAGTCTGATGCTTCCCAGGGGACATCTTTACAAAGAAGTGGATGTATAGAACACCAGCTCTGAAGTCAGGAGGGACCTGAGTTCAAATTTGACCTCAGACACTTAATACTTCCTAGCTATGTGACCCTGGGCAAGTCACTTTTGCCTCAGCAAAAAAACCAAAACAAACAAAAAAGTGGATGTGGATGGATGAATTCTGATGTAATTGATTTTTTAAAAAATAAGTAAACACATTATATTTTCACTTCATATGAGATAGCGTGTGATCTGCTGAGGTGTGCAGTATAAACAATGAGGTAGATTGCCCTTCAGTAGGAAGAGACCACAGACTGGAATTGCTGGGGAAGACTTTCTGGACAAGGTAGAACTCCCGATGGGTCCTGAAGGATTGTGTTTTTAAAATGCTTTGAGTAACTCAGCAGACAGCAAGGATGTAGCAGTGCTATTAGGAAAGTGACTAATTAGTGAGAAGCAGAAGCAGACCCTCTGACATTCCCCAGGCCCATACAGTAACTTATGTCTTTCTTCCTACAGACACATCCTTAATATCCTGGGCAAAACTAAGGAAGCTGCCTGTATCCTCTCCAACAATCCCAGCAAGGGACTGGCCCTGGGCATTGCCAAAGCATGGGAACTCTATGGCTCACCCAAGTAAGGAGAAGGGAAGGAAGCGGTGTCTTTATACTACTGATAAAAGTCCACATTTCTAAGGAATGGTTCTAGGACTAGGAAGGTAGTCACTCACTGTACTCTGCTCTGGGTAGACCAGATATGGAGTATCAAAGTTTCAGCTTCATTCTTGAGTACCACATACTAATAAGAACACTGATGAACAGAAGATTGTCTAGGGGAGGGGCGACCAAGATGGTGGATAACTTTGAGGTCATGCTATGAAGATTACTGGAAGGAAATGAGAATGTTTAGCCTGGAGAAGAGAAGAAATAACTGAATTCAGATGTTTAAAGGGCTGGCCTGGAGAAGAGAGATCAGGCCTGTTCTGTTTAATACCAGAGGTCAGGAACAGTGGGTGGAAGATGAAGAGAGGTAGATTGAAGCTCTGGCCAAAGAAAAACTTTAAGAATTGGACTTTTCCAAAGAAACACAAGGGGTTCTCTTTCCTTAGAGGTCTTTAAGCAGCAATGGGAGCTATGGATGTTTGTAGAGTTTTATTGAAACACCCAGCTTCTTAAACTGTGGTTTTGCCACCCCATACAGATCTTGTAACTAAATGTGGGGATTGCAACATTAATTTATTATTAGCTAGTTTTGTATTTGTATATATATTTTTAACATCTAAATGGCGGGAGTTGCATAAAAATTTCTCAGGCAAAAAAGGATCGCGAATGGAAAAAGTTTAAGAAGCCCTATGGTAGGGAGAACAGTTGTTCAGATAGAATTAGACCAGATGACTTCTGAGGTCTCTAACAGGTTCTATGAACTGGATACTCCATTTAACTACAATCATCTGGCGTTTCCCTGCTAATAAACTCCTGTCCCATCTCGCTCTGACTTGGGTCACTCCCACCACTCACCCTCTATCCCTTTCTTTCCCCTGTAATAGTGATTCAGAGTCAAAGCAGAAAAGCTGCCCTCTCTCCTGTTTATGGTACAAGTGTGACAATATTCAGATCTAGTTATTCTTACACCAAATTTTCTTATGACTGGGTTCTGTAGCATCTTGTTGACTTTTTATAATTGTTCTGTTTGACTGTAACTGCATCTAGAATCCTTTCCCTTAGAGTTTATTGTTTTTAATCTGCCATGGTAAACCAGAAATCCAAGTTCATTAGAATTATGCACAAAGTAAGAGTACGAAGACCCTGAATGAGGGCTGAAGGGCCCTAGGAGCTTTAATGCCTGATGTTAGTTTTGGATACTTACTCTGTTTTGATGACGATGTAATACTCATATTCTTTGATTCTGATGAGTAATTTCATTTGCATTAGGAGAATGAGAAGAAAGAGAAAATTCATTTGCATAAACTCTCTGCTAGGGAACAACCCTTATTTGCATTCTATTCTAAAAGAATACTCTCCTGTTGGGAGAATGGTATTTCCTAATGATGATATAGGTAGACTTACCTACATGCTTCCATTTTATAACCCACAGGTCTTCCAGTCTTTGCTCCCTCCTAAAAAGAGAGAAACCCTAGGCTTTTCACCATGGCCAGAGAATATATCATTAAGCATATCTACAATTCATCCTGGCAAAATGCTATAGCCAGTCTTTGTTACCTGTCACAGAATGAAGTGGATAAAACTTTCCTTTTTCACTTTCTTGGACACCTATCCCTGGGCCTATCATTAGGCTAACATTTCTTATATTATACCAGGCTTTGGATAGTGACTAAATCAGGAAAGCCTGGATTTGAAGTCCTGGAGAATCAGCTAAGAAGAGTCCCATAGGTTCAGGCAGGTAAGGGTCTAGTTTCAGAAGTCAGGCAGTAGGCATCAGGAATTTGAGGAGACAAGAGAATCCAGGCCAAAGCACTAAGCATCCAAGATTCAGGAGCTAGGTAAAGGAACTGAGAATCACTGGAGCCACTGGAGCTCCTGAGGCAGTAGGAAAACCTGATCCCAATGCATTTTCATTCCTCTCTCTTGATCTGGAAAGAACCTATCCCTAAAGAGCCTAACTGTAAATGTTCCACTTGCTATCCCAGGTGATGTGCAAGTAACACAGAGGCCTAGGAATAATCTAACTCTAGCCTGGGCCTTCCCCATCTCTGCTATGGAATAACTATATGTATCTTAAAACTATGATATGTTGAGAAGTCTCATATATAGAGTTCTGGATGAATTGAAAATTATGTCTCAGCTCAGGAAGTTGATTCACTTCTTGAATATTGGGGAGGTATAATAAAAGATAAATGGAATCTGTTAACTTGAATGTATTTTTTGTAGGGCATTGGTGCTTGTCATTGCTCAGAAAGAGGAGAGAAATGTGTTTGACCAACACTACATAGAACATGACCTATTAAGCAGGTAAGCATGACTCCTTTGTACTGTGTGCATCAGCAGTCCAGGTCTTCTCCCACTGACATGTGCTTTCTTTCAGGAACATTCATGTAATTCGGCGAAGGTTTGAAGATGTTGCTAAAACAGGATCTTTGTCCCAAGACCGGAAATTGTTTGTGTAAGTTCTTAGGTGGGTGACTTTCAAAGGGAGAAGGTGAAGCGGACTCATGAAAACTAATAACAGTGTTAGAGAGACATTAGCATCCTTAGCATTGTTCTCCTGACCCTGCCAAAGCTAGTATACATACCACTTGGGCTCCCTCATTCTGTCTCTATTCCTCCATGTCTCTGTAGTCATATGAGAAGAAGGAGGAAAGGGAGTTGACAACCAGTCCAGTGGAAAATGTACCTGGCACTCTGGGTGTCAGAGCAAATCTATTAAGAGGCTGCTTAGTTCTTCCCTGAACCCTGAATCCCTTCTCATTTGTGAGTGAATTCAGGCATTGAGACAAAGATTTAAAGGTATGAAACCATAACTCCCTAAGGAAATCCCTATTCTCTAAAGAATTTCCCAAGGTAATCCTGTACCAGAGTTTTTATACCAAGAATACTCATTTATTCTAACCAAACTAATATCCCCTCCTTTTAGTTTCCCTTGGCATGTCTGGCTCTCTCTTTTGTTTTTCTTTATGTTTATTTGTGTGTGTACCATCTATCTTGTTGGTTGAATTGTAAAATCTTGGAGGATGTGGCTTGCATTGCTTTTTTTCTTATCCTCACTGCCCATTTTAGCAGTTTGGGGAACAGTTTATACTGAAATAAATGCATGAATTACTTCTTTCATTTATCAGCTTAAATAGATAAACCAAACAATACTAAGAAAAGCAAAGGAAAAGGGGAAAAAAAAAAATCTTTCCAAGTGTAAAAGGACTTTTAAACAGGACTGTGATAATTCATCCATCTCAGCCTAGTCCTAGGTGCTTTAAGCATTAAAATCCCAATACCTTGTTATCACCCTCAAGACATGTTACTGCTCAGTTAAGAGTGACACAGTGCCTTGGATTTACCTGACCTGTTTTTTTTCCCCATGGTTCTTGGTACATCCAGTTTCTTTTTTTAAATCTTCTTGACTAGCTCACCTTTTGCAGTATCCTGAGGCTTGCCTCCTTTCTCTGTTTTACTTGTGCCTTTTGTAGTGAGAGGCATGTAATGTCTTGAGGGCTTTCCTGGTCTACTTTCAGTTAATTCCTAGCCAGGCTTTTGCTAGGTAAATGACACTATCATCTTGCTTTCTTAAGGAGCCAGACTCTTTTTGATAAGTGAAACAGACATAGTGTTATATTTAATCCAATTATTTAACTATCATAACTCATTTACATAAAAAGCTTTCTTCACATTGTGTTCCAGGGATGGCCAGGAGATTGCTGTGGTTTACTTCCGTGATGGCTACATGCCCAGTCAGTACAGCCCCCAGGTTGGTATTTGGAATTTAAACCACTGTTTCATTTCCAGGACTACATTGCTACATCTTCATTTCAGCCTCAGATTGAGTCCAGTCTTCAGCTCTACTTCTGGTCACCTCCTCTTGGGGTCCTCTACCACCATGTCTTAACAGCCCTTCCTTATACTCTTTTTTTCCTCTTCTAAGAAAATCTATTTCCTTCCCTCTGCTTCCCTGAATGTGAATTCTGAGGCCTTCGTAGTATCTTATCCATGCCCCTTTAGAGTGGCTGGGTATCAATATCTCTCTTTCAGTTTCTTTCTTCATTATCAGAGGTATGTGTCTTTTCAGAAGTTTTCTCTGCCCCTCTTTTAAATTGAGGGTTTGCTGTACAAAGGAGTTTAGGGTTTAAGTTGTCATTTTAATTCTTCCACCATTTTGCTCTGTACCATTAGGCAAATATCTTCCCCTTTATAGGTTTCCTCCTCTAAAATTAGAGGACTGGATTGTAGGATCTTTGAAGCCTTTTCCAGTCCTGATATTCTGAGTCCTTGAAAAACTTAGGACACTCTGCCTTAGATTAGAAGCTTTCAGATTAGTTGTTGAGAAAATTTTGATGACTGTACTGGGTCTACAACTTGTCAAAGTACCTGGTGCCTTTCTGGATAAATTGGAGTAAGTTGTTGGGGGATAAATGAAGGGAGGCGAAGACCCCCAATTCTGACTGGATCACACTTGTCTAGCAAGTAGGAAATTATGCTGGGCAGGAGACAAGGGAAAGCCAGGCTTGAGCCTGGAGGGAAGCGTGTGCCTAAACATTTCTTGTCTGGTAAGGAAGGGTGATTCCTCAGGGAACTGACTGAGAAAGGGTGTCTCCTTAGGGAGCTACCTACATCCTGTGCCAAGGAAGCTGAGCAGTTAGAGAGCTAGAAAGACATGCAGTCTGAGTGACAGAAGCAGTGAGAGAGGCCTGGTCTGTGTGCCAGTGATTGCCTGCCTGACAGGCTGTGCCTATTGAAGTGCCAATGTAAAATTGTGTTATATTTGTGATGACTGACATGAAGAGGAAGATTGGAATAGAAGAAAGACGAAATTAACAAGTTCCTGCTAGTTCTTATATTCTTCATTCTATCAAAGTCTCCAAGTCCTCAGTTGTAAAATTACATTTGCTGTGTAACTTCGGGAGGCTGGGACGGGCTCCTCAGTTGTCATGGATGTGAAGCTAGAGGAGCTGCCCCTCACAGCAGTCTGGAGCAGACTGTGGAGAGACTGGATCTTTCTTTTCCCTTCTTGCTGCAGAATTGGGAAGCACGCTTGCTCTTGGAGAGGTCGTGTGCTGTTAAGTGCCCAGATGTAGCCACTCAGTTGGTGGGGACCAAGAAAGTCCAGCAGGAGCTGAGCCGCCCAGGGGTGCTGGAGAGCTTGATACCAGACCAGCCAGAAGCTGTGGCCCGCCTCCGGGCCACATTTGCAGGCCTCTATTCCTTGGACATGGTAAATAGTCACCCATAATAGTTATCTCCTGGGAGGTCTCCAGCCTCTTCTCTTTGCTAAAATGGAATTGACCCCCAAAAAGGAAGATCCGTGGGTAAAGTTGGGCTGTTAGTGGTAGGATTTGTGACAAGTTCCTTAATAGAGTGCAGGGGGTTTCTAGTGAGGGTCAGATCCCTTTTTTGAGAAGGGCAGAGCTATAGATCAGGGCTATCTTCTTAGTGGGACTGATATAAGCAGGGCCAGTCCTCCTCCATGAGAAGGAGCCTTAGAGCTGGCCCAGGTCAGTCTCAATCTGCGATGGGGGCAGGGCTAAGTCAGGGTCACCCCTGCTCAGTGAAGATGGTGAATTTGTGCAGCTGTTGCTATTTCTGTGCCCATTGCATAGAGCAATGGGCCCCTTCTAGAGCTAGTGCCAGGAGAGGAGGGACTGTCCTCACGAAGCTCATTTCTCTGCCTTGTCTCAGGAGAACCAAGGGGCAGCCTGAGCTCTCCCAGAACTCGTCCTGGCCTTCCTCCATTCCTGACCACTTAGCCTTCTGGTGGCCCAAGGCCAGTGTCTGCTCTGGGCTCTTCTCCCAGGCCTCTTTGGTATTTGGCTTAGTGTTGACCAGGTTCCCACCCCCACATTAGATCCATACACTACAGCTGCCAATGATGGGTCCATTGCCTCATGCCAGGGCGAAGAAGGTGACCGTGCTATCATGGAGGCCATCGCTGCCCCAGACCGATTTGTCCTGAAGCCCCAAAGGGAGGGTGGAGGTAGGTGGCCAGTGTCCCTCTTTCTCTAGGTGTGCCAGCAAGGGAAGCAAGCAGTGGGACCTCAGGTCTTCACCAGCATTGATATCCTTCCCCTTCCCCAGCATCAGCCCCACGCCAAGCCTCCCAGGTCCCATCCTGTCACCAGATCCTGAGGCCTTGTTTTCTCCTTCCTGCTGGTGCAAGAAAAGGCCAGATCTTGCCACGTGTGTTCCCAAAGGATGGAAGCTTTTTCTGGCTTCTAGGGACCAGAATTGTCCCAATAGCCTAGGAGCCGGTCAGCATTCTCCTCCTGATATCACCTGACGTTTTGACATCACCCAAACATTCTTAATTACCCTTAACAGAACCCTTTATGTGTCCGCCACTTAGGGATTAATTTAAATGTTGTTTGAGCCTGTTTATACCTTCAGCCTAGACTGTCTCTTGGGGGAATGAGATCCTCAGAATTTCAGTTTACTTGTACTTATCCTACATTTACTTCTTTTGAGTTTCAAATGGCTCTACTAGTGCCAGGGAACAAGCCCCCATCTGTCCTGCCATCCAGGGGATGATTTTGTAGATGCCAGCCAGGTCCTCTCTTGTTCTTTAGATAGTCAGGGACCGCGAGCCTATGTTTGCAAACAGCTGCTAAAGAAATTGTGGCCTTCAGCTTCCTGGACAGATGCATTACATTAAAGGGTGTTAGACCTCTATGTCAGATGTTCCCTTAGTACTGACTGCACTGCTAGGGACCATATCTTTAAAAGGACATTTGCAGACTAGAACCATGGCCAAAGGAAGAAGAGAAGAAAGAAAGAGAGGAGAAGGAGGAAGAGGAGGCAGAGGGCATGTAGAGTGTTTTAAAGATTGTGTAGTGTTTTATATACTTTATCTCATTGAAACCTCACTTTTAGAGCATGATCTCAGGTATCCTCCATACTGCAAAGGAGGGAACTGTCAGAGCTATGTTAGAGGTAGAGTTATATGAAGGATAATTGAAAGGATTGCTTGATTTTATACCTGGAAAAGACTTAGGGAGTATGTGATCACTTTGTTCAAGTGTCTATAAAGATTTGCCAGGTAAGTGTTTAAATATTTGTCATAGAGAATGGCGAATGTTAATGGGACACTAAGAACATTAAAATAATTAGAACCATTCATTATTGGAAGGGAGCTATCCTAGGAGATTCTAAGCTTGATTGTGTATTGAAGGGTCTTTCTCATTCCACCTTTCTCTCTCCATGATTAAGAAAGTAGGTCTGTTGTCATTCCTGGTTTCACTCACAGCTATTATGGTAGCTTTCTTAGATTGAAATTATAGGACGTCCAGTTCCAATGAGCTAAGCACTCAAGTTGGAGTTGAGTTTGCTCAAAATTGACTCAGCTCAGCCCCTTGCAGCAGTTACTTAGTAGGCCAGAGGCTCCAGTTGTTTGGGAACAGGGTAATGGAGCTATTGGGGTCCTCAGAGTAACCTGCTTTGGGGTGGTCTGTTTCAGGAAACAACCTATATGGGGAGGAGATGGCACAAACTCTGGAGCAGTTGAAAGCCAGTGAAGAGAGGGCTTCCTACATTCTCATGGAGAAAATTGAGCCTGAGCCCTTTTGGAACTGTCTCTTGCAAGCTGGGATCCCTGCACGTATGACCCAGTGCATTTCAGAGCTGGGCATCTTTGGTGTTTATGTCAGGTAAGCCAGCGTGAAGGCTTCCTTAGACTCTAGACCAGGGGTCCTCAAACTGCAGCCTGCGGGCCAGATGCGGCAGCTGAGGATGATTATCCCCCTCACCAGGGCTATGAAGTTTCTTTATTTAAAGGTTCACTATAGTCCGGCCCTCCAACAGTCTGAGGGACAGTGAACTGGCCCCCTATTTAAAAAGTTTGAGGACCCCTGCTCTAGACTGTGCAGTGATAGAATGGCTAGTGGAAGAACAATCAAGTGAAGGTTTTTTGTGAATAGGAGATAAGGGCATGTTTGTAGGCAGCAGGCAAGCAGCCAGGGATAGCCAGTAGGGATAATGGAGGAGACAATGTGCTAGAGAAGATGGGATGGAATGGGATCATTTGTGCACACACACAGTGGAGGACTTGGAAGAAAAGCCACTCTTTATGTGAGATGGAGTGAATGAGCAGGTAATGGCAGAAGTCTTCTGGGTGATGGGAGATGGGGAAGAAGGGAGAGGAAGAAGCTTTTATGAGTAGCCTCCATTATTTTAGTAAAACATAGGTAAAATGTAAAAAATTTAGTAAAAGCAATGTTCTCAGATTAAAGGGGAGGAAGAAGTCATGAGGAGGGAATCTTGGGAGTTAGTGATGAAAGAAAGGCATTGGGTTAGTCAGCACTAGTCTTTACTGTTGTCAGGTGATAAAAAGGACCACAGAAAGCTGAGGACTTTACCCGAGGCAAAGAACTAGGACAAAACAGATGTCTTTGCTCAACATTTCAGTAGTCTCTGTGGAGCCTCCTGTGCTTGTTAGTTTTCTGCAAGTATTTCTTCCTTTTTGCTTTGCAGGCAAGGGAAAACACTACTAATGAACAAGCATGTGGGTCACCTTCTTCGTACCAAATCCACGAAACATGCAGACGGCGGGGTGGCTGCTGGGGTGGCCGTACTAGACAATCCTTATCCAGTGTGAGGACTGGGTCCTCGGTCATGGGGCCAGCTGCTTCGTGTGTGTATGCAGGTAGAGCAGGGCCTGGTTAGTGAATGGCTTTGGACTCTCCTCCTTTCTTCAGACTTCCCCTCCCTATCTCTGAAACCAGGTGGGATCAGAGGCCTGCCTTGCCCCTTCCCTCTGCAGAGGCCAGTCCTCAGCCTAGAATGGATTAGTGCCTCACCCCTCAAATAAAGATGCATTGATTAAAGCTGTGTTTCTGGTGTAATATTGTTCATGCAGAGTTCTGTCCGATCCAGGTACAAAACAGACATTTTTCCTTACTTCCATATGAGCCTAAGTAGCAGTGGTCACAAGCAGCCACTGTGATTCTTCAGCTCAAGAGCATCAGCCTTTAACTTGTAGCCTTTCTGACACTGCCAGAGCCTATCAAGAAGTATGAAGTAGCATCACCCACAAGTTAAGACAGGAGTTCTGATGTCTTTTTGCTATCTAGGACCCTTTTCGTGGTTTAAATGCATAAAATACTGACAATGACAAAGGAAAGTGATTTCAGTGAAACAGGGCAGCTAAGTAGTATGGTGAATAAGAGCACTAGGCTTGGAATCAGGAACTCATCTTCATGAGAACAAACTACTAGCTGTGTGACCCTGAGCAAGTCACTTTACTCTGTTTGCCTCAGTTCCTCTTCTAGATTTTTTGTGGATAGGAGATAAGGGCATGTTTGTAGGCAGCAGGCAAGCAGCCAGCAGGAGACTAGGGATGATGGAGGGAACAATGTGCTAGAGAAGATGGGATGGGATCATTTGTGCACACACAGAGGAGGACTTAGAAGAAAAGCCACTCTTCACATGAGACGGGCATCTAGAGCAAACCACTGGTATTTCTGCCAAGAAAACCCTAAATGGGATCACAGAGAGTCAGACACGACGGAACAACAAAAATAGTGAAACGGGAAGCTTAGGTGGCAAAGGGGATGGCACCAGCCTTGTAGTCAGGAGGACCTGAGTTCAAATCCAAACTCAGACACTTGATACGTACTAGTTGTGTAACCCTGATAAAGTCACAACTCCATTTGCCACACATACACACACACACACAGACACAGTGAAACATAGATGGATTTTTTTTCTATTTAGGTTCACAAACTCCTAAAATTGATCCAAAGATTTCTTCAGAGATCTGTGAACCCCAGGTTAAGAATCCCTGCTTTGAAGGGTGTTGGGTAGAGTAAGGCACTGCTGTAGGGTGACAGAGTTGCATTTAAAGCATCTTTGAGATCTAAAAGAAAGAACTGTCCATTTCTTCCATTTTAGCAATTTTATTCCTATAACCACAGGCCTTAAGGGATTTTTCAGCCCCAATGACAGTGGGACAGAGGCAAGAAAGAATCCGGAGACCAGCACAAATTCTAGCAATGACCCCTCACCTTTCCTGGCTTGGACATCATGGAGCCCTGAGATGTTTTTCCAGGGAGAAAACATAAATGGGGTCCAAGAAAATGTAAGAATAGCAATCCTTCCAGGTGATGAGGCTAATAGGTTTCTCGTCAGTGGCCTATGAAATTTGTGGACATGCTTTTCCTCCCCTGATGCCTCCACCAGTAAAGGGAGTAGGATTTTGTTTTTGTTTTTCTTTAAATTACCTTCTTTAAACCTTCAATAAGGAACAATTTCTAAAGACAGATCTAAGGTAAGTGCTGGTGCTTCTAGGAAAAGGCCTGTGACCCAGTGCAACTAAACATGGACCAAGCACTTGCCCTCATTCCCAGGGTTCTACCTTCCCACCCAGAGCTTCCCCCATCACCCCATTCTGACAGAGGCTCCAGCTCCTAGTAAGGCCTAAAGAAAGGGGTCCAGCCCATCCTGTACCCTGGCTGGCAAGGACAGAAAGAGCTAGGACCTGCTCCACATCTTCTGGTCCTGAGGACACAAGCTCCTGTTAGTACTCCTGGGTGATGGTTGGCAAGGGATGGCAAATTGGATATAACTTTGGACAGTCAAGCAGGGATGTCTGGAGAAGGAGCTATGTGTGAAAGCTTGGTTCACAGGACTGTCTGGCAGCGGTGGCTGAAAAGATGGCCGATGACAGACTGGTCAGCCACGGTGGATGTATCCCCCAGGTCATGGTCATTCTGTGCAATCTTCCTTAGTACCCGCCTCATGATCTTCCCTGTGGTACATGACAGAACTATGGTTACTTCAGGCTCCCTCCCTTTAACCATCTCCTTTCCCCACAGCTCCAGCTCAGTACCCTGGTGCCCACTGCTTTTGGTCAGCACCAGCCTACCCACAGGAATGAGGATGCATCCTACCTGAGCGTGTTTTGGGCAAGCCGGGTGCATTCTGGATGTAATCTGGAGTGGCAATAGGACTTATTTTTTCTCTAACTGTAATCAAGCAGAAAACCCTTATTGAGAATTTGTGCTAGTCATCAATACTCAAAGAGGAGGATTTTAGAGAAGGTCCTGATCTCACTGGATCAAAGCCCATATTCTTCATCTCCAGCAGGCAAGAGGGATGCTTACCCTGCTTCTTGAGCTCTTCAGTAAGGGTAGGGGTGAAGGCATAGCCCTCTCGGAGAGTAACAAAGCAGTAGAGACACTCGCCCTTTACGGGGTGGGGATGGCTGACCACAGCTGCTTCAGCAATGGCCTTGTGCTCCACCAGTGCTGACTCCACTTCTGCTGTGCTCAGCAGGTGACCTGACAGGGATGGGCATTGTGAGAAGGCAGCAAGTCTTACCCCAGGGCTCAGAGAAAAACACCTCAGCTTCTCACGCTGATCCTGGATCTGCCATCTTCTCCATTTCATTAACAAAGGTCACTGTGATTGTCCAAGGCGATCTCAGAAGGCATCGACTTGGACATCACCAGTGGCCACAGGTTGCTCATTTGCTCCTAAGGCAGCCCACTCCACTTCTGAGTAGTTGTCAGAGTTAGGAGGTTTTTCCTCTGGGCTCGCTTTAATTTCTACCCTTGTAGTAGTTCTGTCTACTGAGGCTAAGCAAAATGGTCTTATCCCAGTGCTTCAGATATTTGAAGAGAGCTATCTGCTCAAAGCTTGCTTTTCTTCAAGCTAAGGATCCCCAGTTTCTTTTTTATCAGTCATTACTTCTTTCCTTATCCTAATTATTTTCTTGAGGATGTTTCATCAATATCCCTTCTAAAATGTGGTCCTAGTCTTGAGGCTAGGTTTGGAGGTAAGATATGAAAAGACGGGTCAGCATCCCTCACCAGACACATTGAGCATGTCATCAATCCGGCCTGTGATCCAGTAGTAGCCATCTTTATCCCGCCGACAACCTTTAGAAGCACATGGAAGCACACAGGGTCACACCCCATAATGTTTTAGGCACAGAAGCCCTCCCCAGGAAGGGGCCCAGACCCAGGGAAGAAAGTGGAAGATGGTCCTTGAGCTCAGCAGCTCAAGAGAGGCACACTGCCTGACCCAGTGGGACCGAGCCCTGCCTTTTCTGGGTGGGATGGCCCCAAGAGATGAGAAGCTAAAGGAATCAGAGGGCTCACCATCCCCTGTTACATAGTAGCCTGGGAACTTCCGGAAATAGGTGGCCTCAAAGCGCTCATGGTTCCCATAGACTGTGCGCATGATCCCCGGCCAGGGCTGCTTGAACACCTGAATGGCAGGGAAGGAACATCTGGCATCCCTGCTAAGCGCCACACTCTCCCAGCCTGCCCATTGTACTATGAGAGAGTAACTGTGTGACCCGCCTCACACTCATCCTGACGTGCTACTCTGTCACGTATCCGACAGAGCCCCGTCACCCATTAGTCCCGCCCAGGCCCCCTTCCCTGTGTGCTCAGGGCTCTGCGTCACGTCTGTCCCACACACCACCTCTGTCACCTCAGATGCAGCCATACCAGGTAACCTTCTGCTTCTCCCTCCAGCTCCTCTCCAGACTCATTCAAGATCGCTGGCGCCACACCAAAGAATGGGAAAGTCTGCGGGGGTAAGCAGACCCAGTGTGGGCAAGGGATAGATACTGAGAAGGGGATCTTCAGTTTCCCACTGAAGCCTAAAACTTGGGTCCACGGAGGCAACCAGTCTTTAATCTCTTATTCTCACTTTAGGCATTATCTTCCTAGAGGATGGGAGGTGGGAGAAGATGGGGTACAAGAAGAGGGGGGAGACAAAAGGCTTCACTCACCGCAGAGCCTGGCTTCATGGGTGTTGCACCAGGAAGGGGGGTCAGCATATGGCCACCCTGTTAAGAGGTGAGAGGTCAATCCTGATATCAGGTCCCAGGATCCCAACTTCCCAGGCATCTCTGTACTCACTGTCTCTGTCTGCCAGAAGGTATCCACCACAGGGCAGCGCTGGTCTCCCACCACACGGTAGTACCAAAGCCAGGCCTCTGGGTTGATGGGTTCCCCCACTGTTCCTAATACCTGCAGGGATGCCCGACTGTATCTGTGAGGACAGAAGTAAGGAAATGGGCACCAGAGACATCAACCACTGATGCCTAGTGGAAAAAGCCATGCATCAGGAGTCAGTCAGAAGACGTGGCTCCAGCTGGTGGTTGTGCTATGGCTTGATAGTTTCCCCTTCTATAAAAGGTGGCCTTGGTCTCCAAAGCCTCCCGACCTGGTGCTTCTGTGACAGAGCCAGGGCAGGGACTTGTTCCCCTTTCACAGCAAAATGATTCTATCCTCAGTGATTCCATCTCTACAATGAGGAAAACTGATACCACTGCCTCAGGGTCATTGTGGGGATGCCAAGGCAGAAGGCAAAGGGGAGATGAGGGGCTGGATCTTACTTGGTGACAGGCTCATCCCCAAACTTCATAAGCAGGCGGATTGCTGTGGGTGCTGTGTAGAACTTGGTCACCTTGTACTTGTCCACAATGTTCCACAAGCGGCTCACATCAGGGTACGTGGGGATCCCCTCAAACTGCACCCAACAAGATGTTACCCCATGTTCCCTCAACCATCCCCAGGGCTTACCCATGGGAACCCCTTACCCCACCACAGCTTCTGTCCCCTTCTCTGGGGCCCCCTCCTTTCCAAAACCACTCAGGCTCATCTTCCCAAAATCCTTGGGATCCGGACCCCTGTCCCAACCTGGACAGCCCACCCTGTCTCACCAGAACACTGGTAGCCCCATTAGCCAGAGGGCCATAGGTGACATAGGAGTGGCCAGTGATCCAGCCGATGTCTGCTGTGCACCAAAATACATCATCCTCGTGGAAGTCAAAGACATACTTGAAGGAGGTAGCTGTGTAGAGCATATATCCCCCTATTGTGTGTACTACTCCCTGTGGCAGAAGTGTGAGGCAGAGAGTTAGGGCACATGCTAGCCCCTCCTGCTGTGCCCACTCCTAACCATCACCCTCCCAAGCACTGACCTTGGGCTTTCCAGTGGATCCACTAGTGTAAAGGATGAAGAGGGGGTCCTCTGCGTCACACCACTCAGGCTCACACTCCTCCCCTGCATCCCCCAGGATCTCATGCCACCACAGGTCAACCCCCTGATTCCAGGGGATCTGCAGGGACAGGAGGAGGGAGGGAGGACAAGAAATACATCCAGGCTTTGGAGGGATGCCCTAAGGGTCTTAGACTGAGTTACCAGTTAAGAGAATTTTCAGGGAGGGTACAGAGACACCAGGCCTAGACTCCCCAAGTGGCCATGACACCAGTCCCCTTCAAGGTCTATCTGGGATTAGTAAGCAAGTCTCCTAGATGAGTAGTTAGGACTTTGTCTGAATACTGTCTGGACCTCATTGAACTTCTCACACAAAATTTCAGGGACAGCTTGAAGGTGTTCCCAGCCAGTGGGCCTATCTGGTTCTTTAGTATCTTTCAGATCTAATTTCTCCTCCCTTTGTGCCACAACCATCCTTAACCAATTCTGGATTGCTGTCATAGTTTCCTTCTTGATGGTCCCATTTTCAGGGCTTGTCCTACAATCCATTCAATCCACATAATTCATACTACCAGATTAACCTTCCCAAAGTACAGACTTAGATGCAAAAGCCCTTTTAAAGGTCTCAATTCATTTTGTGGATAGGTTAACAGGTTCAGATATCCTTTCCCTGCCCATGACATAGGGTGGCTCTCCATTTCCTTTGGGTGTCAAATCCAAGCCCCTCTGCTTGATACTCAAAATGTCCTCTACAACCCAATCCCACTCTCTGCTCCAACCTCATCTATTACTCTTTGACAAACCCTCTACTCCAAACTGGTTTCTCCCATCAGGATTTTTACTACTTCTGCTTTCTCCCATGACTGCACCCCTGACATCCCAAAACTGTTCATCCTTTCTGGTTCACTTCAAACTTCTGTCCTTTGGGAAGCAATCTCTGATCACCCCAGATACTCTGATCACCCTCCTCTTATTTCCTATAATGCTTGGAGGCTAAACCACAGTCCTGAATTCCATCCTTTGGTGTGTGATCATTAATATATAATTCTATGTGTTAAGTCACATTTCCCTAAGCAGAATGATCTCAAGAACTGAAACTGCATTTCCTCCTTTTCCTGGAAAGTACAGTGGCCACAGGGCACATAGCAGGAGCTCCATAAAATCATGAGGACTTAAAGATAGGAAGAACCAACAAAAGATAGTGTTCCTAAGAGAAAGGAAAGCCAGGGTCTGAATTTTCACTGGTAACATTGTGGGGTATAGCACCAGCCTCCCCCTTCTCTCACCTCTCCACCCCAGAACCACTTCTCTCAGTCAGTGGTTCATGCCAGGAGGTTCTGCCAGGCTCCCCAGGGACCAGCTCCCAAGGCTACAATAATATGCTTTCAACACACACACTCACATACATACATAAAGTGTAAGTAAACATATTGATGCATGGGTGTCCACAGCATAGGAGCAGGAATGCATATGCGCAAACATCAGAAACAATAAGCATTCAGCAACCAAAAGGCTCAAATGCCACTCGGCCTTGTTAGCTCTGCAGCCTCTGCTATGTAAGTCTCCAGTTCCTTGTATCCCAAGATCTAAGTCAAAAGGGGAATCTCATTCCTACTACCTTGATAGGCATCAGAATCTGGAGCTCCCTCTAGTCCCTATGAGCAGCTTAGGAGGATTTTGTGTATACATATCTCTCTGAAGCCCATTGCCCCAGGCTGGGATACCTACAAAAACCTCTATTTATATGGTCAGGCTTTGGAAATAAATCAGCCCAGGAATCATTCCCAGTAGCTGTCCTTCCATGAAGTTCCCAAACTTCTGAATTTCTCAGTCTCATGTATCTGCTGTTCAGCAATCTATCAAAAACCTCCCTAAGAAAATGCTGTCCATAACCAGATAAAGAACTGATGGGACTCCGAATGCAAATTGAAGCACATTTTTACTTACTTTATTTTTGTGGGTTTTTTACCTTTAGATCTGTTTTTTCTTTCAAAACTATGACTAATATGGAAATATATTTTACATGATAATACATGTATAAACTAGATCAAACTACTTACCTTCTCTGGAAGAGGGGAAGGAGGGAGAAAATTTAGAACTCAAAATCTTGTAAAAATGAATGCTTATACCTTCAGACTATGTCATCTCCTGGGAAAATTAATTTTTATGCTGGGTGAGGGTCTAAGGGCCTTGAATTTGTCCTAAAATGTCCTTGCAGGGGGCAGGAAAAGTGATGCAATTTTACTGTCCAGAACTAGTAAAGAGTCCACCCCTTGTAGCTTTTATTCATCCCCACTCCCTGCATCCCTACATGCATACAACTTAAGTCATTCATTTAATGTCAGGTAGTAGTCTCTGAATGCCATAATTCTAGGACTAACCTTAGGCCACAAAGGCAGCCAATATCCAGGAATGGCTAATCACTGAGATTAGCCCACCTGCAGGGAGATAGGCCAAGCCCAGGATCCAGGATTTCAAAGAACTCTGGAACATATGAAATGAAAGAAGCCAAGTTTTCTTGCTTTCTATGCCACTTACACCAATGTTGCTGTCAACAGAGTCTTCGGGGAGATC
Source organism: Sarcophilus harrisii (assembly GCF_902635505.1). NCBI lineage: Eukaryota > Metazoa > Chordata > Mammalia > Dasyuromorphia > Dasyuridae > Sarcophilus > Sarcophilus harrisii. The sequence continues at coordinate 421,899,692 of NC_045427.1, read as the reverse complement.
TATTTAAAAAAAACCCAACCTTTTTTTTTTTTTCAAAATTTTTTCAAATTTATTTATTTATTTTTAATATACATTGTTTTATGAATCATGTTGGGAGAGAAAAATCAGAACAGAAAGAAAAACCCATGGGAGGGGAAAAAAAACAAATGGAAAAAAAGTAGTGAACATAGCATGTGTTGATTTATGTTCAATCTCCATACTTCTTTTTCTGGATGCAGATGGCATTTTCTATCCAAAGTCTATTGGAATTGCTTTGGAACCCCAACTTTATAATCTTTCAAGTTCTTTCTTCAAAACAATTTCAAATTTCTCACAGAAAGTCCCTTCTCTGCCCTTGATTCTCTAAAATATGAACTATATTGCAACTTCTATCCAGTCGAATACCTGATTCTATACACCTATGTCCATGTATAATCCTGTCTTCTCAGCAGACTCTGTTCTCATGTCTCCAACAGGACCACCTGCCTCGCACAAGTCTGGACATCTCAGATCATAGAAACTAGAAACACCTCAGAGTCCTAGTTCTGCCACAAAACTGTGGCGCAGCCCTAGGCAGCTCACTGGCCCTGCTTTCCTCTTCTAGGTTCCTTTCAAGTTCTAACTTCTATAACTAAATTCTACCTCCTTATGTTAAAGATCAGTAAACTGAGGCTCAGAAGAATGTATGCTCCTATAGGGTAAGGATTTCCATTTTTGTCTTTATATTCCCCATACTTGGCTCAAGGCCCTGTACACAGCAAGCACTAGATAAATATCTGGTGAACTGGAAAGATTTGCAAAAGGGCACATAATCAATTAAGAATTGTGAATAGTTATAACCAAGGCCCCCTTAACTCCTCCCACTGTATTGTACTGTTTTTTTGTTTTGTTTTGTTTTAACCAATTCCTGGGTTTCCTTCCCTGAGAGATGCACCTCAATGGTCATCCTTTCTATTCAGTCAGTCAGTCGGAGTCCAATAGCATTTACTGACCACCTACTATGTGCCAAATACTGTGCTAAGCCCTAGAAGCAGATGTGGCTGGGGCCTAGAGGCTGAGGACCAGACTAAGACCAGCAGGGGGATCATGAAGCAAGCTCAAGTCCATATTAACAAGGCAAGCAGATGCAAAGCAGATGGACACACAGATAAGGGCACAATGAAGCAGTGCCTGGGACAGTGGGTACCTGGGGCCGCTTGGACATGGGTTTCTCTTTCGTTTTGTCCTGTTAAAAGCCCATGGAAAGGCTGGTGAGCAGGAGAGGGAAGTAACAAACGGGTGGAACTAAGATCCCCAAGCCTAAGCTCCTACCCCGAGGGCTTCTCGGCTATTCCTCTGACTGGCCCCCTCCACATCTCAGATCCCCCACCCCAGGAAGCCTCTGATCTCAGAGCTACTCCAAGGTCTACAGGCCCAAACCTGATCTCTATCATTTTCTAGCCAAAACTAGGTGAACAAATAACTACTAAATTTCCAAGACTCTTTCCTGGAGGAAAGGAGCTGGTAGTGGACATGCTTGCCTGTGCTTATTCAAGACTCTTGGAGGCCATTATGAATAAAGGGGCTTCACCACAGAGACCAACTTCAGAGGATCCCTTGCCAAGCGGGTCAATCCCCAGCCTCATAGGACAGTACTGCCCAGAAGAAGTCAATAGTTCACAAAGAATGGATACTGGCACCCAGAAAATTTCATATCAATTAGCACTCCAGGGGAGCTAGATGCTCCCAACTGATATTTCAATGCCGCCGGTTCCCCCCATCCCCAATCAACATATACATACTGCAGTCTCCCAAACCATGCTCTCTCTGCTATGGACGTTGTCCATTCTCCCTGACTACATTCATCTCCTGGCCCAACTTCTTCCAGGAGTAATTATGGTAACACTGTGATAGTTGTAGGGAAATGAGCGTAAGTGGGGGGAGAGTCCTACCTGCAAGTCCTGGCAGGGCCTCTTCAATGGTGGGGAATGGCCAGGAGAATCACCTGTGCCCAGTTCTGCTCGACCAAGGTGCTTGACTACAATGCATCTCTTCACAGGGAAGCCCCTGGGGAACAAAGGAGTCCAGTGGGGCAGAATGGTAGGGAATACCTAGGGGGAATCTAGGAAGAACCCAGAGGAGAATACTTACTTCTCCTGGCACTTATGCAGGGCCTCATCCACAAGCTCCTTCAGGTTCACTAGTTTTTCTCCTCTGTAGAAGGCATCTGTGGGAAGAGTGGGCATTATGCTCCCAGCTCCCTCCCTAACTGCCTGACACAAGAGAAGACTGTAGCTATAGGGACAATGCCAGAGGGCAGACAGCTGAGAGGGTAAAGCACTTGGAAGGGGCCCTTATGAACAGCTACTGGTTTCCAATCAGAGTTCATATACAGGTTTCACTTACCCCTTTCCAAGGGGGTGCAGCCCTCATCTTCCCCCCACTCCTACTCTCCCACCCCAAGTTGAGAAGAGCCAACCAAAAGCTAGAATGTTGCCAAAAGAGCCAGCCCATTTTGGCTAGAAAGGAGCCAGTCACCTGCAGTAATAAGAAGGGTACAGCTTGAGTCCAGGATCCGCTCACATAAGGATTCAGCTGAGAAGCCTGCAAACTGAGGAAGTAAGCGGAAATAGGATCGGATCTTGGGGTAAGGGAATGAGTTCTATCAGGGTCCAAGAGATTCTATCATCCCCCACCCAACACTTTCTGTCCCCTAAGACTCCTACCACAATAGAATGCAATGCACCAAGACGAGCACAGGCAAGCATGGCCACCACCAGCTCCAGAATCATGGGCATGTAGATGGATACACGGTCACCTTTCCGAATGCCTGCAATCAAGAGACATGGCCTATGAGCTCGTAGATTTTCCCACTCTCCAGCCATATATCTCCTCTGGTTTACTCTCTCCCAATCTTATGTCTGTGTGCCCTCTTTATCTTCAATATACTATTCTATTTAGTAATATAATATCATCACCTCTCATGGATTCAATTACCATTTCTATGCTAATGTTGGAAAGATCCCACACCTACTTATCCAGATTTAACCTCTACTAATCTCCACTCCCACATCTCTTAACTGCTACTGAACATCTTTAGCTGGATGTTCTGAAGACAATTTAAACCTAACATATTCCAAAATTCAACTCATCATCTTTCCTCCTAAACCTCTCTCTTCTTAACTTCCCTGCTACTGTGGGAATTACCAACCCCCCAGTGTCCCAGGCTCAAAGCCCAAGTACCATCCTCAACTCCTCCCTCTTCCTCATCCCCCATATCCAATCTGTTACCAAGTCCTCTCTTTTGACACTGTCACCACTCTGGCCTAGGCCGTATCACCTGGACTACAACAATAGCCTATTAGTTGTTCACCCTGCAGTTGTCAGTACTTACCCTGCTTCCGGAGGGCATTAGCACACCGACACACCTGGGTCAGAAGCTCTCGGTAGGTGATCTGGGTGGCTTCTCCAGGTTCATTGCCTTCCCTGAGAGGCACCAAAGGAACTTGTATTAACAGACACACTTTAGAAATCCCCAAGGAAATCCCCACAGAGGTGAACCTGCCTTCAACTTGTGGGCAAGGACTTTAACCTCTAAGATCTTCTCTGTCAGGGTTTTTGCTCACACTCCTGTGCTCCAGACTGTTACACTTGCCGTATACTTTGGCAAAGGCATTATCTCTCTCTGAGCTTCAGTAAGACAGGGTGTTTATTCCTCTCTCTCCCTTCTCCCTCTGAGGGCTGTTCAGAGGAGAGACTGGGTCAGTGGAAAAGCCAAGACAAAAATGACTCAAGGCCTTCAAACCTAAGGTTTTTTCACATGGAGATGGGTGCTACGAGTACCTGAGGTGGTAGAATAAAAAGAGGAGATGGAGGGCCCAGGAATATGCTCTCTTCCATCTGATAAGGATGGGACTTTTCCACCCTTGCCAAGGGCTTCAGAAGTGAAGGGACTGAATTATTGATAGTTACCCCAGTTCTCTCTCTGAGAAAATGCAGCTCCAGATCAATTTGTTCCCTTATAAATACTGTTCTCCTAACAAGTCAAACCCTGTGTCCCAAAGCCCAGCTCAAAGAGTAGAAAAACTTCTATCTTGCCCAGGAAAGGAAGGAAACAAGCACTTATTAAGTATCTACTATGTACTAATCACTGTACTAAGTTCTTTGACAAATATTATCTCATCTGATCCTCACAACAATCCCAGGAGGTAGATGCTTTTTAATGGTCTGTTTTATGGATAAGGACGCTGAGGCAGACAGAGGGAAAGTGATTTGCTCAAGGTCATACAGCTAATAATTAAGTGTCTAAAGCTGGATTTTTCAATAGGGTCTTCTTGCATCCAGGCCCAATGCACAGTCCATTTAAGACACATAGCTGCCCAGGGGCAAGCTTTCTCCCCTTTAACCTAGAATCCAAGCAAAATAGGCTCACAAAAAGGTTCAGTCTCCATCAGTAGGGCTAACTTAATCCTTGAACAGATGACTCTCCAAATTTTAAATTTTGCCTCTTATATGAACCTTCCTCAATTACTTTAGTCCACAATCATCACTGCCCTTTCTGAGTTTCTATAGCAATTAGGACCCTAAAATCTACTCAAATGCCTAATCTATTCTGTCTGATCTTGTTTTCTGACTAGACACTATATTTGAACAGATTTTCTCCTTTCATCTTCTCTGCCACAGCATAGTAAATCCCAGAGTTTGCAGTATGAACTAACTACTCAATAAAGACTTGTAACACCCTTTTAGATAATTGTTTCTTTTTAAAGGATAGTAATAGTCTTCAAGCCTCCTACCCTCAGAATTTGGATTGGGGTTTGGCTTAGTTAAAGGGGGAAGAAAAGGGAAGTCAGTGGGCAAGGTACAGCTGGGAAAGCCCTGAGATTCTTACCTTACCTCACATCTCATCTAAATAACCTCTTTCAAATGAGAAAGGAAAGGCCCTGATCCTCATAACCAGTAAAGAAAGGGCCCAGGTGACCCCCCATACACAAAATAATCTTTTTATTGCAGGTAGAAGTGATCTGTGTTATTATGTAAATTCAATTGTTTGCCATATTTATGCTTTGGGACTGTGGAAAGTTACATGGGGTAGAGCAAAGAAAGGTACCTGAGTCATAAATTTTCCCAAATAGACCTGAGAAAGTAGATGGAGCTGAGAAACAGTCCTGGGGGTATCTACCATTTCAGCTTTGTTCATGGGCATCTGAAAACAGGAACTTGGACAAGGAGGTATAGTGAAGCGATAAAAAACAGTGTCAGGTTCATAACAGAGATTTGAAGTTCTATATGTAATCCTATTTTTCAGTTCTTCTTTCTCATGGGAATATTCATGTTAAATAATATCTGTTCATCTACAAAATAATAATTAAACAATGTTTTAAAAAGAGTCCTGGGCTAGAAGCCAGGGGACTTGGCTTTGCCATTTTCTGACTGTGATCTTACTTTTCATCCCTTGCAATAAAGAAGTCGTACGGTCTAGCAGAAACAGCATTGGATATGGGTTCAAATCCTGGTTCAACTGATTTCTAGCTCTTTGATCTTGCATAAGATGATCTCCAAGGTTACTTCCTGCTCTAATATTATACAACCACCTCCAGAGAAGTACTATGGCTTTCCTGAACATACCGCACCATAGAGAAGATGAGAAGGAAAGGTCCCTTTCCCATTTACAGAGCTCAACTTGGCTGGCTGGTGTCACACTGTCCTTTTCCTGCTTTGCCCTAGTGTCTCATTCCTGCCCCAACACCACCCCACCCTTCCTAAAGCTATTTCAGTCCTAGACCCAGAGTTCTTCTGACTACCCCTCCGGCCTTCTGCCAAGCCTCTCCGGCCTTCTGCCAAGAGAGCTCAGGTACCTGTGTATCCTGGCCCCCAGAGAAACAAGCATGGCATAGCGAAAAGAACACCATAGCCTGTTTGTACCCACTTGTTTGCAAGTTGACCTATTCTTCCACCCTACCTCAGCCAAACACAAAGATAGTCATACCCTTGATCTTGTCAGCACTGCCAAATGCACCACCTCTCCATTCCGGAATTCTGAAATCTCCTAATGTGACCATATATAATCTAGTGGCTTTCCATCTCTCCCTCTGCCATCTTATATCATGCTCTTCATCCACACCATGAATTCCAACCCATTGAATCCTCAATTTCCTCCCAGACTATCTATCCTGCACTAGTCACTCTATCCTCTTTTCCCCATTTTGAACCCTTGGTTACTCACTTCAGTTCTACACTGTCCTCTTCTCTTGAGTCCTTGGACCCCTTAACTTATTGTTGGTTGTACCCTGCCAAGTCTCAGCCTGGCACAATCTCTCCATCTCCTGCCTTCACTACTGCACAAGAACTACTGAATGAAAGTAGAGAAAATCAATAAATTGTTCTGACTGAGTCCACTACAAGTAGATGGTGTACAACCTCACCAGGACTGATGCTAGGCAATCTTACCATTCCTCCCTTACCAATCACTATTCCATTGTCCAGTGGCTCTTTCAAAAATATTTATCCCTCTTCAAACCTCCCATGGCTGCCCCATTTCCCATTCTCTCAGCTGAGAATTTTGCATCCTATCTTACAGGAAAAAACTGAGGCCATTTACCAAATGCTCCCTCTTCTCTTTCTCCTCTTGTATCATTCAGATGCCTTCAGCCACTATTTCCTCCTTCACCCCCTCTCAGACAAAGAGATGGCCCCATTTCTTGTCAAGGCAAATCCTTTTACAGGCACAAGCAATTCCATTTCAATCCTGTCTCCTCCAACAGACTGTTCCTCTGTCATCCTCACTGTCACTTATCTTCAATCTCTCCCTGTCTACTGGTGCCTTCCCTATTGCCTATAAACATTCCCATATTACCTTTGGTCTCAAAAAAATACCCTCTTACCTGATCCTTCCATTCTGCTATCATCCTAGATCTCTTCTGCTCTTTGTAAGGAGATCTAGAAAAACCCATCTATAACAGGTGTCTCCACTTCCTCTCTTCTCACTCTCTTAATCCCTAAAAATCCAACCACACTACGCCATCAAAACTGCTCTCTCCAAAGTTACTAATGGTCTCTTAGTTGCCAATATTCTTTTCGCAGTCTTCATTCTCCTGAACTTTTCTGCTGTCTCTGACACAGTTGATTATTTTCTTCTCCTTAATACTCTCTTTTCTCTCATTTTTCAGGATATTACATTCATCTGGTTCTCCTCCTACCTCTCCAACTGCTCCTTCTCACTCTCTTACTGGATTCTCCTAGATTACGCCCTCTTACTGTAGATGTCCCTCAGGATCCTGTCATACTTCTTCACTTGGTGATCTCATCAGTCCCCATGGATTTTCCATGCTGATGATTCTCAAAACTGTCTAATCTGTCCTAACCTTTCTGCTTGATGTCCAATTTCTTATCTCCAACTACCCTTTAGATATCTCAAAATGGATGTCCAATAGAAATCTTAAGGGCAACATGTCCAAAATGGAACTCATTATCTATCCCCTAAACCCTTCCCTCATTTAACTTTCTTATTATTGGAGAGGACAACACTAACCTCCCAGGCTTTGAGCCTCACAACCTAGGCGTTTTCCTTGATTCCACATTATCTCTTACTCCCTATATGCAACCTGACTGCACTTTTGCAACATCTTTCAGATACGCCATCTTCTCTTCTCTGATACTACCTTCACTTTAGTACAGGCCCTCATCACCTCACATCTAGATTACTGCAACAGACTGCTGGTAGATGCCTGCCTTAAGTGTCTCTTCTCTAGCCTATTCTCTATTCAATTGTCAATGTGATCTTTCTAAAATGCGGTCAAATCTATCCTCCTACTCAACTCCAGTGGCTCCCTATGACCTCCAGGATCACATAAAAAAGCCTCTGTTTGGCATCCAAAGCTCTTCAAAACCTTCCCTTTTACAATCTTATTACAATTTAACCTCCTTTCCCACCCCCACCAACTACTCTTCAAGCCAGTGACCCTGGCCTCCTTGCTGTTATATGAACAAGATATTGCATCTCTTGGCACTGAGCATTCATTCTCTGGCCATTCTCCATTCCTGGAATGTTCTCCCTCCTCATCTTTGCTTCCTGGCTTTTCTGAATTCTTCCTTCTTCCTGGATTTTTCTTTCAAGTCCCAACTTAAAGCTTATTTTCTACTTCAAATCTGTCCCAATCTCTCTTAAGTTTAATATTTGCCCTCTGCTAATTATTTTTTACTTATTCTGTATATATTTTGTGTGTACACTTTTGTTTGTTTGTTAGATTCCCCTGTTAGACTATGAGCTTCTTGTTGGTAAGGACTGCCTTTTGCCTTTCTTTGTATCCTTAGAGTTTGGCACAGGTGCCTGGCACAGAGTAAGCACCTAATAAAGGTTTGACTTATTAACATTTGGAATTGACATATGAAGTCTAATCCTGGACTAATTCTGTCTACTAATTCTGTGTGACAAATAACATATCTCCTCAGAGTCTTCTGTAAAATGGACACAGGGGTAATATCAGATCTAAATAAAATAATGGAGTGAACTTCAAATTCTACAAGTGTGTTCTACAAGGAATGGTTAATGGTTGATAGACAACAGTCTAGATGTCCTCCAAGTGGCCTACAAGGAACTGTTGATAGGTCTGAGGATTTAGCTTTAAAAAAAAAAGATTTAAAATGAATGTGTTCACTATGTTCAATAATTTATCATCATAAAGACCGATTGGGCTTATTTTGTGTGACTTCATAGAGAATAACATGTGGGTTGGAGTTATAGTAAGGCAAATATCAGCTTAGTATAAGGAAGAACTTCCTCATAATTAGGACATTGCAATAATGAGGTATTTCCTGGAGTAATGAAGTTTTTATTCTTGGAAGAATTAAAACAAAATTTAGATAACTCCTTAAGGATGTAAATGGGATGTTAAATAAAATGAACAGAGAACTAAGAGAACAATTTATACACCATCTAACAGTATATATGACATCTCAAAATAAATGTCTAAAAGAATTCTACATGTCCAAAATGAACCTCTTTCCCCCTAAAAGAAAGCTGAACTCTAAAGGGGCAGGGAAAAAAGGCATCATTTCCTCTCTCAAAGAACAGGGCTGATGTGGGAAGGGGAAGGGGGTGATGGAGAAGTGGGGGCAGAGAAAGAGTCTTCTAGGCCAGAATATTGTATGCCCTGCCAGTTATAGTCAAACACCAGCTATTTGAGGCTGGAGGAAAAGAGGAGAGAACAAAGAGGAAGGAAAGTAAAGGGTCCAATTATGGACATGGAACAAAATTCTACAGGAGCTTGACAAGAGGCCTAGTCATAAAGGATGGGAAAGAGACCTAATCAAGAAGCCAGTGAAAAAGAATGTGCAAGGCTGGATGCTTAATCTACGCTCTGTGCCATGGATGTAAACCTGACTTACTATAGAGTCGTGAGATACAGCAACTGAAAGGATTTCAGAGATAAATGATCTTGTTTATCCAACAATCTCCTTTTGCAGATGGGTAACCTGAGGTCCAGAAAGGGGAAATGGGTTTCCAAAGGCCACACAATGCTAGATGTGTAGTACAATGGAAACAGCTGAGTCAAAGAACCTCGGCTCTAATTGTGGCTCTGTTCCTTGCTCCTCCTAAGATTTTGGCCATCCCATTTATCCCTTGGTTTATTCATACACAAAATATGGAAATGAAACTAGGTGACCTGTGACAGCCTTTCCAGCTCTCAATCTATGATCCTGGGATCCTAAGTCTTAGTGGCAGAACTGGAACAAACCAAACAGCTACTTGGTGGCAGAAACCAGCAAACTTCTGTGTGACCTTATACAAATCATTTAGTCTCTCCAAGACCATTTCCTCATTTGTAAAACGTAGGGGTTAGAAGAGATGATCTCTAAGGGCTCTCCCAGTCCTTATATGAAAAGGACACTCTGAAAACAGTAACCTGAGCCTCTGAGAAGGATTAGATTTCTTCCTTCAGAGAGACTAGTAATGCTCAGATGACAGCTGGAACAAGGGAACAAGGGAGCACCAGCACCTGGGAAAGAACCCCACCCCCTTCACCTGCTGTGATGCAAGGAAAAACACACTACCCCAGGCTACACAGACCCCTTCCTGAGTTAAGCTCAGGCCTAGAAGGCAACATTTTGCTTTAATAATGGCACTATGGTAGAGTGGAAAAAACCCTGAGTGAAGAATTAAGCTAAGTGGGTTCCTAGTTCTGCTATAAGTTTGTTGTGTGATCTCTAGCAAGTTACTTCTCTTTTCAGGGTCCTCAATTTCTTCTGAAAAATTAAGGGACTGGACTAGTGATTTCTAGGGACACTTTTAGCTCTGAAATAGTTTTCGTATTGCATGTACATCATGCCTCTGTGCTTCCACACATCCTCATCTATGATTCTGCTATCCTATACAAGTAATACCACTATTCCTTCACATGTGTACAGGGCTTTCCCATCCTTTATCTCATATGATTCTTACAAGAGCAGGGGGTTTTATCTCATTCCACAGAGAAAACAGAGGTTAAGTAACTTATCCAAGAGCAAACAGCAAAACAGTGGCAGAACCACTCTACAGAAATGCAGCTTCTTGACTGGATTTCTTGAGACTTGACTTCTGTCTATACGTTAGAGTAAGAGAACAACATTTACCTTGTGAAGGACCCTTCCGAGCCTTCTCAAATATCAGTGGCTAGCTTTGTGTATTCTTGCTAGCTGTTGGACAGAGTGAGGGAACTTCTAGAAGAGTTAATATGATCTTAGGCTGCCCAGTAGAAATTATATTCAAACTTTCAGCCAGACCGTATCTAGAGTTTTATGTTCAGTTTTGGGCCCAGCATCTTAGAAGGGACATTGAAAAGCTGAGAGACATACAGAAGAAAGCTACCAGAATGGGAGAGGATATAAAAATGTCATCTAAAAAATCTGGGGTCCTTTAGCCTGGAAAATAAGAAAAATCAAGGGGAATATAAAACCTACATATCCATAAAGTAATCTTTATTATCAATTGCTTACTGAATATCTCTGTCTCAATGTCTATAGATATCTCAAACTTAACATGTACAAAAATGAACTTCTTTCTTTTCTGCCAAATTCACCCCTAACTACTTCTTATAGAAGGTTCCACAATAGGTAGCTGCCAGTCAAGTTTTTTTTTTTTTTAAATTTTATTATAGTAACTTTTTATTGACAGAATCCATGCCAGGGTAAATTTTTTTTACATTATCCCTTGCACTCACTTCTGTTCCGATTTTTCCCTCCCACCCTCCACCCCCTCCCCTAGATGGCAAGCACAGTCAAGATGGAAGCCTTGGTGGCATCCCTTTTTGCTCTCACTTACTCCCAAAACTGAATTGCTTGTTAATCTTAGCAAATTTACCATCACCATAACTCTTTTCCTTTTCTCTATGCATGTGTCCACCACTCAGATTCCAATCTTAGTCATCTTTTGCCTGAACCAGTAGAATAACCTACTAATTGGTCCTCCTGAATCTAATCTCCATATACCTTTCAAATTGTTATTCTTACACAGTGAATGACATCATTTCTCTACTCCAGAAGCCTTAGTGGCTCCTTATTAAAATATAAATTCAAATACAATCTCCTATCTTTCACATTCTGCTTTCTTCCTCCCTTTTAAAATTGTTTTTTTTTTCCCTTCACATTATATATAGCCTGTGTTTTAGCTAACCTAGTTTATTACTTGCTCTAGCCTCTTTCTACTTTAAAACAGAACATCCTCCAACCATGGGACATTCTCCTGAAGGCTGAGTTTAAATGTCACTCTCCTGAGTTTCTGTTAGTGCTTTCTTCCCTTAAAAAAACTACATTGTAAATAATTTGTGTTTACTTATGTGTGTTTATATTGTAACCATCAAGCAAAAGATAAACTCAAGGGCACAGAGCACTTTACCTTTGCCACTGAATTCCCTACTACATAGTACAATACTTTGCACACAGTAAGTGCCTAATAAATACATGTTGAGTAAATTTTTTAAAATAACTGAAAGACTGTCAAGCAGAATCCACATTAGTCTGCGGAGGTCAGAATTCTAGGACTAAATCACAGCTTATTATAAAGAAAGATTTTCCAACAATTAGAGCCTCTCACCAACAAGACAAACTGCTTTATGAGGTAGTGTTTTCTCCACCACTGGAAATTTTCAAGCAGAGAGGCTGGATGGCCTCTCATCCCATGGGGTGCTCACCCAGTGGTTGGAAGGCTGACTGAATTCAGGAAGACAATGACTCTAATACTGCTTCCAGTACCAAATAGATAGGTGATATTTTTCCAAGTCATGCAGTTTCTCTAAGGCTATAAAATGAGCTTATTACCTGTAGTATCTAGCTCCAAGGTTGTTGTAAGGAAAGCATTTCACAGATTTTTTAAGCATTACACAAATATCATTTATGATTACTACATTACAGAGTGGACTCATGCATTGGTAGGGGTTAAATTAGGCAGCCTCTGAGATTTGTTTCCAGTACTAACATTCTATGATAGGACCATTGAGGAGATAAATATTAGAGCAATTTTACCTGTTCCTGTAGGAGGCACGTGTGCCCAATCTCTCCCAAACCACAAGTGGGAAAGGATAAGGTATCTCAAGCTCCATGAGTAGTATTCTATGAGTCACTGTGGTGGTTGGTGGTGGATGGATCAGGGAAAATTCATCCTCAGTAAGGAAAATGGGATATTTCCCCTGTGGTACCCATCCAAATATGTTTCCCAAATACCTATTCAATCAAACCACAGAAGCAAGCAGGTAGAGAGGCACCTCCAGAACTGGGGAACCAAATCAGAAAATACCACCCAATGAAATGGGCCCTAAGAGAATACAGAATGGATAAGAAATCAGTAAGGAGATGGTTTATAAATGGGTTCTGGTTGAGATAAGTGTCTCCTCAGTTCAATAGAGAAAATCGTCACCTAATTAATTATCATTTGTCCATCATGTACTAAAGTGGTTGTGGTGGAAGAAATTTATTTGCATGGTCTCTGGAGAACCCAAGGGAAAGAAGGTGCCTATATTACCCTGGGGAGAAATTAATCTGGTTCCAGGTGACACTCAACTTCTTTAGTTAGAAATATTCTTATGGCTAAAAAAATTAAGTTTATGAAACTATTCTATCTTTAGAGAAACATCCCTTAATAACACTCAGTTTCCTTCGATTCTGATTCTATGCTTACCAATGAAACTTTTTTACAAATTGAGTTTTCTATGTAGTTAGACTTACCCACTAAAGGGAAAGCCATTTTACCAACAGGCAAGAACATTTCTAAAACCAGAGATATTCCTACTGTAAATTAATACAAAAGCATCTGGTTAATCAATCTCTGGTTTGTGTGATTAATAGGAAGCAGGTTCCTGTAGCCTGATCACCTTTTAAGAGGATGGATAAGATCAAATTACAGAGCCTCTTGAGCTATGGCTCAGGACCCTGGGGCCTGAAGTGACCTCCAAGGTAACTACTACCCTGTGAAGCTTGCTGCCTCTCTTTATCTTCATTATCTGTCAATTGCAATACCTACTTGAGTCCAGCCTGGTATACAGGGAGACAGGAAAAAAAGATGCGACTCTTTTCTTTCACACAGCTCCCCAAATGTTGCAAAAGAACTCCTCAGCCACTTCCTTCCTCCTACTGAGAAAGAATCATAGAACCACTGAATGTCAGAGCTAGAAAGGATTTTGTCCAATTCCCTCACTGTATAGCAAAAGAAAATGAGGCCTAAAGAGACAAAGGGGTTTACCAGAGTTTGCCTTAATTATTCTCAAACCTTTATGGAACTGATGACACCTAGAAGAGGAAGCCAATTTGCTTGGCCACAGGCCATGGATGTAACTACTGACGACCTACCCACCTCACTTAGTTTTGCCTCCTTAGGAGCAGGTTCTAAAAACATTAAGGATCCACCATGGAGAAAGTCACCACCTACAAAAGGTAATCAGGCTGAATGATGTTGACAAGGGTAAACCCCTTAGATACAGAAGCAGGAAAAAGAAGAATGATACTGAGACAGAGAGGAAAATTCCTTCCCTTCTCTCAAATCTGGGACTCCATCCTTTGGTAGTAGAGAATTATTAAAGCCAGGACAGTTGAGGAAATTGTGGCATCTTAGAGAAGGGACACAGGAAAAGGGTGTACTTTTTGAATCTTTGGTCCTGTGGCCTTACAGTTAGTGATTCTTTGGCTAGAGGTGCCTTGGACACTGGGCCAAGAAAAGGACAGACACACACACATCTCTCCCTTTCTGTTTCCATCTCTCTCCGTCTACACACATATGCAGCCCTAGAACATAGACACATGGAAGATAGTCACACTCTCCCCAACACAAATATATATATATACTTAGATAGACTTAGATATATCCCAGGTAGCAGAACTCCCTTAGAAACTAACTTTTATAATGACTTCCTTCTTTTCTACGGATTTCTAGCCCACCCTACTTAGGATCCTAAATCTCACTTTCTGAGACTCAGAGCTCAAGGCCATCTGGAGGATCTTGGACCTTTGGTTGTGTAAGGTCATAGCAAGCAGGAAACAGAGCCTTCAAGGTTACCCCACAAGGTCATCAGTCCTTCAACATCTCTAGTTTCAAAAGGAAGGTTTGAAATAGGTCCAGGAGTTGGCAAAAGGGAGAAAAGTGATTTCAGTTGACCTTGTCCAACCTAAGAAGGAGAGAGACCTTTCAATAGGTTCTTAGTCCCAGCCACCATCCTGCAACAATACCAGATTCCATGACCAATGACAATGGCTACGGGGGACTCTGGACATTAGCAGGCCACTGAATGCAAGAGCAAGGGGGAGGTGGCCCACAAAAAATAGTAGGTAAGAGTTTAGGCTATGCACTTCCCCCAAACATCCTAAGGCCATACAGTCAAGAGGCAGTGATGCAAAAATCACTAAAGCATTAGTGATAGCGCCTTATCCATAATCCCTCTCAAAACCCAACTCTATTCCTCTAATACTGACCCACCCTCAGATTTTCCTACCTTGACCCCCATCTCAAGTCTCCAAATATCCCCACTGCTTCCTCCCCTTCCTTATCTACTTCCAGTACACACACACACACACACACACACACACACTCCTATTTCTGAAGCCCAATAGCTGTGAAGGGTTACAGATTAGGATTATTGATTAGCTTGGGGAAGATATATAAGGCTCTGGGATCAAAGAAGATAATACCTTTTCAAAAATAAAAGTTCTAGAGGCAGATTTTTCAAGGACTTATAAAATAATCTATCCTGTTAAATCTCTCAAATTCATCCATCCTTACTACCTCCACCCTAGACTTGACCATCCGCCCCATCACCCATTTCATGGTTTACTGCAACTCCTGTTTGCCTTCTCAAACTCTTCTATACAGGCTGCCAGATTAATTTTCCTAATGAACAAATATGACTGTCATTCCTTTGCCCCCAAATCTTTCAGCTATTCATGGATAATTTCCAGATTTCTTAGGTTAGTAGTTAGGCTTCTAACTGATCTACCTTTTCATCCCAACCCCCAACTGCTCTCCTTCATGTACCTTCTAGTCAAGCTAGTCCCTAATACCATCCCCCCCACCCCCATCCTCCCCACCACATTCCATAGTCAATATGACCTCTGAATCTTAGCTTACTCATACAAATCTTCTTGTCTGGAAGACACCTTTTGTCCCATTATACAAATTCTACCAATTCTTCAAGGCCCAGCTCAAACCCTTTTTCTCCTATGAAGCCTTCTGAGATCACCTCATTTCTCTGAAATAGCATTTAATTGTTCTCTTGAATTTTTTCCTGTGTCAGTTTCATTTCCCCAATTAGACCGTGAGACACTTAGTTGTAACAACCAGATTTTCTTCCTCTCTACAATGCTTAGCCTCTGGCTGGACATTTAGTAGGTTCAATAAGATATTTATTGACTAACTGATATGGATGCTTCCTGCCTTCTAGATCCTTTTTTGCCCTGTGGATAAATAACTACTGATCTTCTAGCCTGTCTCCATATAGCACTTAACCCAGGGGAGTGGACACAGGGTGTCAGGGTGGACACAAGATTTCAGGGCTCCATCCAAGTAATAATAGCAACTAACACTCATATAGGACTACAAAGTATACAGCAATAAGTGTCCAAATAAAGTCTCCTGGGTCCTGGCAATTAACCATTCATTCCTGGCTGGCTTTTAATGGTCGTTGATGTCTCCAAAATGCCAAGGAAGTAGCCTGAGACACAGAAAGCTGGAAGCTGAGCAGTGCCCAAAAGAAGAAATGAGTGGTGCTTAAGACAAAACTGGAATAATAAAAAATGAAAGGTAACTATAACAGTTCATCATCCTTAGATAGCACTATTAACTTTTCAAAGTATTTTCATGACTACAATTTCATTTCACAGGATCATAAACCTAGAGATGGATCTTAAAAGTTGTCTGTTCCAAATTTCTTATTTTACAGATAAAGAACTGAGGCCCAGAGAATAAAGTGACTTTTCCACAGTCACAAAGGCAGGGCCAGGATTTGAAACAAGGTCCTCTGAATCCAAATTCAATGTTATGCCTCCTGTGATTCTCACAGAAATCAGAACCCTGGGACAGGCAAAGAAGATATTATTATCTCCATTTTAAATATAAGGAAACTAGGGCCCAGAGAGTTTAAATGACTGACTTAAATCACTAGAACCCAGGTTTTCTGACTGCCTGCCATGGCAGCTTATCATAGTATAGAAGACTAAAGCAACCAGGATTATTCTTACATATCCTAATCTCCACTTCTTTCCTAGGGTGTCTGCTGAAGGAAGAAGAAAAAACTCCTAGAATACAATAATACCAAGATTCTACCCACGTTCAAGTGTATGATAGACACCAAAGGCCACTGGGGCTACAGACTCTCTAATGGAGATGGGAGCAGGTTACAAAGAAAAAAAAAAAGAGGCAGCCTGTTCCCTTTGAAAATGCAGGAATAAGAGACAAGCCAAAGCTGCCCTCTTCCAGGTTCCAATTTAGACTTTACTCTGATTCATGTTGCTTAGAGCGCTATTCTCTGGGACTAGGAACTGGATGTTTTTACCAGTAAAAGGCCACTCGATCTCCAAGTTTCTTCTCATTAACATTTCGGTCTAGCACATTATAGCAGATGTTGGTGGTTGCTCCCTTCATCCACTCAATGAAGATCTTCCCTTTAGTCACATCAAAATTATACTGAAGAAAAGGACCAGAACATGGAGTCTTCCAGAAAAATTCCTTAGCAATATCTCCCCAAAACTCTGTGTAGAAAAAGAAAGCCAGATTAATAACTCAGTTCCAGAAATTATTCCTTGGTTTCCAAAAATCCTTATTTTTTGATCAATTCCAACTGCCTACAGACCCAAATCCAAATATCTGCATTCCAGTCTGACCTAGAGTTCCACCAACTGCAGCTGATACTGGTTTCTCCCTATTCCCCGCAAACACTGGACCCTAATTTCACCTCTTAGCTCCTACTGCTCCTAGTCCACAACTCCCTCTCCCCTTCTTCACCACTCCCGCCCTTCAAGGGAATATGGATAGAGATTGTATCCTGTGGTTTCATTTGTTATGGATAACTCCTGAGTGGGGAAAACTCCCTCTTCCTATTCAAGTCCTTATCTCCTTGGCTACAAGCAGTCTTAAAGAACTGCCTAGAGCACTGAGAGGATAGTAACCTGTCCAGAATTACACAGCCAGTTTGTATTTGAGATTCCAAGGCCAGTTTTCTATCCACTGTGACACACTGTCTCTTGACTGTTCAAGCATTAGATTAAATCTAGCTTTCTCTATGCCCCCGTGAAGTTCTCTCTTCTCTGAACGCCTGCTGTCCTTGTCACAAGACAGAATAACATCCAGAGCTAGATTGTACAGTACACATTGTAAATGCTGTAAAAATTCAGAGAGTGGAAATAAGGGGGACAGCAGAAAGTATTAGGAAATGGAATCCAGCCCCTAGGCAGCTTTTTCTAGCTGAGAGACCTCTAGAAGCCATTTCTTCTCTCTGAGATTCTTTTTCTATGTCTATAAAACAGGAATAACACCTGGGTTATCTACTTCACAGGGCTGTTGTGAGCTCCAATGAGATCATGTATATAAATCAATTTGTAAGCCATAAAACATTACGTGAATGGGAGCTATTATCATCATCATTAAATCAATGTGGACTTTGGAGGTCATGGGAGGCTTCCAGAAAAAGGCAAACTTTTATTTGAACAGGCAAATAAAGGATGGTAAAGTCTAGAGAGGCAAAAAAAAAAAAAAAAAAAGTAAGAATAGATTCATAAAGAGGACAGAAGTAATGCAAACTACTGCAGATTTCGCATGTATAGAGACAGGAATAAGCATACTGAGATACTGAGAAGATACTGAGAAGTCTTGGCTTGTGGAAGGTCTTGAGTGCCAGGTTAAGCTTGAGAAACAGAACATTTTTGAAAAGGGGAAGTGTCTTAATCATAGCTGCTCCGAAGGAAGATTAAACTGGCAGAAAACATAGGATGAGTAGGAGGAGGGAAAGACTGGAGGCGGGAATAGTTAGGAGGCTGTTGCAATAGTCCAGGGGAGAGGCAACAGGGATCTGAATCAGGGTGTTGGCAGTTGCAACAGAAAAGGAGGACAAATCTAAAACACATTTCGAAAGGAGAATAAAGATAGTTTGGTGAATGTGCATTAGTGAGAGGGAGTAGTCAAAGATCACATTCAGGGATGAAAGTTTTAAGTCTGAATGACTTGGGGAGATGACAGTGTCCCTAATAGATTCGCGGAAGTCAGCTAGGAGGAACAAGTTGGGTGAGGAAAGATAATGAGTTCCGTTTCAGACAAGGTTAAGCTTGAGATATAGGAGCATTACGGAGGTTAAAAACGCCCCAAAAAGAAGTTGGAAATAAAAGAATTGAAGAAGTAGTTAAGGCAGCTGAAATGGGAGGGAACTGGCAGGAAACTTAAGAAAGCATTTAGCTCAACTCATTCTATAAATACAGAAAATGAAATTCAGAGAAATGACTTCCCTGATTCAATTCTACACACATTTATTATCTAGTCTGTAAAGTCACTATTCAAGGGAAAAGGGGACCCAGACAAAAGGAAAGAACAAAACGGTGCCTGCCCTCAAGCAGCTTACTCTCGCTAGGCTCATCCTCCCATCAAAAAGGAAGGGTGGGGGATCTGGAAAGCAAGAGGACGCCCGAGGTGAGGAGGAAAAGAGCTAAGGACCCGCCATCCCAGCAGGGGCCTCCATCCTTTCCCTTCTCGCTCTCACCTTTTCTGCCCCTTCCGCTAATTCTAGGCATCCCGCCTTGGCCAGTCTCCCAAATCAAACTTCCTCTCTCACCTCCACTGGCGTCTCTCCCGTCACCTAGGCTTGCTTCTCACCAACGCCCTCCAGAACTGACTCGGAGCCCTTCCTTTGTCCGGACCCCCCTCGCCAGCACAGACTCCCCTTCCGCCCGGTTCTCCCCCAGCGAGAGGGACTCCCCCCATTCTCCTGGTGGAGCTTCCCCGCTCCCAGAACAGCCCCCCCCCCCCCAGGCGCCGCCGCCGCCGCCCTCTGGGGCGCGGAGGCGCAGGCGCAGACTGGCACACTCACCCCGAGGCTCGAGCACCGAGCGCCCGTGCAGCTCCCTGTAGCGCGCCATGGAGGGGACGTGCGCGATGCGGCTGAGCTCGGGCGGCGGGGACCAGCTCCGCGTCCGCTCCCCACTCCTGCTCCTGCTCTCACTCCCACTCCCACTCCCGGTGCCGCTCCTTTCCTCAGGCAGCCCCATCTCGCCCAGCCCCTGCCCTTCCCCAGCTCTGTCCGGCCGGCCCGGTGCCCCCACGCCAGTCACTGCCAGTACCTCACTCAGTCCCAAGAAAAACAGCCCCCGCCTGTCGAGGCAGGGGCGGAGCCTGACAGGAAGGGGAGTGGCCTGTAGCAGGGCGTGGCTGGGTAGTCGGTAGTGGGCGGGGTCGTTCCGCCCCCGGGGCGGAGCCCAAATGGGAAAGAGAAGGAAGATGATAGGTCAGGGAAAAAGAAAAGGGGAGGGCCCATATTATGTAGGCGGGGCAAGGGCAGGGCCTTGGGATGGAGGGGTTACCCAATAGCAAAAACATGAGCTCCCTTTCCACGACGCCGCCCCGTGGTGTGACAATGCTGAGAGAGGTGACTATCACCCCACCCTGATAGAGGCGGAGAAGAGGGTCCCAGGCTAGGTTCTTACCATCCTCCAGGTCAAAGGGCAAAGATCACCCCACCTGGAAACAAATACCCCCCCAGTCCCCTCTTTTAGGCTCTGGAAACGGAACCTCCTCTAATCTCAGGCAGAGGCGCCCCGCTACCACCTTCTGCCTCCAGAAGTGATCCTTTAAGCCTGGGGGGCTGAATGCAGCTCACCCACCTCCAACCCCAAGTATAGAGACTTCCCTGTCCACTTTCCAGTCTGGAGACAGACATCACCCCCAGAAGCAGACCTCCAGCCCTTCGTGGTGAAACACTCCCCACCTGAGACAGAGATGTCCTCGGCCCTAACCCCGCGACGGGACCCCACCCCAGCCCAAACCCTTACCTCCCCGACCTACCTACCCGATATCTTCTGTCATACTCATAAAACGCCATTTCTGGGAGGAGGGTTAAAGACCATCTAGTCCAACTTCGTTTCACAAATGAAGAAATGAGGTTCAGAAAGGTCAAAAAAATGTCTAAAATCACACGGTGAATTACTAACTGGAACTAAGATCAGCATATCCAAAATAGAGCTCATTTTTACCTTCGTATACCCCAAACCCAACCGCTCCTGCAAACTTCCTTATTCTTGCTGAGGTCACCATTATATTTCCCATCACTACAGCGTGCAACCTTGATTTGCGTCATTGACTCTTCTACCCTATCTTTTATTTCCATATCCATTTAGTTTAGAAGCCTTGTTAATTCTACCTCCACATTCTCTGAATCTGTCTCCTCTACCTTCACATAACCAGTACCCTAATTTAGAAACTCGCTGTCTCTCACCAGGAGCATTGTACTCCGCTCCCCCCAATTGATCTTTCCACTTCCAGTGCCGCCCTACTCTGACTTGTTCTCTAAATCTTTTTTCTCAAGCACAGGTCTGACTATATCATTCTCCAGCCCCAAAACTTTTAATGACTATTGCTTCTACATTAAAATATCAGCAATACCTTGGCCTGTCGTTTAAAGTCTTCTATCATCTAGCTCCAAAATATTTCATTATCTGTATTTCATCAAAATATTTCATATTAGCCCCCTTTTTTCACTGTATTCCAGTCAAATGCTGCTAACTGCCTTAACAGTACTCATGATGAAAAATGCTATCCACTTCCGGATAGAGAAGTGATGGACTCGATAAAAATAGAATCATATTTTCTTCTCCTCTTTTTTATTTTGTGTGTTTGTATGTGTGTGTGAATATGGCTAACTGTAGAAATGTGGTTTGCATGACATATTTTTAATGAGTATTGTATTTCTTGCCTTCTGGAAAAGGTGAAAAGGGAGAGAGAAATATGAAACTTGGAAGAAAAAAGAAATAGCATCCCATTTCCTACTCCTAGGAATTTTACTAGCTTTTCTTCATGTCTAGAATTCACTCATTCCTCACTTTCACTTCCACTAGTTTCCCTTAAAGGTCCAGTTCAATTGATATCTCCTATGTAATATCTTTTCTGATCTTCCCATTAATTTAAAGTGTTTTTCATTATAAGTGAGAAAATAAGTAATAGCTGTGTGACAGAACTAAGGTTCAAGTTTCTTACTATGGTTTTCAGAATTAGTTTTGGAGTCTAGATTCATTCTGTAGTGGAAAGAAGATTAGCCCTTGGAATTAGGAATCCTATTATATGGGTTATATTTTTCCTACCATTATTGAAGCAGCATGGCAGCTAGTCTCAAAACCAGGAAGACTTGGATTTACTTCACATTTCTAATATAAATTGGCTGTGTGACCCTGAGTTAATCATTGCTCAGTGTTCTAAATAAGAATCTTAGTCAAAAGTGTAATGGGAGTTTTCTTGCCAAGGAGGTGTCTATTAATGAAATCATAAGTCCTGTCTCTGTCCTTTAAAAAAATTTTTTTTCTATTCCAAATTCTCTTCCTTCTTCTATCCCTTACCTTAAAAAGAGGGGGAGGGAAGGGGGAGAGAGGAGGAGAGAGAAGAGGGAGAAAAAGAGGGGGTGGAGAGGAGAAGAGAGAGGGAAAGAGAAAAAGAGAGACAGACAGAGAGACAGAGACAAAGACAGAGAGACAGAGAGACAGAAACCTACTCAATCTCATTCTTTCCTGTCTAATCAATCCTCTGTAGATCTTTATTAACATTTGCTCCTAACTGTGAGTGGCACTTCAAGAGTCTAACCTGGACTTTCTACTTTGTTTTTCCTCTCTCACTTGGTGATCTCACCAGCTCCCACAGATTTCAATATAATCACAATGTAGATGACTCCCTAATCTATAGATGTATCCTAAGTGTCTTTTCTAAGCATTAAAGGTTCAGGAGAGTACTGACATCACCAACTGCCTCTTTGGACACTTTGAACTGTATATTCTTCCCACAGGCATCTCAATCTTAACGTGTTGAAAATGGAATTCATTATCTTTCCCCAAAAATCCACCCCTCTCCCAGACTTCCCCATTACTGTTATAGTGCATGTTTTCATTTCTATTTCTCCAACATCTCATTTATTCAACTCCTTCTCTTCACTCACATGCCAATCATCCTAGTTCAGGTCCTCATTATCTTTCACCTGGACTTTTACTATAGTTTTCTAATTGATCTCTGCATTCTCTTCCCCAAGCATAGTCATGCTCCACACATATGCCAAAGTGATTTCTCAGAAGCCTGGATCTGACTATGTCCCTCCCCTCCTGAATAAACTCCAGTGTGTCTCCCTATTGGCCTCTAGGATCAAATATAAACTAGTCTCTTTGACATTTAAAGCTTTTCACAACCTGGTCCTAACCATGCCATGTAGGGTTTTTTAAATTGATTTTCATATTTGACCTTTCATTTCTCCATTTTTGTGTCTTTGTTTTGGTTGAATCTCATGCCTACAATCAACTAATCGACAGGCAATTTTTTCCATTTAACTTTTTATTTTATTCTTTTCTCAATTACATGTTAAAAATTTAATATTTTTTTCAAATTTGAGCTCTAAATTCTCTCCCTCCCCCCTACCTAAGACAGCAAACAATTTTATATGTTATATATATGTAATCAAAAATTTTCCATATTAGCCATGTTGCAAAAGAAAATGCAGATTTAAAAAACCTGAGAATAATAAAATAAAAAAATATGTTTCAATCTGCAATAAGATTCTATCAGTTCTTTCTCTGAAGCATACATTTCTTAAAGCATACTAATATTCCATACATTTCCCAATTGATGGACATACTCTCAATTTCCAATTCTTTGCCACCACAAAAAGAATTGCTATAAATATTTTGTATCTATATGTCCTTTCCCTTTTTCTTTGATCTTTTTGGGTCACAAATGTAGTCATGGTATTGTTGGGTGAAAAGACATACATGGTTTACAGGCCTATGGCGTAGTTCCAAAACATCCTCCAGAATGGTTGAGGTAGTTCCCTACTTCACTCACACTGCATTAGTATCTCTGCTCTTCTACATTCCCTGCTGCATTTGTCATTTTGCTTTTTTGAAATTTTATCCAATATGGTAGGTGCAAGGTAGTACTTCAGAGTTCTTTTGATGTGTATTTCTTTAATCAATACTGGCTTAGAGGATTTTTTCATACAACTATTGATGGATTTGATTTCTTCTTCTGAAAACTGCTTTCAATAACCATTTATTAAACATTAGTTATATATTTGGCATTCTTTTAAATACTTGGGATACAGATACAATACACAAAACAATTTCTACTCTCAAAAAGCTTACATTATAGTTTAAAATTATACAAATGATCTGCCTTCGCTCTTTCCCATCACCCTCCCTCCACATTGAGAAAACAAGAAAAACAAAACTCCTGTTACCAACCTGTATAGTTAAGCAAAAGAGCCCTGCATTAGCTATGTCCAGAAAACTATGTCCTTATCTGTCCTTGGAGTCCATTATCTATTAGGACGTAGTTAGCATGTTTCATCATAAGTCCTTTGGAATTGTGGTTGATTATTATATTGATCAGAGTTCTCAACTCTTTTAAAGTTATTTGTCTTTACCATATAATTGCAATTGTACAACTTGTGCTCCTAGCTCTGCTTATCTCATTCTACATCAATTCATACAAGTTTTCTGAGTTTTCTCTAAAACTATACCCTTCATCACTTCTTATAGCACAATAGCATTCCATTGCATTCATATATCATAATTTATCCAGCCATTTTCCAATTGATGGGTATTCATTGATATGTATTTTTTAAATTTTTTATATTTTCCTCTTTCTCTAATCCCTTAGGGATAAGAGCCTTGTAGTGGTATCTTTGTATCAAAGGGTTTATTAACTTATGGGTCATAGTTCCAAATTGCTTTCCAGAACAATTGGACTAGTTCACTACTTCATTGATAGTGCATAGCATACATGTTTTCTCATAGCCTCTCCATCACTTGTCATTTTCCCTTTTTTTGTGAACTTTGACAACCTGATACATATGAAAGAGTTGTTTTTAATTTGCATTTCTCTAAATATTAGGAATTTAGAGCAATTTTTCATATGGCTTTTTGATAGCTTGAATTTCTTCCATTCAACTGCCTCTTCATTCATACTCTGATCATTTATCAGTTGGGGAACAGCACTTGTTTTTTATAAATTTGAATTAGTTCCCTACATAAATCTTTGAAATGAGACTTTTATCAGAGAAATATGCTGCAGAGATTTCCCATTTACCTGTTTCTCTTCTAATTTTATCTTTATTTATTTGTACAAAAACTTTTAAAATTGAATATACTAATGATTGTCTATTTTGCCTCCTCTGAGGTTCTCTCCTTTTTGCTTGTTCATGAAGTTTTGTCTTATGCATATATCTTACATATAATTTCTTCCTTACTCCTCTAATGCTTTTATGATGTCACTCTTAGTCTTTAAAGGTAAGGTTATCTAATCTCTACTAGACTGAATTCCCAGTTTGCCTAACAAGGAACTTGCCTCTTCCTCTGTCACATAAAAAGAGGTAGTTTCCTTTGTTTGAATGCCTA
Source organism: Sarcophilus harrisii (assembly GCF_902635505.1). NCBI lineage: Eukaryota > Metazoa > Chordata > Mammalia > Dasyuromorphia > Dasyuridae > Sarcophilus > Sarcophilus harrisii. Next base: position 421,874,654 of record NC_045427.1, on the reverse strand, counting down.
TTTTAAATTGGGGAAGTTGAACAATTTGCTGTCTCTTTTTCTGTTGTATTCTTTTCAACAACTCTTTTCTGCTGCATCCAGAATTCATCTACAGCATGGCTGAAATGAATTGCACCAGAGAATAGAACTTTTCCCCTCTGCACAATGGTTCGAAGATGTTGGTTTTCTGTCCATATTGTTGTTTTTAGTTTCAAGTACTAGAGACCATCTTTGTGTGACCAGTTAGGTCAACCATGGAGATTTTGGATCAGGGATTACAGGCAGGATGATGCAGTCAGTCCACCTGACATGGAAACCGGAAAAGCTAGGGTGCCTAGACTCAAGCTCCTGGGGGCTTTTGGACTTGGTACTGCAACTGTGCTCTATAGAAGCAAGCTAAACTATGATCAGAGTCCCAAGCTAAACTATAATCTTCTTCACCTTCCCAGAGACTGAGATGGGAGTGGGATAGGGAGAGAAGGATTATTTATCTCATGTGTTGGAGAAATAAGTTTCTACTTTTTTTATTTTACCTTTGGAAGTAAATATTTCTTTGTAAAAATCTTATCCAACTGTTATTGGCTAAATGGAAATGGGATGTAGGAGGCTATCTCCTACAATTGAGGGAACAACATCAGAAGGAACTGGAGCTATTTGCAGAGATCAAAGAAACCTTAAGGATTTTAACCCTGCCAGTACCTCATAGACATTTGGCTCACAACACCAATATCTCTAATCTAGGAGAATATAACTTGTTTCAAATTATAAATCTCTCTTTACTTTTATTTTTCCTGCTTATCACCTTGAACTGGTTTAGAAAGTAGTCATAGGCAACACCTTTGGGCTTGGGAGTTTTGGGTAAAGCCTGTTGCTTGGCTGTCACTTTCCACCCCAATCCCTATTTCATGCATGCCTCTGAAGTGGGAATACTGGATGAGTTTACTATATTATACGAGACTTCACTGGCTTTCAGTTACTATCATCTGTATTATATCACACAAACAAATGTTAGTGGACACATATATTTTATATACCATTAGAATAAATAGTAAGAAAGCCATGTACAGAATTCACAGGGATAAAAGGAATCTCTGTAAAGGTATACTTTCTGGGTATAGCCACACAGAATAAGTGGATCACAAACTCTGGAGGAATGTTGCATTTAATAACATTTGCCTTCTCTCTGGTTTAGAGCTATAGGAGAAGGAAATTATTTTTAGGGGCAACAAGGATAATCTCATCCAATCTAGATTGTAAAGTTAAGTGCTCCTGGTCAAGGTCATTCTCACTTTGCTTTAGTTGCTTTATTAACCAGGGTGGCTGCTGCTGAGCTAGCAATAGTTGATTCTTTCAGAGTTGACAAGAAGGGCAGAGAAACACAAATCCAGCAAGTACTTGACTCTACAGATGTCTGTATGATCTTAAGATGGAGTTAAGTCAAACTTCTACCCCTAAGTCTTAATATATTCCTTCTTCTATTTCTGGCATCTTTCTCTCTCGGAAGTTTCTCTAAAATACACCTTCATGAGACCTCTTGTATAATAATGTCAGTTGTCAGTTAAATCATTAGACCCATCAAATCAATCAATACATTAAATCAAATAAAGATGTATCTTTGCTTACAGTGATCCAGGGCTACATTTCTACAGGAGATGATATATCTTCCAGGACCAGACATTTTTTAGTCCCTAGCAAAAATCAGCCAGGGTCTGTTGGGAAACTGTAACTATATAGCATAAATTGAGATCTCAATATTTTAAAAGAATAAGGAGTATTTTCCTGACTTCCTTTCCTAAACATTCTAAAGAACCTTTGAAAACAAATATGGATTAACCCTAAGTGAGATATATTGATGTTCGTTGTTGTTTGCCCTTCATTCTAGAAAAGGACCATAACATCAGGAAGGACATACCATAACATGGAAGTTAATTGGATGTCAATGGAAAAGGACTGTGCAAGGTCACCTGCCTCACTCTCTCCTCCTGAATCATCTGAGTCCAGTAGCAAGACATAAATCAGGACTTGGAAATGGCCTTCAAGTGACAAGTGTAGCACTATAGAAAGCATTGCTTCATGGGCTACTTCAAAGACAAAATGGGTTACAGTCTATATATCTCAAGAGTATATTCACATCCATAGTACATAGAAAATAATCATAAATAGCAAAAAATTAAAAAGCAATAAACATTCATATATACAAAATGAAATATTGTTATATTACAAACATACATAAACAAATAAACACAATAGCAAATTAATACATAACTCATAATGTAGTAATTAACATATATGTAATAAACAGAAATAATTAAACTCAAGGTATCCTTCACATGAACAGTCTCTATTATTGTCAACCAATAAACATTTATTAAGCCCCTACTGTATCTGCCAGGCACTATTCTAAGCATTAGAGATATAAATATGAAAAAGAAAAACAGTCCTTGATTTCAACTAGTTTATAATCTGATGAGGGAAGACAATACACAAAATGGCTCTCCCTTCACTACATATATAACTATTTCCTTAGATTCACTTAAAGTATTATTAGTTAGCTTAAGTGACTGGCCTCTCAAGTCCCACCTAAGGAGAATAAATAAAAATAAATACAGTATAGTTAAATACATGTACTTTGAAAGGGAGTACAATTGAGATTGAAAAGGCTCCATGTAGAAAATGATACTTGAATTGGTTCTGAAAGGAAGAGAAGGATTCTTTGAGGCACAGGTGAGTAGAAAATGCTTTCCAAGCATGAGGGATAGCAAGTTACAAAGACCGGAGAGAGTATCACATGTGAAGACTAAAGAAAAGGCCATTTTGATTAAATTGAAGAATATAATAGAGTAAGCAATGCCTTGTTGTGCTAAAAAAAAAAAAAAAAAAAAAAAAAAAAAGATAGTTTGGGGCAAAATTGTGAAATACTTTAAACATAAGAATTTATTGTGAGAATTGTCAGGGTCTTTCCTTGCATGAATAAGCCAGCACACGAAATAGACAGGGAAACCATAGTTTATTCACTCAAGAGTATAATACACACCATCAGTTGGTGATGGATATGCATATCTCACAATTTTGCAGATGACTTATATGACATGACGTGTCACATATAAGAGGCCATTATCTTCTGAGCTAAATGATCCAGCTAAAGTAAGAAAAGAGATATCTTTCTTTATAAAGGCAATTTGGTAAGATCACATAGAGCACAATAAGCAGGAAAAGATATTTATTAAAACAAAAAGAGGATGCATAATTCTTATAAAGGAAAGAATGTGTCCTTGTTAGCATAACCATATACAATAGATCAAAGAAAATAGTATTTTCTTTATGTTCAGTTGATAAAAATTTGTTAAGCACCTACAAAATGCTTTATTGGGTAAGATTTTAAAAAGGAGGCAATTTTCTGAACTTTAAGATCCTTTTAAATTTCTTTTGTAATCTTAAATCAACTAGGGGAAAGGAAGCATAAAAGGAGACATTCAGCACAAGTTAAAGAGGCATCGTACAGGAAACAAAAGCAAATATGGGACAGTCAGTTGTATTCTCTCCCAAATCCACTTTAAACGAGTTTTTATTTTATTCTAGGGATAATTGAAACCACTGAAGTTTATTGAGTAGGGGGTGACATCTGTGCTTAAGGAAAATCATTTGGGCAGTGGCAATTTGGAAAATGGATTGAAGAGAGAAGGCATTACACTAAGAGGCCATGGCAATAATTTGGGCATTGTCTCCTCGCCTCTCTTTCTTTAAATCCCTCTCTTCCAAGGCTCAGTGTAAGGACCACTTTCTACATGAAACTTTTCTTGATCCACTCTCTGCCTTCCACCCCCAAAGTTATTTCATGTATTTTGTTTTTTGTTTTTGCAATGTACAAATTTTGCAAAATATTTATTTTGTTTTATATATATGCATGTATGCATGTTATGGAAGTATATATTGTGTAAACATTTACTTATTATCTTCCCAGATGGAATGCACGCTCCACAATTTCATTTCTGCTTTGGATTCTAAATGCCTAGCACAATGCCTGGCATCTAGAGAGTTGGCACTTTAATAAATGCTGATTGATTGAACTGAAGCCAAAGCTCCTGGCCACTAGCCCAGGGTTCTTTTCCTTATTCTCTGTCCTAACTGTGTGGCAAATTGCTTTGTGAAATATAAAGGACACCCAGATAAAAAGGGAAATTTTTATTATTTGCTTCCATCACACCATTCTTAGTTTTCTTATACATCCCTATTGGGATTGGGGAGAGTGTGAGCCATATCACCCAGGCCTGGCCTGAGATTTTACTACCAATCCTGAGATTCTTTTCTCTCTAGCCTGAGGGATGTCGCTAGCTCCCTCCCACTGGGGCCCGATCCTTGGTGGCCAATTGCAAGACCTGGGAGAGGTACATCTGTCTGGTCCCTAGATCCCTCCCTTTTGTTCTCCTTCACCCCATCCTCATCAGACTGGAATTTCTTCCCTAAAGGTTTGCCCAGCTCCCTTCCCTTCCCTTCCCTTCAAGCTCTTAATTCAACTAAGACCCAGCTTCTCCTCCTTGCTCCAAGACTGATAGACCTGAAGGCTCTTCAGGTTATTAAAAGGGCATCAATCTTGCTCAACAGATATAGGCTTGACTGAGGGGGCATAGACCTCCTATACTATTGAGATGACTGATGACACACAAAAGAGAGTGTTGATTTCACAAAATAGGCACAAAATACATTAAGAAGACACTGTGGAGAGGAGAGTGAGGATGCTGATGACATAGACCTCACTAAGGGGCTACAAACCTCACTTAGTTTACACAGACCTAATAGGAGAGGACCAAAGGAATCCATAACTCAGTGAATGGGCCAAGACCCCATTAAGGGGAATGCAAACCTACCAGAGGAGGTTAAAGATCCCATTGGAGAAATACCTTTACACAAATGCTGGAGGAATAGTGATCCCACCTAGAAAAGGGAGTCACCCTGAAGGGAGACACAGATCACAGTGAGAGATAAAGGTCTCCCTGAGAAGAATAAAGATTCTATTGAAAGGACTTGGATCCTAGCAAAAAGGAAGGCACAGGGAAGAAAAGGGAATAAGCATTTATTAAATAACTACTTTGTATGAGGCACTGTGCTAAGTGCTCTACAAATATTTAATACTCACAACAAAACTCTAAAATCCCCTCTTTTTTTTTTTTTTTTTTTTTTGCTGAGGTATTTGGGGTTAAGCGACTTGTCCAGGATCACACATCTAGGAAGTGTTAAATGTCTGAGACCACATTTGACCTCAGATCCTCCTGACTTCAAGGCTGGTACTCTCTATCCACTGCACCACCTAGCTGCCCCTCTTTTTGTTTTAATTTTATTTTTTTACACTTGAGAAACTGAGGCAGCAGTTAAGTGCCCAAAGTCACACAGTTGAATTTGAACTGAGAGCTAGGTTCAGCTAGCTAGCTATTCACTGCACCATCCAGCCATTTTAACCATTTAACCATTTAACCATTCCATCAATGGAATATACCCAACTTAGGAGAGTGGGGTACAACTCAATAAAAAAGTCACAAACTCCTGTGAATATCGACTTCACTGAGAGGCTACAGACTGCACTGAAGGAATGTATACACATTAGAAGAGACAAGGATACTTATATGGAGACAAATCCCACTGAGGGAAATAAAGGTTCCACTGAGAGAAGATAGACTGCAAAGAAAAAGATCGAATTTACTGAGAGGTCTCAGATCCTACTAAGGGGACACAGAATGCATTGAAGGAGTCACAGAAAGCCTTAAGGAGACACAGACCCTACTATAGATGCAGAGAATATATTCTTAATTATGAGACTCAGTCCTTTTGGGGGAATAGGGAATGTGCCACAGAGCCCACATAAGGGCACAGACAATATTAGGAAAACATGGGCCTCTCTGAGGAAGGCAAAGACCTTGAGAAGATGACACAGACCCAATGAAAGACATACTGAGGAACATAACCTATTGTGGAAATGGGGTTACCATCTCAGGGAAGGGCTATATGCAAGAGTGCTAGCTGGGAGTTCAAGAGTTAAATTTTAAATAGTAGTATTTATACCTCAGAAATGAATGATGCTACAAATCAGGCAGGACTTGACATCTTTTTGTGATTATTTTAGACTTAAGAAAATGTAAATTAACTAAACAAGGCAAATTTAACTAAAACATGTAACAAGCTGACCTCTCTTCTGTCTCCCTCCCCCCATCCCCAGCACAGCTGTTAAACATTTACCAGCACAACTTTGGCTACATGGTTAGACTGGGGAAAGCTGGATTTCCTTAGTATTGTGCTACTTCCCTCCCAAGGACAAAATGAATGAAATGAAAGAAAAGGTATTCATTAAGCATGTGCTATGTTCAAAGTACCAACTGTGCTTTAACACAAAGTGCTAACTGTTGTAGGCTGCAAATAGACAATCAGATAATCTCAGATCTCAAGGAAATCACATTTTAATAGGGTGAGATGACACACATAGGAGGCTTCAGCATCAAATCAGATGGAAAGACCCCAAGGTCCTTAGGGTGTAATGGACACAATGTAGATAATAATACAGATTCTTTACTGTTATTTCCATCAATAAAACCATATCAGTTTCAGATGTTGAACCATTTGATGATATCCAGAACTTTGACATGAGAACTTTCTTTTCTGGGTTTTCAGTAGAAGAGGCTGAAAAGAAAGAGCAGGGGTACTGAAGCCTGTGCAGAGATAGTAGCTGGGTCATTCATTTCTCCAGAGAAGCATTCCTTCCTTAGATAAAAGCTTCAAGGACAAGTGAGGATCAGGGCTGGTAGAATGCTAGTATAAGTATGAGATTCTTGTGCTTACTTGTCCTACAATGGAAATCGATTAGCAGTTAACATAGATGGTGGCAGGAATGCTGGATTATTTTTGTACCAGAATTGCTCCTCTAGATAATGGCTGTGTTAACTAGGCTGGAAGCAGAGCCAAAGATGCTAGAGGGATGGGGAATTACTGCTATTGGTATGTCATTAATTAATTCAGTCAGCAAGCATTTATTAAGCACCTACTATGTAGAGAATGAATAAATAAGCATTTATTAAGCTATGTATCCAGTACTATGCTAAGTGCTACAGATACAAATATAAGTAAGCAAGATAGTTCCTACCCTCAAGGAATTTGCTTTCTAATAGGGAAGACAATACTGGGTAGAAAGGAAAGAATATTTACCTTGCAAGTTTTTATAAGGATAGTGATTAGAGTCCTAGGGTAACTGATTGCCATGTCTTTTCTAGTTGTGTTTTATTTGATTACTGTTCTCAGAGTTGGGTCTGAGCTGGATATGGTGAATGCTCACCAGTCAGGATGGGAGCTTGTGCTCCAGACTGAAGGTGGAGACTAATCTATAGAAATATGGCTGCATGAAGGTGACTAGAAGCTTGGCCTTAAACTTTATCCAAAAGTCAGACAAAACACAGTTACTGATCTTATAAAATTTATAGTCCCTCAGAAGAATGAGACACATAGAATTAACTATAACATTACATGATGAATGCTATGTGAAGTAGGATCCTAGCATTAGAGGTTTTGGAGCTTGAAGGGATCTCATAGGATCTTAGATCTAGAACTAGGATGTTGGAAGTCAGTGTGTCAATGACTGGGGAGTCATCAAGAAAAAAGCTCATTTCATTAAAAAAAAAAAAAAACTTTCCCCCCAATTAACAAGTATTTGTTTTCTTTCCCTCTCACATCTCCACCTCAATTGAAAAAAAAGAACAAAAATGAAGCTCTGGTAGTTAGGTGGTACAGTGAATACAGTGCAGGGCCTGGAGTTAGGAAGATCTGAGTTCAAATCCAATCTCAGACACTTATTAGCTATGTGAACCTAGGCAAAACACTTAACTCTCTTTGCCTCAGTTTCCTCATTTATAAAATGAACTGTAGAAGGAAATGGCAAACCACTCCAGTATCTTTTGCCAAGAAAATCCCAAACAGGGTCATGAAGAAATCAGACACAACTGAAATGACTAAACAACAAAACAAATATGCACAGTCAAGTAAAACGGATTCCCACATTGTCCTTGTCTGAAAATGTATATCTTATTCCTCAACTTGAGTTTCTCATCTTTATGACAAGAGGTAAGTAAGAGATTTCATCATGAGCCTTTGGAATCATAGTTAGTCATTGCATTGATCAGAGTTCTTAAGTCTTTCAAAGTTCTTTGTCTTTACAATTATCAAAAATTTGTTCTTTGGTCCTGCTCAATTCACTCTACATCAGTTCACACAAGTTGTTAAGATATTTTCCGAAAACATCATTTCTTATGATACACATATTTCATTACATTCTTATACCATATTTTGTTTGTCCATTCCTCAGTTGAATATTTTCTAAGAATCCATCTTTGCCACCATAAAAAGAGCCACTGTATAACATTTGTATACATATAGATTCTTTTTTAAATTTCTTTTTTAATTATAGTTTTTTATATTCAAAACATATGCATGGGTAATTTTTCAACATTAACCTTTGCAAAAACTTCTGTTTCAACTTTTCCCCTCCTTCCCCCCATCCCCTCCCCTAGATGGTAGGTAGTCCCATACATGTTAGATATGTTAAAGCATAGTACATATAGATTCTTTTCAGAAAAAGGACCCACATGTGCAAAAATGGTTACAGTAGTCCTTTTTGTAGTGATAAGGAACTGGAAATCAAGTGGATCAGTTGAGGAATGATGATAAGTTATGGTATAAGAATGCTATGGAATATTATTGTTCTATGAGAAACAACCAGCAGGCTGATTTCAAAAAGACCTGGAGAGGACTACATGAACTGATGTGAGTACTAGTGAACTAAGTGAAGTGAGTAGAACCAAGAGAACATTATACACAAGATTTTATAATGATCACCTGTTATGGTCTTGGCTCTTTTCAATAATAAGGTGATACAGTGCAATTCCAATGACTTGTGATGGAGAGAACTATCTGCATCCAGAGAAGGACAGAATTTGGATCACAGCATACTATTTTCCCTTTCTTTGTTGTTGTTGTTTGCTTGCTTGGTTTTTTCTCATTTTCTTCCCTTTTTGATCTGATTTTTCTTGTGTAGAATGATAAATGTGGAACATATTTAGAAGATGTACATGTTTAACCTCTATTGGATTACTTGGGAGGAGGGAGATGGGGAGGGAAGAAAAAAAATTTGGCACACGAGGTTAACAAGGATGATTATTGAAAATAATTTTGTATATAATTTGAAAATTTTAAAGCTATTATAAAATAAACAAACAAAAAACATATGAATTCTTCTCCTTGGGGCAGCTAGGTGGCACAGTGTATAGACCACCAGCCCTAAAGTCAGGAAGACCTGAGTTCAAATGTGACCTCAGATATTTAACAAGTCCAGCTATATCACCTGGATAAGTTACTTAACCCCAATTGTCTCAGCTAAATAAATAAATAAATTCTTCTCCTTTTCAATATTCTTAGAATTTAGGCCTCATTATGACACCAGTGAATCAATTTGAAGTGGATTAGAAGATTGAAGAGAGCATAATTTTAGACTGTTAGAAAGTCACAACATAAAGAAATTGTCAGAGAGATCTATCACAGGTCACAAAGATTTGCCATTTATTACTTGAAATAACTCATGTTCTTAACCAAATATAATTAAACAAGGCAGAATCTTAGATGATTAAGCAATGTGCTTTGTGTTGGGAGACCTTTCAAAATCTCAGGGGAGAAAAGGAGCAAGAGCAGGGTCTGGGGAGTAAAGAAAGGAACCAGGGATGAGTTAAGGAGAAAACAGGGCAAAATTAAGAAGGAGTCAGGCCCCAGACTTGTGTAAAGATATCCAATCAAGACATCTCAAGAGGCTGGACAGGATGGATTAGAGTTACTGACAATGTAGGACAGATGAGCTAATTAAAATTCTGTCTTCCATATCAAAATGATACACAGTTTAATGACTTTTGGAGGATGGTTCAAATTTTCTTTCCAGTATAACTGAACCAATTCATAATCTTTATTTTCCCTCAATTTCTCCAAATTTGGCATTTTCTTTTTTTCATATTTGCCAATGTAGAAGCTTGGAATTGCTTTAATTTACATTTCTCCAATTAATAATGATCTGGAGGACTTTTTTTGTTATAGCTGTTGATAGTTTGAATCTCTGTCTTTGAAAATTGTCTGAAGGATTCTAGGAAGATGGTGGAATAGGTCATAAAATTCCAAACTTTCCAGATTTTCCCAACAAACAAAACAAAATTTTTCTCTCAGGGCAAACACTGACTGGTGAAAAGTAAATACAACTTGGGGAAGATAAGGGATCCTCCTGGAACAAACTGAGAACACAGAAATATCCCAAGAGTGTGAAGTATTTTAGGATTGAAGTACCTTTAGGATTGGTAAAACAGCAATCTGGAGTCTTCAGCTTCAAATACTGGAACTTTTACCCCCTGGACACTATGAAGTCCAGGAAGATTGAGGGAAACTCAGTTGATAAGGAATGGCAGCTATGCTGCTGAGAAGATGGCCTGGGGGAGATTAGGAATCAGTAAGCCAGGTGAGTACAAAAGTAGTGGGATAGAGATACTATTGGTTGCAGACAGTTATAGAAGGGAGGGGTTCTTGGTTTGGGGTTCCAAGCCAAAAGGGAGAACTGAAGTGAAACCAGAGGCACCATTCCTCACCCTACCACCACTATAGGACTAGAGGTGGTTACACTAATAAGTTCTCATTTTCTAAAAATGAGCAGGCAAAGGAAAAAGAACTAAACCATAGAAAGTTACTATGGGAATAAGGGAAACTGGGGTTAATATTCAGAGAAGGACATTAATTACCCCAAAGAGTAATGTTAAATGTTTACCTGCCTAGAAAGAATTCATAGAAGAATTCAAAAAAGACTATAAAAATCAAGAGATAGATTGAGGAAAAACTATAAACAAACAAATAAATAAGAAATATCCAGGAAAACAAGAAGATTATAAAAATAAAGTTAACCAATTAGAAAAGGAGATTCAGAGTCTTAAAGAAGAAAATGATTCTTTGAAAATTAGAATTGAGCAAGAAGAAATCAATGAAGCTATAAGAGACTAAGAAATAACAAAACAAAATATAAAAAATAAAAAATAGAATGAAATATGAAACATAAGAAAAACAACAAATCTGGAGAACAGATGAAGAAGAGAAAACATAGGAATAATTGGATTATCTGAGAGTCAAGAGAACCTTGACATAATAGTACAAGAAATAATCAAAGAAAACTGACTGAAGTGATAGGACTAGAGGGTAAAATAGAAATAGAAAAAAATCCACTGATCACCACATTAAGGAGATCTTACAAGAAAATATATAGGAATATTATTGCTAAATTTCAAAGCCCCCAGATCAAAATGAAAATTCTACAAGAAACAAATAAACAACAAAAAAATCACAATTCAAATATATCACAGCTACAATTTGAATTGTACAGGATTTATCAGCAGTTACAATAAAAAAAAAAGACTTCAAATTTTGTAATATTATATATCAACAATCAAAAGAACTAGGCCTGCTGCTGAAAATATTACATCCAGCAAAATAAATATAATGTGGAACCCGAAAAATGGCATTCAACAAACTGTCAGATTTTGTCTCAAACAAACCTGAACTCAATAGAAAATTTAACATGTATCAGCCAACATCAAAGACTAATTTCAAGGGACTCATAAGAACAGATTATTTATGTTTTATATGTGGAAATGTGTACCATATGTCTAAGACTTACGTTAGTAATTGAGAAGACCAAAAGAAAGATTGAGGCAGAGCTGAGTATGATCTGACTCTAAAAATCAAAACCATCTAGGAAAAGGTGAAAATAGTAATTATGCTACACAAGTATGGTGTAGAAGAAGAAGTGATAGAGAGGCATTAGAAGGAAGAAGAAGGCTGGTAGTTCTGAAAACCCACTCACATCTGGAATGAGTTTAATAGGGAATAATACATACATATATATGTATATATACATATATTCATATCAAGAAGGGTATATCACCCTTCAAAATCTACAAAGAAATAAAGGGAGATGGAGGGAATAGAATAAGATGGGGTATAGAAGGATGCTTAGATTTATAATAGTGGGACAAGGTATGTAAATGAATGAGAAAGGAATAAAAAGGGAGGGAAAGGATGGGGGAAAAGTAAAAGGAAGGATCCATAATGGGGGAAGGTTAAGTAAAAGCAAAATAGATTAAGGAGTAGAACTAAAGTAGAAGAATTTGCAGGGATAGAAAATAAGATATATATATGCAAATACAATAACAATGATCAGGAGCAGAATTTATTAGAAAAAAAGAGGGATAGTAATCATTGAGCTTAGACAAAATCAAACTTAAAGATTCAATCAAGAAAGAAATCTATGTTATATTTCAGCCATGTTAATATTGTTTTAGATGTATATGTATGTGCACATGTATATACATGTATGTGTATATGGATGTATGTAGGTATATGTATATGTATATATAGATATGTGTGTATCTATTTATGTTTTTTCTTATTTTATATTTAAGTTTTAAGTAAACTAATTTTTAAAACCTGTCTGTTAATTATTTGATAATTTATCATCTGGAGAATGACTTACTCATATATTTAAATCAGTTCCTTATATATCTTAGAAGAGATCTTTATCAGAGAAACTTACGGCCAAGATTTTTTCCCCCAGTTAACTGTTTCCTTTCTAATTTAAATGCATTGGTTTTGTTCATCTAAAACCTTTTTAATTTTATGTAATCAAAAGTGTCTACTTCATCTTCTTTAGCCCTTACTATCTCTTATTGGTTCATAAACTATTTATGGATCTCAAAAGTAATTTCTGTCTTGCTTCTTTAATATGTTTATGATGTGATCTTTATATCTAAGTCATATTTACATTTTACATTTATCTTATATATAGTGTGAAGTACTATCTAATTTCTCCCAGATTTCTTTCCGTTTATCTCAACTGTTTTTGTTGCATAGTTATCTGGTTTGATAAACCACTTCTTTGATTAAGAAGTTCTCTGGCTTCTACAACGCTGTGTGCCTCTTCCATTTGGGAGCTGATACTACTAAGTGCCCATCCTTCCCACTCTTTTTTCATTATTTCCCCTGAGGTTTTTCATCATTGATTCCTCCAGAAAAACTTTAATGTCAGATATACCTATCAAACTACCAAAAGATTATTTAACAGAGCTAGAGAGAAAAAAGTATCTCTGAAGTTCAAGGATGAGGACTTAGTTCAATACTTTCAAGTAGTTGATTGATTTTGAAATTAACTCTGCTTGACCTATTTCCCAGGTCAGTTTTTTCTCTGAGTTACCTTATGTTTTCTTTTTTTTTCACTCTCTTGAATTAGTTTTAAAAATTCTTTTGTACTGCAGAGTCATCAAATTCTTCTTGGTCCATTCTGATTTTTATGGAGTCTATTATTTAAGTGAAATTTTGTAACTTTTCTACTAAATGGTTGGTTCTCTTTCTGTTTTTCTTCTAATGTGCTTATTTTCTTGGGAGATCAATATAATTTATAATATGATTTTTAAAATCTTGCTTCATTTCTTCTAAGAATTCTAATTGACCTCATGGCTAAACTATTTTTCTTTGAGATTTTGCTTAAAGATGCTGTAGAGTTATTCTCTTCTTCTGGTTGTGTGTCTTGGGCATTCTGACAGATCTTTTCCATAGTTGTTGCTTTTTTCCAGCTTATTCCCAAATTTGTATTTTATGTTATGACCAAGCTCTATTCACTTGTAGAAGTAATGTTGGATACTTGTTCGTTCAGTCTGTATTCTTTGAGATCCAACAATTGCTTTCTCCAGGTAGTAAGAGTTGGATTCAAGGATCCAAGATCAAGGATCCAAGGATCTTGGATTTGAGTGGCTCAGGTCTGGAGATTATAAACTTACAGTGTATCCTAAGTGATCTGACCTAGGGCAAAATTTGATGGTTGCCTAACCTATTCTAAACATTGCAAACTCCCAATGCCAATTTAGACCTAGTAAACATAACTGCAAGCTTGTGTGACCCTGGACAAGTCACTTAACTCTGCCTTAATCCTTTGGAGAAGGAAATGTCAAACCACTCCAGTGTCTTTGCCAAGAAAACCCTAAGGACATTACTGGTGTGCTATGGTCCACAGGGTCGTGAAGAGTCAGACATGACTGAGCAGCAACAACACAACACACATGGAAAGGAGGATAGTATTGAACTATATTCTTTCTTCCCCCCTCTCTCTCTGAGACAATTGGGGTTACACAATTAATAAGAGTTAAATGTCTATATTCATTTTTCTGCTCATATACACATCTGTGTTTACACACACATATATGTCAGGAACCAACATCCCCTCCTTTAACAATCTTTGTTCAGGGGGTCTTCTCCCCTCCCCAAAGGCAACTGCACTCTTAGTTAAACACACCTGTTTGAAGAAGAATGCTTTTAGAGCACAATGATTCCAGGGGTCCCAGGAAGAACATTAATCACAGAGCACAATGACCCGAGGGGTCCTAGGATGAACATTAACTACAAGGACCATGTGAACTTTGACACAGAGATAATGGTCTCACGTAGCAGTATAGCATAAAAACAAGACCCTTTGCATGAATAAAGTTGAGCCGTGACAAAATTTGCTCGGTCTCCCTCCTCTTTCTCGCCCGTTTCTCTTTCAGGCTGGGTCCCCCTCGATCCCCCGAATAACTGAGTCCCGCTGGACGGGACAGGTGGCGCCCAACGTGGGGCTCGAGGTACGGACCCTTGCCAGACGGACCCCCACCCGAAGAAGTCGTCGCGACCCCTGATGTGAGGACCTCTTTCGCCACTCGCGGAAGCTCCAGTCCTGGTAAGTTGATTTCGTCCGTCTCATAGAAATGGGCCATAAGTTGTCTAAAGAACAGGCTTTCATAAAGGATCTCAAAGCCTCCCTCAGGGAAAGAGGAGTTAGAATAAAAAAGAAAGATTTGGTGAAGTTCTTTATTTTTATCGATGAAGTCTGTCCCTGGTTTCTCGTTACTGGGCCAGAGATTCATCCCCAGAAATGGCAGAAGGTAGGCAAAGATTTAAATGACAAACTACGAAAGGAGGGACCTAATTCCGTCCCCACAACTGTTTTTTCCTATTGGGGCTTAATTTGTGATATTGTAGATTCAGCATCTGATGACCCTGATAAGCAGCAGCTTTTATCAGTTGCAGAGTTTTGTCTCCGTCCGCTTTCTCGAACAGCCTCTGTGGCTTCCATTCCTTCAGCAGATAAAAATCCTTCCAGGCCCCCTTCTATTACTGAGATGCCTGCCATTCAAAGAGAGTCCCTTTATCCCCCTCTGCCTCAAGAAACCCCTCCACCAGATTATCTGCTGAATCTCCCCATATTTACTAAGAATTCTGACGATGATACCCTTGAGCCCGGGGACGCGGCCGTCTTAGAAGAAGAAGCGGCCCATTACCATAACCCCGAGGGCCCCTCTTACGGTATCCTCCAAGTTCCCCAATTATGCCCGGGAACCGTCCCAAACTTTCCCCACCCCCCTGCTCCCTTAAAATAAAAATCCTTCTGCCCAAGAATGATCTCGGGGTCCTTGATTCCGGCAGTTTGTTCAGCTTTCCAAGAACTTTCTTCCTTGAAACCCGGCAAAGAGACTATCCTCCCCAGGCCTTCGCCCAGCCACCCTCCTTCATTGCCTTACAAAAAGGTTTCAGCAAATCTAAAGACCTGATTAATAAAAAAACCTGAAATTGACCTTTGTCATGACCGCGCCATAAATCCAGTGCCCTTCTCTGGATGATCCCCCACCCAAGGGAGGAACGTTCAACCTCCCCCTCAAGGGCTCCCCTTTCCTTCAGATAGGAGGGAAAAGGAAAATGAAAAGGAAATGAGGAGGATGAATCAGGCAGTGCAGGATGCCCCTCCGAGGGAGTTTTTGCTCCATTTTAAAACCAAAAGGACTTGGAATGGCCGGTCAAAACCACGGACCTAATGCCCGTTTACTCTTTCGGCCCTTGAGGATGTCTGGGTTGCCGCTCCCTCTGAATGGATTCGTGTAGTGCAAACGGTTCTGTCACGGGCCAATTCCTGACTTGGAAACAGACTTTTTGACCGCTGCCAGTCCACAGCCTCAATTTAAAATCTCCACCTACCCTCTCGGGTTGGACGGTTGAAAACTTGGTGGAAAAATCGCCTCAGGGCCCAACAGCAACGTTTTCCTGTCGGCCTTTTTGGCTCCAGATCAAGTTGCCCTTCGGCATGGAGAACCCCTCCCAACCGGGCTCACCTTTTGCCCCCCAACAAAATCGTTCAGGGTAGCCAGGAAGACTTTTCTGAATAGTGCCGCCCCTTGAGGCTGAAAGGACCTTGGGGCTGGGGCGGCCAGGTGACCAGCTTCCGGCAGCATATGAAATGCCAATTCTGCCTGCAGGGCTGTGTTGGGAGGTTTAGAAGATAAGACCCTTGATGACTGGTACGCAGGCCGGAATCGACCCCCTCCCACAAAATGTGCGGGCCGGCATCTTGTGGTTGCCCCTCCATGCCAGTGGCCCCTCCCATGCCCAAACTTGCTTCCGGGTTCAACCTGGGCATTTTGCCCGCCAGTGCCCTCCCGCCCGATCCGGGGATCCCCAGCCCGGCCAAACCAACCTCCACTGTTGCCCCTGCTGCGGGAAAGGGAAACATTGGGCCCGCCGCCCGTCCACCGAGGACAACCAGGCCAGCCTTTTGCCCACCCATCAGGGAAACCGGAGGGGCCAGCCGGCCCCTCAGACCATTCCATTTGTTCCCAGGGACCAGCCCACAGCCCTCCTTCTCCCTCCTCCGAGCCACAGCAGGCGGCGAGGGTGGACCCATGTGCCCCACCCACAAATTTAAGACCTGAGGGGGGGTTCATTCCCCACAGGAGTCCAGGCCCTCCCGCCCACCTTTTTTCTTATCTTAGGAGGGCCTCCTTACCTTCCCACCCCCTTGGTAGATAATGACTACACTGGAGAAACGGGTTGTTGGTTTCCTTCTGGCCCTGTTCACATTAGACAGG
Organism: Sarcophilus harrisii; assembly: GCF_902635505.1. Classification (NCBI taxonomy): domain Eukaryota; kingdom Metazoa; phylum Chordata; class Mammalia; order Dasyuromorphia; family Dasyuridae; genus Sarcophilus; species Sarcophilus harrisii. The sequence continues at coordinate 421,857,684 of NC_045427.1, read as the reverse complement.
GACCCCTCCGCCGCTTGCCCTTCCCTTGATCAACACCCCTCCGCTCCACTAAAAGGGGTTTAACCCTGGCCCTCCGACCTCTATTGGGTTCATAAAATATCAGGGCTTCCCACCCTTAGGCTCACCATTCAGGGGAAGGTTTTTGAGGGCATTTTGACTCCCAAATTCCCTGTTATCTCACAAGGTGCTTGGCCTTCCTGCTGGCCTTTGCAGGTCCAACCCACTCTTGGTATCGGCCAATCTAAAAATACCCTCCACAGTTCGCAAACTGTTAACCTGGCCGGACGAGGAAAAATTAGGCACCAAAAGGCCTTTGGGGTCCCAGGGCTGCCCGTCCAATTTATGAGGAAGGGATATATTATCTCAAATGGGATTTATGGGTTAGCCCAAACGGTTGTAACACAGCAAATGCTCCCCAAGGATTCCTTCAGGGAACTGGGGAAGAAGGAGGAAATTTCACCCATAATGACGCCCCAAGAAATCGTAGGGCCAGGCTTCAGAAGCATTTTTTCATAAAGGGCCATTGTCCCCCTGCACCCAGGCGAATAAGATTACTTGGAAGGATGACCTCCTTTGGATTTGATCAATGGCCCCTCCCCACAAAAGAAATTATCTGCGGCCATGAGTTGGGTAAGGAACAACTAATTTTTCTTTCCATCCAATCCCTGGAATTCCGCCCATTTTTTATTCAAAACGCCAGGTAAATGGGCCTTTTACAAGACCAGGGCTGTGAATAAGACCATGGTTCCCCAGGGGGCACTTCCAGCCTGGACCCTCCCATAGCTATTCCAAAGGATTTTTCCAAAAGTCAAGGCCCCGGGCCGCTTTTTTCCATTCCTCTCCACCCCGATGATTGTAAACGCTTTGTTTATCTCCCTATAAATTGTGGGGCCCTTCCCACGCTTTCAAATGGAAGGGTCCTCCCTCAAGGTATGGCTAATAGCCCAACCTTTGTCAGGAAATATGTGGGCCCAAGACTATTGACCCTTCAGGTTATCTCATCCTGATATGAATCATCCATTACATGTTGTAATCCTCCCAGCAGGTCCCAATGAGCCACCCTCTCAATTTGTCAATTTCTGATCTCTGCCCTCCAGACCTGAGGCCTTTTGATCTCTCCAGAAAAATCCAAACCCAACCTCCTCAGCTATTCTTGGGTTTTAAAGCTACTTTTCCAACAATTTCCTTTCCCAAAAACTTAAAAGACAGACGGTTTACACACCCCTTAATGACTTTCAAAAACTTCCGGTGATTCAATTGGCTTGGGCCCTATCTGGAAACTTACTACAGGAATTAAAACCTCTCTTTGCTAAGAGGAGACTATCCCTCCTCCCGCTCACTTTCCCCTGGGGCGAAAATCCCAACAGGGGCCATCAACCAAACAGCACATAGGATATCCACCCCTGATAAACCTTTTGGCCCTTTTATTTCCGGACCCCCTTTGCCCCCAAGGCTTGGCGGCCAAAAAGCCATTAAGGGTCCACTTACCGGCCTCCCCCAAAATTCTACCCACATATCCTCACCTTAGTTGCTCTTTCTCCACGCCTCGGTAGAGGGGCCTCTTTAAACTTTTTGGAAAAAAGACCCCACCACATAGTTTCCCCTCACAGCTTCCCAAGTACAATGGTTTGTTCAGAATGATGATATTGGGCAGCCAGCTCCATTTTCTTTTCAGGGAACCATTGACAATCATTTTCCCTCTGATAAATTGATCCAATTTTTAAAAAAAGGCCTGTCGTTTTCCCTAAAAAGGAACAAAGTCCAATCCATCAAAGGGCCACAGTTTTCACTGATGGGTCATCCTCAGGCATTTGGGCATTCAGTTATCGATGGTAAGTCTCCCGCTTTAGCACAGATTTTACTTCCGACAGCTGGTTGATGCAGCCATTATTAAATTTTTGAATTATTGGAAGAGCCTTTTTCTTATATACTGACAATTGCCTATGTAGCCTCCTCTGTCCCTTCTTTTTAAACAGTACCCTTTTCATTCGCCCTTCAACCAATGCATCCCCCCTCTTTGCAGAACTTCAGCACCTCATCCTTGCCCGCACTGAACCTTTTTTTGTTGGTCACATTGCCCATTCTGGCCTCCCTCCACTGGCAGAAGGGTTCAAGGTAGACGGCCCCCAACTTATGGCCGCCCGCCCTCTCAATCACCCCGCTTACGCCGCCGAGGAAGTTACATATCTCAATGCCCATACCTCGAACCCGTTTTCCATCACTGTGAACAGGCCAGACAGATTGTCCGGGCCAAGCAAAGGGCTGTTTTCTTCCCCAAACCCCATTTGGGAGTTAACCCTCGTGGATTGGTCCCCGGGACCTATGGCGGATGGAGTCACCCACTACCCACCTTTTGGTAAATTAAAGTACATTCATGTTTCCATTGATACCTTCAGTGGTTTTATTTTTCATCCTTGCATACAGGGGAAGCTTCCAAACTTTTAATCTTTGTCACGTTCTTGCCTCTAGGACAGTCCCAAAACCCAAGATTCTTAAAATGACAAATGGTCCCGGATAATTAGCTCCTCCTTTAAAACGTTCCCGGCTCCAGTTGAAATTAAAAACACATTTGGCATACCTTTTAACCCCAGGGTCAAGGGATGGTTGAAAGGGCTCATCAAACCTTAAAATTATGGTCTCAAAATTACAATTAGGGGAGGTTATATCCCAAACAGGTAATTTTAAAACTCTTCTAAATCTGCAATGTTTGTATTGAATTTTCTTACTTATGATACTGATGGCAAATTCCCACCGCCCTGGGATTCATCTACAGCCAATACTTTGACGAGCCAATATGGAAGCCCCTTCAAATAAATGGCAGGGTCCGATCCGGGTCCTTATCTGGGGTGGTTGATGTATTTATGACTCACAACCAAAATGCCAAATTGGCTTCGGAGGCTCTGATAAAACCCTTATAATCCACCCAGGGAGCCCCTAGAAATCTTTTCTCATTGTTTTTTCAGAAGACGTCATGAATCCGTACATCGTCAAGATCCTCCTCTGTCTGCTTTTTGCCCCGGCTGTTCTTCATGGATCCTCTCCATATCAGATGTTTAATTACACTTGGGTAATTATTAATGGGGCCGGATACACTGTTTGGAGCACGTTCCAAGGTCCAGAGTGCAGCATGGTGGCCCCACCCTCACTCAGACCTTCTGTAAACTTGCTCTGGGAGCCCCACCCATGGGATTTGGGGTTCCGCTAGATACACCCCTGAAAAACCCTCCCTGGGCGAAGGCGGAGGGGATCCGTGGGGAGGATGCAACCATTATTCTAGGAGACATTTCATGCTGTCCCTTTTATGTAATGCCCTGGTCATCACAGAGACCCCTCTTTGGGCCCTAAGTGCGGAGGTATGGCGACTACCATTGCCGAGCTGGGGCTGTTGGGAAACCTCAAGGTCTTACTGGGCCCCTCCTTACTTGGGTTTTATTCAGGTTACTTCCAATTACCCCCTTCCACTGCTTGGCAACCGGGTGGACAAGCATCCCCAATGTGTAGGGTTGGTGTCATTATTACGTATTAATTCTGAACGCCGCAAAAAAACAACAATTGGCAAAGGGCGTCTCATGGGGCCCTGGAGGGCTTTTAAGGAGCAAGACGATGGCCTTTTCCCTTCACCATCAAACTTTCAAAAACTACCCCCCACCGGTACCGTTAGGGCCTAACACGGAACTTCATTCGGGCCCTGACCAAGGGAGACCGATCCAGCCCAGTCCTCCAAAACACAGTCCTACCCCTCCCCTTTATACAGAGACAGGGACGTTCAGCCCGACTATCCCCATCGGCCCTCCCTCTTCTGCTACCTTTCTCCTTGGTTAATGCCTTCTGTCCACGCTATTCACAAAATCCAATACCCTTTGACGATTGTTGGGTTTTGTTATTCCTCCCTCCCCTTTCTAAGAAGGCATTGCTCACTTTGGAAACCTCACTTTACAAATGACCCTCCATCTTACCGGGGTATTAATAAATAAGCCACGGCCCCCAGAAGTTTGGGTTTGGGATTGTGTCTTTTAAACCCTGGTTACCCCTTCAACTGGAAGGATTTGTAATCAAACGGTCCACAATCACCAGTCCTCTACATATTGGCAGCTCCAATAACTCCCCTTTTGCCTCCTCCTGGTTCAACCACCTTGTAGTCACTTCCCCTTTATCAGCAATAAGGGACCAAGTTGGGTCTCGCCCTCCCCATTTAACCATTCTCCATCCAGATGAGTTCCTGGGATTTTGGGAAAGGGTATATCATAGTGTAAAGAAAAAGGAACCTCTAACAGCCGTTACCTTGGCTGTACTTATTGGCCTAGGGGCAGTTGGCACAGGCACGGGTATTGCATCCCTTGTAACATCCAATACGCAGTATGCACAGCTAAGTGCTGCTATAGACAGAGACCTCCAGGAACTTCAATCTGGCCTAGAGAATCTCAAAGATTCAGTTGCTTCCCTGGCAGGTGGTCTTACTAAACAGGAGAGGTTTGATTCCTTTTTCCCAAAATTGGGCTTGTGCAGCCCTAAAGGAAGAATGTTGTTTTATACTGATAAAGGGCCTTGTAGAAGACAGTTTGCAAAAGGTCAAAGAAAGTTTGGAAAAAAGGAAGAAAGAAAGGGAAAAAGGAGTCTGGTCCAAAACTGGTTCTCCACATCCCCCTGGCTTACCACCTTACTCCCCAGTCTTCTGGGGCCCCTTGTAAGTATTCTCCTTCTCCTCTCCTTTGGCCCGTGGGCCTTTAACAGATTAACTACCTTTATCAAGTCTCAGGTCGATTCTGTCCTACGGAAACCCGTTCAAGTCCTCACCACCAGCCAACACCAATGGACTTAAAGATCTCCCCCCTAGTATGGTCTTGGAGGGTCTACAATTTTCTACCCTCGCTACTGAGATCGAGACCCCGTGGTATTTAAGGATGTGGCGGTACCCCCAAAGAACGTGATTTTACTTGGGGCCGGAAAGAGCCAACGACGGGAGTATTGTGATTCCATGACTTGGATAATCATGCCCATGAAAGCTGCAGGAATACCCAATGACGGGATTATTGTGGGTCCACTCCCAAGGGGAGTGGGGGCCACCCACATAGCCTAAGACAGGGATCCTGCCTTCTCTGGCCTTGCTGGTCTAGATATTCGGGTACCAAGCATGGGTGCAAGTCACATAGCCTAAGACAGGCCTTTCACCGAGCCCTCATTTTAACCTTTTGATTTAAAAGAAAAAAGGGGGACATGTCAGGAACCAACATCCCCTCCTTTAACAATCTTTGTTCAGGGGGTCTTCTCCCCTCCCCAAAGGCAACTGCACTCTTAGTTAAACACAACTGTTTGAAGAAGAATGCTTTTAGAGCACAATGATTCCAGGGGTCCCAGGAAGAACATTAATCACAGAGCACAATGACCCGAGGGGTCCTAGGATGAACATTAACTACAAGGACCATGTGAACTTTGACACAGAGATAATGGTCTCACGTAGCAGTATAGCATAAAAACAAGACCCTTTGCATGAATAAAGTTGAGCCGTGACAAAATTTGCTCGGTCTCCCTCCTCTTTCTCGCCCGTTTCTCTTTCAGGCTGGGTCCCCCTCGATCCCCCGAATAACTGAGTCCCGCTGGACGGGACACATATATAGACAGAAGTGTATTGGAGCCAGTTACCTGTTCCTAAGAATCAATTGTAAAATTTTCAGTGTGAGCATTTGCATTTCAGAAATTGCCAAATCTACAAATGAGGACTTGATTTATTGTTTTGTCAATTGCCTAGACTTAGGAAAACACTGGAGAAAAAGTTAATAATGTATATTAAACTTTAAAATGTGTCATGTTACATTTTCCCTCCAGAGAACTGATTATTAAATATTGACCAGCACATCTCTATAATATGGATAAAACCATTTGAGCATACACATGGACAGAGCCATATGAATGCAGACACTCATGTAAATGCTATAGTCTGGGGCTTTTAACCTTATTGTCTTCTCAGTATAGGTCACTATACTGCAGAGTTCTGATCCTATGCTGCCCCCTCCTGTCTATTGGGAGTTTTGCAGAAGCAGATGGTCTCTTGGCCATGGGTTGATTTTCAAATCATATAATCTTTTCCCTGAGGTCTTTCCCTTAAGAATAGCACAGTGTGGCTTAGAGGACAGAGTCATACTCTTAATAAGTTTTTTTTTTTTCTTTTTAAAAAATTTTATTTGAAAAAACAGAATAAGAAAAAAAGAAAAACAAAAAAGAAATACAAAACAAAATAAAGCAAAACAAAAGAGAACATTGTCATGTACCCAGCAGAACACCAGGAAGAATTCAAAATATATAACAACAAATTACTAGATCAAGAAGATCTTAAAGAAGGGAAAGGGACCCGTGTGTGCAAAAATGTTTGTGGCAGCCCTTTTTGTAGTGGCCAGAAACATCCACTGGAGTGGATGTCCATCAGTTGGAGAATGACTGAATAAATTGTCATATATGAATGTTATGGAATATTACTGTTCTGTAAGAAATGACCAGCAGGATGAATACAGAGAGGCCTGGAGAGACTTACATGAACTGATGCTGTGTGAAATGAGCAGAACCAGCATTATACATGGCAACAAGAAGACTATATGAAAATCAAGCCATGATGGACATGGCTCTCTTCAACAATGAGATGATTCACACCAATTCCAGTTGTTCAGTAATAGAGTCATCTACACTCAGAGAGAGAACTATAATGAGTGTGGACTACAACATAGCATTTTTACTCTTTCTGTTATTGTTTGCTTGCATTTTTGCTTTCCTTCTTGGGTTTTTTCTTTCTTTCTAGATCTGATTTTTCTTTTGCAGCAAGATAAGTGTATAAATATGTATACATATACTGGATTTAACACATACTTTAACATATTTAACATGTATAGCACTACCTGCCATCTAGGGGAGGAGGTGGGGGGAATGAGGGGAAAAGTTGGAACAGAAGGTTTTCCAAGGGTCAATGTTGAAAAATTATCTATGCATATGTTTTGTAAATAAAAAGCTATAATAATAATAAAAACAAAATATATATGTATATATACATATATATGTATTAGTAGAAGAAATTATATTCATGAATGTTCAATTTCCTTGACTTCCTTTAAATTGTTCTTTTATTCTCTGTTGCTTGCCATATTTACTTTATTCTTTTTTCCTCCCTTTCATCCCCCAATCACTCCCAAGCAAGCTACAGTTAAGAAAAGATATATTTATGTATACATATATAGCTATGTACATACATACACACAACTCACATTCATACTCTCCCTTCATATACACACATTTTTCTTATCCTCGCTGCCTCTTTAATTAAATTCTGCTTCATAACTTGCTTTGCTATTACTTAACCTACCCTCAGCCAAGGATCTCTTCCTTGTCTTCTTCCCCATCCACTTATCCTTCCCCCCTTATTTTTTATAAATTCTGGAGGGTACTATACCCTTCAAGGTATATATGTAGAGTTCAACAAGCATTTTTAAGGACTTACTATGTGCCAGGCACTGTGTTAAATGCTAGAATTATATAAAAAGAAAGCAAAATTGGATTCCTTGACCCAGGAAGGTCACATTCTAATGCAGGAGACAATATGCAAATAAATATGGATATACAAGATGCATACAGTATAAAAGGAAAGTAATCTCAGAGAGAAAGCACTGGTACATGTGGATGGGGTGGGGAGAAAAGAGACAGAGAGAGACAGACCCACATACACAAAGACAGAGACAGAGACAAAGAGACAGAGAGAGACTGAGACAGAGAGATAGACACACACAGAGGGAAAGAGAAGAGAGACAGACAGACAGACAGATAGAGAGAGAGGAATTTGAACTAAAGCTTGAGGGAATAGTCAATGAAAATGAGCAGAGTAGGGAAATGCAGCATCATGGGCAAGAACAGCAAGAAGACCAGTGTTAATGAATTTTTGAGCAGGTGGAGAGGGGTAAAAAGACTTAGAAAGGTAGGTTGTGAAGGGCTTTAAAGGTCAAACAGGATTTTATATTTTATTCTGGAGATATAGGAAGTCACTGGAGCTTATTGTATGAGCAGTGGGGTAGGGGGTAGGTGATATGGTCTGACCTGTGATTTAGAAAAATCCTCTTGACAGCTGAGTGGAGGATGGAAATGAAATGAGACTCGAAGTAGGAAGACCAACTAATGTTGGCATGAGATGATGAAGGTCTGTCCCCATGTGATAGCTATAGAAATGGAGAGAGGGAGTTGCCTACGCCAGTGAAATCACAAGTTCAATCTCTATCTCTTTCCCAAGATAAATAAAATATTTATTAAATGCTTACTATCTAGGCTCATTGCTCAGTATATGGGGATTCAATTACAAGTCAAAAAGAAAGACAATTTCTACCCTCAAGGAGCTTACACAACAGAAGATGATGCATAAGAGGGGTTCCATGTGGGAGCATGATGGAAAAATGCGATCAGGAGTCATGAGCTTTGAAGTGAAAATGAGTTGGGTTGGGACTTTCTCAAATAGACACTCCAGGGCAAACTCACTAATGAGAAGAGGAGGGCACAGAGGGCACTGTCTTCCACTGGAGTGGAAGTTGAGAAGAATTCTAGGGGATTTTTGGCTGAGGTGGCTTGTCCTCTATTTGGAGAATTCTCTGATCCATTACCCCAGAGCAAGGTCAACTACAACTCCCATTCAAGTCCTAAGAGTAACCTGAAAGATTGGATCATCTCTTCCCTAATTCTATCAGCTTCCGCCCTGACCAATTATGTTTTTTTCCACTGTTAGCTGTCATCAAGGAATATCCATGTTCTATTTAACCACTTAATGTCAATGAGCATTTTTATTCTTATTCATTCATGTCCAACTCTTCATGACCTCATGGAACCAGGTCTTTCTATTCTCCATTGTCTCTCAAGTCTTTAAAATTCATGTTCATGGCTTCCAAGATCTCTCCATATATCTCATTCTCTGCCATCCCCTTCTCTTTTTGCCTTCAATCTTTCTCAAATCAGAATATTTTACAATGAGTCCTGTCTTCTCATCATGTGGTCAAAATACTTAAGCTTCAGCTTCAGTTTTTGTCCTTCCAATGAGTGGTCTGAATTAATTTCTTTAAGTATTGACTTTCTCGTTCTCCTTTCTGTCCAAGGTAATTCCTTAGAGCTTTTTAAATTTCTTTTTTTTTTTATTTTAATAGTATTTTATTTTTCCAAATACATTCAAAGATAGTTTTCAACATTTACTTTTGCAAAACCTTGTGTTCTTTCTCCCCTCCTTCTTTCCAAGAGAGCAAGCAATTTAAGTTAAATATGTGCAATTCTTCTAATAATATTTCCATATTTATCATGCAGCACAAGAAAAATCACATCAAAAGGGGGAAAAATACAAGAAAAAAATCAAGCAAACAAACAGCAACAGCAAAAGGTAAAAATACTAAGTTTTGATCCATATTCAGTCTCCATAGTTCTCTCTCTGGATGCGGATATTTTCCATCACAAGTCTATTGGAATTGCCTTGAATCAACTCATTGTTGAAAAGAACCAAGTCCATCATAGTTGATTATCACATAATATAATCTTAGTTTTTTTAATGTCAAGCTTCAATTCTGCTTTTATACTTGTTTCTTTCACCTCCATCAAGAGACTTATTCATTCTTCACTTTCTGCCACCAGAGTGTTATCATCTGCATATCTGAGATTGCTGATATTTCTCCAAACAATCTTAATTTTGGCTTTTGATTTGTCTACTCTAGTATTTTGAAAAATGTACTTTACTTGTAAATTATATAAGATAACAATAAACAATCTTATACTCTTTTCTACATCTAAACCAATCAGTTGCTCCATATTCAGTTCCAAGTATTGCTTCTTGACACAAATTTGTTTCTTCAAATAAGATAATTTGATACTCTCATCTCTTTGACAACTTGCTACATTTTGTTGTGATATACACAGTAAAAGACTTTAATGTAATCAATGAAGCAGAGGTAAATATTTTTCTGGAATTCCCTTGCTTTCTCCATAATCCAGTAAATATTGGCAGTTTGATCTCTAGTTTTTCAACCTCTTCAAAAACCAGCCTGAACATCTAATAATTCTCATATTGCATATTGCAGTTCACATATTGCAGTAGCCTAGCTTACATGCATAATCTTAAGCACAGTTTTGCTGGCATGTGAAATGAGCCCAATTGTTCAGTAATTTAAACATTTTTTTGACTCTGCCCTTCTTTAGGACTGGGATATAAACTAATTTTTTCCCCAATCCAGCGGCTACTGTTGAGTTTTCCAAAATTGCTGGCATATTGAATGTAGTACTTTAATAGCATCCTCATTTAGGATTTTAATAGCTCAGCTGGAATTCCATCACTTTCATTCGCTTTATTATTAGTAATGCTTCCTAAGACCCAGTTGATTTCATTCTCCAGGGTATTTGGCTCTACATTAGTATCACTTCTGGATATTCTTGATACTTCTTTTTAGCCTCTTCTGTTTCCCTTAATTCCTACTGTGCCTGTCTTTGATCTTGCTCATTTTTGCATGAATCATTCCCTTGGTATTTCTAATTTTCTTGAAGAGATCTTTTGTCTTTCCCATTCTATTATTTTCTTCTATTTTTTTTTTTGTATTACTCATTTAAGAAAACCTTATTTATCTTTGCTGATTTTTGGAATTCTGTGTTCAATTAGTATATCTTTCCCTTTCTCTTTTCTCTTTTCTCTTTCCTTCTTTCCTTAGCCAGGGCATATGTGGAGTTAAGAAAAGATTAGCACCTCTCATGTGAGGGCTCACTGAGACCCTTTCTGGGCTGCTTATCCATCTTTGGTATCCAACTTGTCACCCAACTATCACCTAATACTCCAAGAAGCTGTAGTATCTGCAATAGCCACATGCTGGTATTCTATCACAGCAGACAGACAAAATCAAGTTACAGATAACTGCCAGACCACTTTTGAAACTAGTGAGTTAGAGGGATGTCTACCTCAAACATATAAAGACTTCTTTCTGACACAATGGACAGATAAGAATTTATTCCAATAGCCATGAAGGTAGTTCAATCAGGCTCTGTGAAGTGCTAAGGTCAGATATCACAGATGCCAAGATCATCTGTTGTATCCCAGACCATCATCAGTTGTCCTGGCCTTGTCTTACCACTGGACTTTGAAGAGAGAATGAAGCTGATGACTGTGCAACTCTGCCTCACTTGAATCCATCAAAGCATTTAACACACAAGTCAAGGCATCACTCCATGACATCATTGGTGCTCTTTGAAAACAAAGAACAAACAACAAGTTTGTAAAGTTTTATCAGATAGCCATTTTTCTCTCTTACTCTTATTCTTTTTTTTCCCCTGAAGAAAGCAACTCTTTATTTATTTTTATTAATTGTTTTATTTTTTCCTGATTGTATATTTATATTAACTTTTTAAAATACACATTTCCTTATGAATCATTGTAAAGGGTGAAATTATGAAAAAGTGTACTTGAATCAGACAAGCAACACTTAAGGCTAATTACCTATTCAATATGAGACAATGACTCTATTAGCATATGTTTGGATAAATGGCTCTTCTCACTGTTTGGTGTTGGCTCAATGTTGATGTGATAATCATAAGTAAGGATTAGAGGGTGGGGTGGAAAGCAAGCAAATACCTTTGTTGTTTATGTACTCTCAATTTTTGTATATTAATATATCAATGAAACAATGAGATAGCGAAGTAAATAGAACACCAGAAAGACCCGAGATCAAATTCAGTCTCTAACATTAATTGTGTGACCCTATACAATTGAATTTATCTTTGGTTTTCATCAGTTCCCTCATCTGTAAAATTAGAATTATAGTAGCATCTACTTTCCAGGGTTGTTCAAGTGAGATATAATTATAAAGTACTTAACACAGTGGAGAGATCCAGAAAGTGGTGAATGGAAGGGATTAGATAGGTTAACTGCTTGGGGGAGAGGGTTTGCTTGTATCTCAACAGATGGAGGAGTCAGATGGGTGCCAATGAGTCATATTCGCCTTGTCCATCAGAGAGAGGCAAAGCAGACCCTTGAAACAAAGAAGACCCAAGAAACATTGGATGGTTCCATCGCTGATTGTGCCCACCACTGAAAGAGCCTGGCAGTTATGGCAATTGACTTATGGACATCAAAAATTGTTAATGAGACTGATGCAGGACTTCAAAACCCTCAAGAATCATTGGATTCCCTAAGACAGGATAAGACTGTTGTAGGACTTTAAAACTCTCAGGAATCACTGGATTCTCTGAGACATGATAAGACTGTTGTAGAACTTTAAAACCCTCAGGAATCCTTGGATTCCCTGAGACATGAAAATATTGTTGTAGGACTTTAAAACCCTCAGGAATCATTGGATTCTCTAAGACATGATAAGATGTTGCAAGACTTCAAAATCTACAAGAATTATTGGATTCCCTAACACATAAAAAGATTGTTGCAGGACTTCTAAAACTTGGAGGGATCATTGGATTCCCTGACACATGAAGTAATGAATAATAGATTGGTTTTTGGACTATCTCTTGGCTGCTGAAGGAGGTGCATGTGTGATCGTTGTTTACATAACCTCCTTCTAGGACTTCTGGAAATCTTTTACAATACCATGTTGATTCATATTGTTTGTTATATCACTACTTGCATGTACAATTCATGTTTGTTACACCACATTGAGCCTGGACTGGCTGTGAAGAGAGTCATCACTGCTAGCCTATGCTTTATTGCTATGTGCTTGTGTAATACCTCCCATGCCGATGAGTTTGTGTATACCTGTTTCTAATAAGACCCTTCAGCCCAGAAACCCACTAACAATATCTGTCTTGACTCCCCACTTCCCTTTTGTGTTTTTCATCTCTCTTCCTGAGAATCAGGGTGGGACATGATCACCTCCTTTTTGGTGTTTTTATCTCCTTTCCTGAGAAGTCAGGGGGAGTGTGACCATCTATGTTCTAAAACAAAAGAAAGGGGAAGATGTAGAGGGCTGAAACTCCCAAAAGGTAGCTTGAATCAGACAACCAAGCACTAATTACCTATTTGATGTGAGATAATGACTCTATTATTTATTTGCTAATTACCTATTTGATGTGAGATAATGACTCTATTAGCATATATTTGGATAATGGCTCTCCTCACTATTAGTGCTTGCTGAATGTTTGGTGTTAAGATAATCATAGGCAAGGATTAGAGGGCAGGGAGAGAAGCCAGAGTCACTTGGCTGCAGGACAAGGAGGAGAGAAGGTGGTGACTATGGACTCCAGATTCCAGGATACATCTTTGATAAGCCTCATGGCAGCTTGCCTGCCTCTTTCACTTCCCCCCCTAAAGACCAATGACTTTAATTCATCCTGACTCTGGCTGACCCTGAGACCCTCTGGGGAGCTAGCCTGTATTCTACAAGCAGGCATTTTTCAGGTGAATAAATCAAAGGTATGTATAGTCACATGAAAAAAAATGCTCTAAATCAAATGCAAATTAAAATACCTTTGAGGCACCATGTCACATCTATCAGATTGGCTAATATGACAGAAAAAGAAAATGACAAATGCTAGAGGGGTTGTGGGAAAATTGGCATACTAATGCACTGTTGGTAGATTTTTTAATTGATTCAGTCAAAATGGAGAACAATTTGGAACTGTTCCCAAACAGGGAGTCAAGGAAGGGAAGTTGAAGATTTGAAACTCAAAAAAATGTTAAATGAATGTTAAAACTCATTTTTACGTGTGATTGGGGAAAAAAGGAAATGCTATTTAAAAACAAAAACAAAAAATGGAAATACTTTTCCTTTCAGATAGTTCTGAAATGAAAGGCTTTTAGTGACAAAGAAACAAAACATTGGTGGTCTCAGCCTTTAGCATTTCACTATTATTTTATATTAAGTTAAATTGATCTTGAGAGTTGACTTTCTAGTTCTTCTTTTTGAAGATTAATTAAGCAGATTTAATCTATTATAATTTTTCACTTCTTTACCATCTCTTTGAATCTTTCTTATAGTCTGAGGAAACTCTGGTTCTGGAAAGACACTAGTAATTGTTTCATCTTATAGCAGCAAGGACTGAGCTGATTCTGCTGCTACTACCTAATTGGATTCTCTGGGACTTCTAGTAATTGTCAGGCATAAAAGGCTAAGCATTTCTCATCACTGAAATTACCATTAAGGACACAGAAAAATGATTCCTTACAGCAAAGCCCCCTGCCATTCTTGCTATGGTGGTAGTCATTTGGGTCATCAGATTTGGCTAAGAGCAGCAGGAGGAGATACCATTGCAGATGGTTAGAATATTGGTGATGGCTGAGCTACAGCTTTCACTGGGAGGGCATGGCTGGTTGGGAGGACCAATCAGGAGGTCTGACTCCTGCTTTCTTGGAGCATTTTAGTTCCTAGTGATAGAGATTCTAAAGGAATAGAGAGGCTAATAGCAGTTCCTTTGAGTGGCTGCCTCCAGTGCCAAGTTGTTTTCTAGAACTATTAAACCAATTCATAGATTCACTAATGTTATATAGTCACCTCAGATAGGTATCATCTTAACTCAGAACCTTATCACTTCTACCCTAGATTAATCCACAGCCTCTTGATTGGCTTTCCTAACTAAATCTCTAACCATTCCAATCCATCCTTTCCACTGCTGCCAAAGTCATTTTTCCTACGTACAGATCTGACTGTGATTTCTCTGTTGCCTCTAGGAATAAAAAAAAATCCTCTTTTTAATCTTTAAATCCTTTCACAAACATAATCTGAACTAATCTTTCCAAAATTATCAGGTATTACTACTCCTTCTGCTCTCTGAAATCTACCCAAACTGACCTTTTCTCTATTGTTCACATGTCATTCTCGGTTACTTGTTTCTGTGGTTTCATCTCCTCATCTCTATCTCACAAAAATTTCTCCCATCCACTGATACATTGCTGGTGGAATTGTGAACAAATCCAACCGTTCTGGATAGCAATTTGGAACAATGCTCAAAAAGTTATCAGACTGTGCATACCCTTTGACCAGCAGTGTTACTACTAGGCTTATATCCCAAAGAGATTTTAAAGGAGGGAAAGGGACCTGTATGTGCAAAACTGTTTGTGGCAGCCCTTTGTGTAGTGGCAAGAAACTGGAAACTGAGTGGATGCCCATTAGCTGGAGAATGGCTGAATAAATTGTGATATATGAATGTTATGGAATATTCTTGTTCTGTAAGAAATGACCAGCAGGATGATTTCAGAAAGGCCTGGAGAGACTTACATGAACTGATGCTGAGTGAAATGAGCAGGGCCAGGAGATCATTATATACTTCAACAACAATACTATATGATGATCAATTCTGATGGACCTGGCCATCTTCTCAGCAATGAGATCAACCAAATCAATTCCAATGGAGCAGTAATGAACTGAACCAGCTACAACTAGCGAAAGAACTCTGGGAGATGACTAAGAACCATTACATTGAATTCCCAACCCCTATATTTTTGCCTGCCTGCATTTTTTATTTCCTTCACAGTCTAATTGTACAATATTTCAAAGTCCAATTGTTTTTGTACAGCAAAATAACGGTTTGGACATGTATACTTATTTTGTATTTCATTTATACTTTGATATATTTAACATGTATTGGTCATCCTGCCATCCCCTTTAGGGGAGGGGGTGGGGAGAAGGAGGGAAAATTTGGAACAAAAGGTTTGGCAATTGTCAATGCTGTAAAATTGCCCATGCATATAACTTGTAAATAAAAGGCTATTTAAATTTTTTTTTTAAATAAAAGATAGTGGAGAAAGTGAGGGGTACTGTACCACAAAATTAAAGAATGGCAAATATCAGGGCAGCTAGATGGAGCACCATCCCTAAAGTCGGGGTGACCCAAGTTCAAATTTGACCTCAGACACTTAACACTTCCTGGCTGTGTGACCCTAGGGAAATCACTTAACCCCAATTGCCTCAGCAAATAAATAAATAAATAAAAATAAAAGAGAGAGAGAGAGAGAATGGCAGATATCAACCTGATTTTTTTTAAAGGGGAGAGAATGGAGTTTGCAGACTATAAACCACTGAGCTTGATTTTGATTACTAGCAAAAATCTAGAATTAAAGTGATAAGTAGTGAACATAGAAAAAGAACCTGTGATCGAAAAAAAAATTAGTTTGGCTTGGGATGATCATAGGATTACAAATCACAGATAGCTAGATAGTACACTGGATAGAGAATTGGACTCATAAAGACTCAAGTTGGCATTTATCCTGTCTCTGATAGTCACTAGCAGTATGACCATGGGCAAATCACTTAACCACTGTTTTCCCATTTACAAAATGGGGATAATAATAGCACCTACCTCCTAGAGTAATTGTAAGGACAAAATGAGATAGTTTTTGTAAAATGCTTTGTAAAGCACTAAAAAAAAAAAAAATACTACCAATTATTACTATCTATAACTATATGGGAATCCAAAGCAACTAGATGGTGCAGTAGATAAAGCACTGATTCTGAATACAGGAGGACCTGACTTCAAATCTGGCTTCAGACACAGCTACATAACCCTGAGTAAGTCTTTTAACCCCAATTGCCTTCCCTTCCCCCCACCAAGAATCTAGATAGTTCAGACCAAAACAAAAAGCTTCCATTTGTATAGGAATCTAAGAAATCATTGAAATCATTAAGAACGAGTCATGTAAATATCTAGAACTTTCGATTCCATAGTCTCATTACTGAGTGTTTGAACCCCTCCCCCCAAAAAATCAGACGGAAAGGAAGGTCTCATATATGCCAAAATATTCATAGGAGCATTTTTTGTGATATCAAAAATGGACACAGATTGCTGGGGAATTACTG
Organism: Sarcophilus harrisii; assembly: GCF_902635505.1. Lineage (NCBI taxonomy): Eukaryota > Metazoa > Chordata > Mammalia > Dasyuromorphia > Dasyuridae > Sarcophilus > Sarcophilus harrisii. The sequence goes on along the minus strand of NC_045427.1, from coordinate 421,840,906 downwards.
ATTAAATTGTGGTATATCAATTCATGGTATATTATTGCTCTGTGAGAAACCATAAATATGACCAACCACAATGCCAGAAGATTGATAATGTTCCATGCTATCTTTCTCCAGAAGGAGAGGTTTAGACTCAAAGTACAAATTGAGATATATTTGGGGGGCATGGCCACTATGGAAATCTTGACTATCCCCATTTTTAAGAGGAGAATGTAAGCAATATCCATATTATGTGATGATCAACTGTGATAGACTTGGCTGTTTTCAACAATGAGGTGATACAAGGTAATTCCAATAGACTTGTGATGGAAAGAGCTAGCTGCATCCAAAGGGAGTACTATGGAGACTGAATGTTGATCACAGCATAGAATTTACCCCTTTTGTTATTGTTGTTGTTTATTTACTTGTTTTTTTTCTTTCTCATTTTTTTCCTCTTTTGATCTGATTTTTCTTGCATAGTATGATAAATTTGGAAATATGTTTAGAAGAATTGCATATGTTTAACCTATATTGGATTACTTTCTGTCTAAGGGAGGAAGGAGGAAGGAGAAAGGAAGAAAAATCTGGAACACAAGGTTTTGCAAGAATGAATGTTGAAAACTATCTTTGCATGTGCTCTGAAAAATAAAAAGCTATATAATTAAAAGAAAAGAAAAAAAGCAATCCAGCTAAGAACAAGATGGAGCAAAGTTCTGTGCTAATCATCAGTGGGTCCATGAGCGGCCACTATTCTGTTTTCTTGTGAGAAGTGGGAAAATCAGTCTTAAAATAAAACAAAATAACTTGCTTTCTTTCTGGCCAATAAAATTTTACCTCAGTGGATCAGAAAGAAAAAAGAAGAAGAGGATAAAAGCTGGCTTGAAGCTTAACATAAGAAAATCTAAGATCTTAGCAACTGATCCCATCACTTCCTGGCAAATAAAGAGAAGAAATGAAAGCAGTGTCAGATTATATACTTTGGACTCAAAGATTACTGCAGATGTGGCTGCAGCCAGGAATTGGAAGGAAAGCTATGGCAAATCTTAACAATATACTAAAAAGAAGAAACATCTCCTGGTTGACAAAGGTCTATATAGTCAAAGCTATGGTTTTTCCAATAGTAATATATGTCTGTGAGAGTTAGACTACAAGGAAAGCTGAGCTAAAGAATCAGCATTTGTAAATTATGGTGATAGAGAAGAATTTTGAGAGTTCCTGGGACATAAGGAGACCGAATCAGTCAATACTCAAAGAAGTTAATTCAGGCTATTCACTAAAAGGTCAAATACTAAAGCTAAAGCTTAAATACCGACCACATGATAAGAAGATGAGACTTATTGGAAAATATCCTGATACTGGAAAAGATTGAAAGCCAAAGGAAAAGGGGAAGGTAAAGGATGAAATGGATAAATACTGTCATGGTAACAATGAACAGGAATTTGGACAGACTTTGAGAGATAGTGGAGGATAGAAGGGTGTACTATGATCCATGGAGTCATGAAAAGTCAGATAAGACTGAACAACTAAATAATAGCAACAACAAACACCATTTGTAATGGAGGTTTTGTTTTTCTTTCCTTCTCAATTGGTGTGGAGGAGGTGAGAAGAAAAGGAGGACTTTTATTGATTTAAAAAAATTTTTAAACACAGAGAAACCAACAGAAGGGTAAAAGAAACACATAGACAACTTTGAAAATTCCATGTTGAATTTATTTTTTACTTAAAAGGAAAAACAAGTCACACAGAATCACAAAAAGTATCACAGATTCATTTACAATCTTCATTTTCCATTCTACTTTGTATATGAAAATGCTTTTTTTACATGATGTTTATTAAGTTGAGAATTTAAAACATTAAAAAGAAAAAAAAACTCTGAATATGAGAAATTCAGAAAAATGTGGGAAGAATTGTATGAACTGATTCAGTAGAATAATAAACACCAATTATCACAGTAATGTAAATTATAAAAATGACTAAAACAAAGCTGAAAATGATATAATTATAATGACCCATCCTGACCCCTAGAACAAAGGAAAAAAAACAAACAACCTTCCTCTTTTCATTGGACAGGAGAACTGAGGATGTGGAATGTTGCAAACCATCATAGACATGGTTGCTTTTCAAATTGGTTTAATTGCTTTTCTTTGTCATATGTTCTTCACAGCAACTCTATCTCCTGTCTTGGTGCATTTGCACTGGAATTCCCCTTATGCACCCTCCTCACTTCTGTGTCCTAATTTCCCCGATTTCCTTCAAGATTTGGTTCAATGATGCTAAGTGAAATCAATAGAACCAAGAGAACATTGTACACAGCAAGAAAAAGATTATGTAATTATCAACTATGATGGACTTGAATCTTTTCAACAATATGGTAAATCAGGTCAGTTCCAATGGACTAGTGATAGAGAGAGCCATCTGCACCCAGTAAGAGGATTATGGTCACAACTTTTTTGTTGCTGTTTGTTTGCTTTTTGTTTCCTTTCTCATCTTTTTTTCCTTTTTGAGCTGTTTTTCTTGTGCAGTATGACAAATATGGCAATATGTATAGAAGAATTGTATATTTTTAACATATATTGAATTACTTGCTAACTAGGGGAGGGGGTGGGAGAAGGGGAAGGAGAAAAAGTTGGAACACAAAGTTTTGCAAGAATGAATGTTGAAATTTTTCTTTGCATACATAAACTGAAAATTAAAAGATTCAGTTCTAAGCCTACTTTTGTGTTTTTCTAATGCTACCAGTTTGAGCCCCTACTGTAGTATGTTCTCCTCAATGTCAAACACCAATGAGTAAAGTTCCTGTGTAATTTTTCATTAATATCTCCTGGTATAATCTGATTCTTTTTGTACAGCAAAATAATGGTTTGGTCATGTATACTTATTGTGTATCTAATTTATATTTTAATATATTTAACATCTACTGGTCATCCTGCCATCTGGGGGAGGGGGTGAGGGGTAAGAGGTGAAAAACTGGAACAAGAGGTTTGGCAATTGTTAATGCTGTAAAGTTACCCATGCATATAACCTGTAAATAAAAGGCTATTAAATAAAATAAAAAAAATTAACATCTCCTGGTATCATCAATAACAGGGACTAGCACTCTTTTATCAGTTTAGTCCATTGTTAACTTCTTAACATCATAGATAACCACTTAATGTTAATTTGATTCTAGAAAGGCATATTTGCTGAGCAGATTTAATAAAAACAGAAATACATCAAATCTAAGATACAGTCTCTGCTCCACCACCTTGATTCCTGGGGAAAGTGGGTTCAAATCTAAAATGGCTGCTACAAACATTGAACTCATTAAATTCACATCTAAATGCAGCATGGTTAAATGGATGGAGTCCCTCACTTGCTTGCAGGATATAACTTCTCAGCTGTTGGAATTGATCTACTGAAAGACTAAGTAAAATAAATCATTCCAAAGTAACTTGTTCACTCTGGCCCATTGAGCTCAGGTGCCACCAAAGTCTAGTATAAATTTCAATTCCTGAACTTCTAGAAGCTGTTCAGATCCTTTCATAATCACTTGATTGTAGCCAAATCCATTCCATCTTCTATACTCCTTCAGTTAAGCACAGGAAACAATGAAATGAAACACAGGATTGAAAACCAATATAATTTTGTGTTTAAAGTCACACAAAGCCAGTTATAGAGATAAAAATATTAGGCTTCTCAGGGTAAGAGTGAACATTGAGTCTGAGCATAGTTGTTGAAGATTTGATTTGTGTTAGAAAGAGGTTAGAGATGGAAAGGAGCCAGTATGGTTGACTTGTTTGTTTGGTTTTTTCCCCCAAAGGAGATGGTTGTATAACAGAAGAGACTGGAGTAAGAGAGTGACTTGAAATCAGTAAGAAGAAAGAAATTGTGAAGGAATTGGGAAACTGGATTTACCAAAAAAAAAAAAAAAAAGATTGGATAGGGAGAGGAGAAATTTAGAAGAACCTGAGGAAAATTTGAAGGCAATCAACTCAAGAAAGAAGGGTAGGGGAAAACCTCAACTCGAAGGAGGAAAAGCACTGAAGAAAAGGAATATTAGAGGAGGAAGAGGAGAAAAAGGAGGAGATAGTAATTAGCAAGTTAAGACAAGAAAAGGTAAATTAAGTTTTGGTAAAACGAGGTTAAGAATTTAGTAAGAAAAGGAAAAGGAAGTTGAGTGTGCCTGTTAAATTATTAAGAGGTAATAAAAGAGTGCAGAAATATAAGAGGATGATTTTATACATACACACACAGAGACATACACACACACACACAGAGACATACACACATACACACACACTATCAGCAAGAGTGAAGAGGAGGAGTAATATTGCAATGATTTGCACTACTGAATTCAAATCCAACCTCGCTGAGTTCAAATCTGGCCACAGACACTTAACACCTCCTAGCTGTGTGACCTTGGGCAAGTCACTTAACCCCAATTACCTGCAAACAAACAAAAAAAAACAATGATTTGCACTGAATGTTCTCCATTTGTATTTATGCCATGATCAGATGACTACTGATTATGAAAAGTGCAAGCTGATTTCCTATTTAGAAAAAAAAGTTAAAATGGCTTGAGAAATATCTTTCCACACTTCAGGTTTTCAAGAACAATGAATTGTTCCTAAAATAAGAAAAAAAAAAACAATAACAACAAAAAAGTTTTACATGTGAAAATCAAGAAGAAAAAAGAGTGAGAAGGGAATAATCTTGACTTTTGTCAGAAAACTGAAGAATAGAAGAATATGATATAGAGAAGGAAGAGAAGAGGGATCATTGAACACTTGTAGGAAAGAAAATTTGAAAAGGATAGAGTTGGATTCCATTAAGGAAGAAGAAGATTCTTGTCTTCCAAGAAATGGGGATAAGGATCTGCAGAGGCTTCCATGGGATGTCATCCAGTGAGGGTCAGAGAAGAAAGAGAACAGAATAGGTCATTCTTTGCTGAAGGGAACTGAGGAAGCTATGTAATAACTTGACATTAACAACAAAGAAATCTGTTGCTTTTTCAGGGCATGTATCCAAAATTACAGAGAACCTCTCAAGACTTATAAAAATGAGTGACTCCTACATACTCTGGGTGGTTCACATGAACACAAATAGTACTTCCAGAAAGAACCTAGGAGGCATTGCCCAAAATTATGCATACAGGGCCAAGAAATTGAAGATGTTAGGGGCAATGGTAGTGTTTTCATGTTTGCTTCAAATTGAAGGCAAGGGATGTAGAACAGGAGATCTGATTTAAGAAGGGAATAGTTTGTTATACAGATAGTTTGCAAAAAAGGCTTTGGATTTCTGAAACACAATTTAAAACAGGAGAGAAAGACTCCTGGCCAGGGATGAAGTATAGCTAGCAAAGATTGATAAGAATGTCTTATCCTGGTGTCTTGAAAATCTAATTAAAAAAAACTTTTTATGAGCTTTTACAGGGATAGTTGTTCCTAAGATATGACAGGAACAGAATTAAAAACATTTCCTCCAACACTTCAGGGGACATACTTCTATACCATCTTCATCTCTGTAGGTTCAAACTTAGCTCATTTTGAACTAAGTAGCCTTGGGTCCTACCAAGTCCAAATGAAAAAATGAGTGTTCACGAACTGATGCTGAGTGAAATGAGCAGGACCAGGAGATCATTATATACTTCAACAACAATACTATATGATGACCAGTTCTGATGGACCAGGCCATCCTCAGCAACGAGATCAACCAAATCATTTCCAATGGAGCAGTAATGAACTGAACCAGCTATGCCCAGAAAAAGAACTCTGGGAGATGACTAAAAACCATTACATTGAATTCCCAATCCCTATATTTATGACACCTGCATTTTTGATTTCCTCCACAAGCTAATTGTACAATATTTCAGAGTCTGATTCTTTTTGTACAGCAAAATAACGTTTTGGTCATGTATACTTATTGTGTATCTAATTTATATTTTAATATATTTAACATCTACTGGTCATCCTGCCATCTAGGGGAGGGGGTGGGGGGGGGTAAGAGGTGAAAAATTGGAACAAGAGGTTTGGCAATTGTTAATGCTGTAAAGTTACCCATGCATATATCATGTAAATAAAAGGCTATTAAATAAAGAAAAAAAAAAATGAGTGTTCAAGTCAGCTTTCTCTATCATGAGTCCCAAAGGTCATTCCTGAAAGTTACTTCTCAGAATGTTGATGCTAAGCTGGTTACAAAAACCAAAAACTATAACACTGATACTCTCTCTTCACCTAAAACCCAGAAAATAAATGCTAAGATAAAGTATCCATGATTGTATTCACAAGGCTACATGGCCTTGGAGGGGAAAAGGCCCAATTCCTCTCTCCTTATAGCATTGTCTCTTACTGGATTCTGTCAGTAAAGGAATGAAATAGGCAATTTTCTCCCTGAATTATCATTTTTTATTTAAAGTTCTTTTTATTGCTCTTCATCTGTGTTCTGGTGGTTTTAATCCTTCACTGAAAATGATACTAGATCTACAAATTAAGAGATAACTAGCCACTTTGAAAAGAGGAGTTTCATTTGGAAGATAAGGCTGAAAGCCAGATTGCAGAATTGAGAAATGAGAGAAGTAAAGCAAATGAATATAGACCATTTTAATAGAGCAGAGTTTAATGGAGTAGGGTTTAGTCTGGTGTAATAGAGCAATAATCCTCTAAACCATGTACTGGTTTTGAGTGGTGGATCAATGGAGTAGATTGGGTGAACAATACACAGTAGGTAATGAAGGAATTTAATATTTGATAAATGCAAAGATCCAAGATTTTGGACAAGAACTCACTATTTGACAAAAACTGCTGGGAAAACTGGAAATCAATTTGGCAGAAACTAATACAGATTAACATCTCATATCATATACTAAGATAAGGTCAAAATGAGTACACAATTTAGACATAAAAGGTGACATAAAAAAATTTAGGAGAGCAAGGAACAGTTTACCTGTCATATTTATAGATAAGGGAAGAACTTATGACCAAACATGAGACAAAGGGTATTATAAGATGTAAAATGTATAATTTTTATTATATTTAAAGGTTTTTGCAGAAACAAAACAAATGTAACCAAGATTAGAATGAAAGCAAAAATCTAGAGAAAACTCTGAGTCAAGACTGATAGATAGCTACCACCAAGATCTAGATAGGGTAATGTATTTGGATAGGGTGTACCTCAAAGGAAAAGTTTCTGAGTATTGACAACAGAAAGAAGATCTGGAAATAACAAGGAAAATTCCCATTCCTCCTCTTGGTCCAGTATCATAAATATATATAAAAAAAATAGATCTACCCAGTGATGGAGAAGATAGATAATAAGGATGCAGTATTTCTTAAAATGATCCAGAAGTGCCAGAAGATAGAAGGAGTATAAAAGGAAGAGCTCTAAAGAGGAAGGAAAATTTGTGTATGTTTGAACAGGGTTTCCAGAGTATATAATGAAAGAAGACAGAGATTAATGGATTTGATATGGGCATGAGGTTGAAAGAATGGGAAATTGTATCAGAGAAAAGGAGTGTGATTAACCTAGGCTTGCTAACCTATATCACTAGATAAAAAGTTTAAAAAGTAGTCATAGGATAGGATAGGAAGGAAGAACTAGAATTTCCACCCTTAAGAGGTAAATTATCCATGCATGTGTTTTTGTAAATAAAAAGCTTTAATACAATTTTTAAAAATAAAAAATAAAAAGACATGTGACTCACCGGCAACTCAGAATAAATAAAACTTTTCTTGAAACTAAAAAAAAAAAAAAAAAAAAAAAGAGTCCTATAAGTTCTAAGGCAATCCCAAAAAAATTTTGGATAGATACCATCTGCTTCCAGAAAAAGAACTATGGAGTTTGAATGTAAATCAATACATACTATGTTCACTTCTTTTTTCTGGTTTTTTCCCCTCTGTCATGGTTTTTCCTTTTTATTCAGATTTTTCTCTCTCAACATGATTCATAAAGAAATGTGTATTTTAAAAAAGTTAATATACATGTATAATCAGAAAAAAAACTATTTT